>NC_054824.1:135292184-135601799 GCF_018345385.1 Vulpes lagopus
CGCAACCTGTAATACTGTGGTCCTACGATAAGTGTCTGACCCATTGGCTTCAATATCTGCTCTGACATTTAACACATGAGTTACTTTAGGCAAGTTACCTGGGCCCATTAAACCCTAATTTCCTCCTCTGTACTATGAAGACTCTAATTAGTGCCTTTCAGGGATTAAATGAGAGAATATATATGCATATCATCAAGCCCAGTGCCTGGAAAAAAGAAAGAACTCAGGGAGGATGAGTTCCTTACTCTCCAGTTTCTTTCCAAGTGGCAACTGTTTTTTCTACAGCTATTCTTATTTTCTTCTTGGTTCCTCCTTTGACAGATATCAGCTGTAGCAGAAGGAATGTCTTAGTAAGACATTAAGGAAGTTGAAGAAGACACAAATAAATGGAAAGATATCATGTGCTCATGGATTGAAAGAATCAATGTTGTTAAGACGTCCATACTTCCCAAAACAATCTACAGATTCAGTGCAATCCTTGTCAAAATCCATTGGCATTTTTCACAGAAATAGAACAAATAATCCTAAAATTAGTATGGAATCACAAAAGACCTGAATAGTCAAAGCAATCTTGAGAAAGAAGAAAAAAGCTGGAGGCATCATGCTTCCTGATTTCCAACTATATTATAAAGCTATGGTAATTAAAACAGTATAGTTCTGACATAAAAACAGACACAGATATCAGTGAAGCAAAATAGTGAACCTAGTAATAAACCCACACTCATATATGGTCAATTAATTTACAACAAAGGAGCCAACAATACACAATGGAGGGGAAAAGTCTCTTCAACAAATGGCGTTGAGAAAACTGGACAGCCACATGCAAAAGAATGAAACTCAACCTTAATCTAACACCATATATAAAAATTAATTTAGCACAGATTAAAGACTTGAATATAAAACTCATAGGAGAAAATATTGGCAGTAAGCTCCTTGACATAGGTCTTAGCAGTGATTTTTTTAATCTAACATCAAAAGCACAAGCAACAAAAACAAAAATAAATAGCTGGAACTACATCAAAAAGGCTTCTGCACAGGAAAGAAAACCGTCAACAAAATGAAAAGGTAACCTACTAAATAAAAGAAAATATTTGCAAATCATATATCTGATAGCGGACTAATGTCCAAAATATATAAAGAACTCATTCAACTCAATAGCTTAAAAAATCAAATTTTTAAAAATGACAAAAGATACAAATAGACATTTTTTTCAAAAAAGACATATAGATGGCTAACAAATAGATAAAAAGACGCTCAACATTATTATTCATCAAGGAAATGCAAATCAAAACCACAATGAAATATTACTTTTCATCTGTTAGAAATGGCTTTTATCAAAAAGACAAGAAATAACAAGTGTTAGTGAGGGTATAGAGAAAAATGAACCCTTGCGTACTGTTGGAATTGTAAATTTATGCAGCCACTATGGAAAACAATATGGAAGATCCTCAAAAAATTAAAAATAGAACTACCATATGATCCAACAATTCCACTTCTAAGTATTTATCCAAACAGAATGGAAAAACTGCTTTGAAAAGATATATGCAATCCTATATTCACTGTGTCATTGTTTATAATGGCCAAGATATGGAAACAACCGAAGCACCCATCAATGGATGAATAAATAAAAAAATAATTTAAAAAATGGATGAATAAATAAGTAAAATGTGAAATATACATGGGTGTGTGTGTACATAAATGTGTGTATATGTATATATACACATGCATACACATAATGAAATATTATACAGCTATTAAAAAAATAAAATCATCATTTGTAACAACATGGATGGATCTCAAGGGCCTATGTTAAGTGAAATAAGCCAAAGAAAGAAAGACAAATATCATATGATCTCTTTTATATGCAGTATCTAAAAAAACAAACAGAAAAAAACCAAGCTCATAGGTACAAAGAATAGATTGATGGTTGCCAGAATGGGGGTAAGTAAGGTGTATAAAAAATGAGTGAAGAGGATCAAAGTTTAAAAACCAAAAAAAAAAAAAAAAAAAACATCAAACCCATGACTAGTTCCTTTAAATCAATCCTAAACTAAATGAGTAGACCATCAGTGAGACAGTGTTTTCTGATGATGCATATCATGGAAGTGAATCCAATCAGACACAAGTTGATAACCTTGATTTTTGTTAAATACATATTTTTTATAGTAATGGATGACATGTTTCTCAGAGATTTCTAATTAGTAGTCAACTGATTATCATAGATTATTGAAATGGAAATCCCTTTGTTTCACTAATGGATTCTCATGGAGAGAGACAAATCTGTCTCAGCCTGCTGCATCTCCATGCATTTGGATCTTTCTAAACCTTGGCTGTTTTAATACCTTGGCTGTATTTACAAAGTGAAGCTAAGTCACCATCTTAAGAAGTTATTCAGTTTAGACAATTTTTAACTGATAAAATGATAAGACATGAAAAGAATAGTTTGAGAGGCAAAACTGCGAAAAAGGTAAATTCGTTACCTCAGCCTTCTTAATATATACCAATAACTGTTTCTTATTTGTACCCTAAAATTGCAATTGCTTATAGGGAAGACTAATTTATTTACTTCAATCCATTCATAATAACTATAGCTCACATTTCTTAAACACTTAAACATTTATCCAATTAAAAAATATATATTATCTTTGGATGCCTGAGTAGCTCAGTGGTTGAGCCTTTGGCTCAGGGCATGATCCTGGAGTCCGGTGACCGAGTCCCACACTGGGCTCCCTGCATGGGACCTGCTTCTCCCTCTGCCTGTGTCTCTGCCTCTCTCTCTCTCTCTCTCTCTCTCTGTGTCTCTCATGATTAATAAATAAAATCTTAAAAATATATATATTATTTTATTTTATTTTTATATATAAAAAATATATACATAATCTTTGGTAATCTTCAGAACAGCAAAAAGTAAGCAGATATATATCTGCTTCTCTTTACACATGAGGAAACTGGAGCTCACAGAGGTTACAGAACTACTCAGTAACAAAACCAGGTCTTGTGGAATAAGCATAAAGTATGGAACATCGTTTTAACATTCACTCAAATTTTGATTAGAAAGTTACTATGAAGAGAGACTCCTAACTCTGGGAAACGAACAAGGGGTGGTGGAAAGGGAGGTGGGGGGGTGACTAGGTGATGGGCACTGAAGGGGGCACTTGATGGGATGAGCACTGGGAGTTATGCTATATGTTGGCAAATTGAACTCCAATAATAAAAAAAAAAAAGTAAGTTGTTATGAGCCAAACATTGTGCTGGGCATAAAGGTTAAAAAATATAATGAGTAAGCCATCATCACCTCTTCCCACAAGTAACATGTTCCCAGCCCTTTGCTAGGCACTAGATAATAGCTAAGAGCAGAAATACTTTCAGCCTAAACAATGATCAATTTCTATGTGACTCTGGATTCTTGTTTACTTACTTCATAAACACACACACACACACACACACACACACACACACATACACGCAGAAATTTAACTGGTCTCTAGGTTGAGGTAGCACAACCAAATCTCACTCTATAACCAACCACAAAGAGAACTTAAATCCCAGAACAATCACAAGTACTTATAAATTTAATTCCCTCTTACATAGCTATTTTTCTTCTTCCATCTCCTTCTTTTACCCTTCCTTTCTTCAATATTTCATATTAAAAATATTTCTAGTGCAGTGCCAATTCTTTTATGGGTTGAAATCAAATGTGTTGAAAAACAAAATTTCCATCTATGAGTTTTCAGTTTACAAGCAAAACATGCAATCAAATCGACAGTCAAAAAATATAATTGTTCTGATATTTAAGTACAGGATTCTGTGGTAGCATAAATAGGGTGAGTTACTGCAGGAGATGATCCTCAAGGGTATTCAAAAATTGAGCAGGAGTATTCCAGGGGAGAAGAGAGCATCTGTAGATAGAGCAGAAGAGACAAAGAGCTCTCTGAGTGGTTGGGAATGACTGCTGCCTATTAATGAGTGGTAGGAAGATGGAGGGTAGGAAGGTAAACAGGAGAAAAATACTGAATAGCCTCCCTGTTGTTCTGCGAAAACATGAATAACAAAATGTAAAGTTCCGGGGCCTTCTACAGCACTAATATTAGCTTAACTGGTATTAGATTTACTAATGAAGATGCTGAATTGTGAGGTGCTCAGAGAAACATACGTGATGCAGCAGGACTATATCTCTGAAGGATGGTTTAGATTTATTTTAGATGTACAAAGAAGTTATATTTGAAATTGGAACATCGGTATGGCATGGGTACTGCCATCAGAACAGATATGTGACCAATCTTACTAGTTGCTTGCAGTAGATACATGCTAAAAATCAATACTGGTTTTGTAAGAAGGAAAAATGCCACTAAGGACTTGGGATCACTTCTCAAATCCTCCTGTAGAATAATTCTGAATGTTGTGAGGAAACAGGAAGGAAAGAAAAAAAAAATCAAACCCTTACTATTTCTGTCACTGTCTTCATCAGTCTTCCAACTGATTGATCACCTGGCCTTTACTTACAAAAGATGCTTTCCTGAAGCACCGAAGTTCAAATGTGGCTCCATTAGTTAACAAATCCCTATAAAAGTCCTCACTCACTAGTCCAGCACAAAAAGTCTCCCTTGACCGTGTTCAATTAGATCATTTGAACCTACCCCTCCATGTGCTTCCACTCCATAAGCAATCAGGTCAGATTAAATATGGCCCGTACATCTTCAGTATTGAGAAAACTTGGTTTAGCAGAAAGAATGTGAGCTTTGGTTTGGCATAGTTCAGTGTGAATCTTATTTCTAACTCTGTGACCTTGAAGTCAAGTCTATTTTTTCATTTGGAAAATGAGATGAATAATAGCTACTTTGCAGAGCTGTTGTGAGCGTTAGAGATTATTTTATAAAATGTCAAGCAATGTGCCTCACACATAATAACTTCTCAATAAATAGTGGCTGTTATTGTAATTCCTTTCTCTAGGTTCCTATTTAGCAGCTCCCATGCATTTCTGTACTCCCCAAGGTGCTGTCCTAGTTCCTGTTCTATGTTCAGTTTATGTCAATTAATTCTTTCTAAATTGTTACCTGGTAGGGAATAAAGGCCCTGGCTTTGACACTGCCATCGGCACACTTAATTACCTTGAACAAGTCACCTATGTTTTCTGGACTTTGGTTTGCATAGCTGTAAAGTAAGGGGTTTGATTACATGATTTCTAATGCTGCTACCAACCCTGTGATTATGGATTCCATGGGATTAATTGGCCAGGAAAGTACCCCTTGTTGATGCCTTGTGAATTTCTTGAGAACTATAATAATTTCCTATATTTAATTGTATCCTGAAAGTCCCTTACATGTCTAATCTTAATTAATTTATTACTTTAGTGACAATTACGGTAATCAGTGAAGCAAACTATTGACTTTCCCCAAAGTCATGTTGATAACAGACAAGTAATGGAAATGGCCATATGTACATGACTTTGGTGTTTGATTTGGATCTTTCCATATTGGTCCAAAAGTACCTTCAAAGCCATGGTGAGGATATGAGGATGGAACCAAGGAAATAAAGGGAAGAAAGTCAGTGTGTTGTCTTGATGAAATTGCAAGGCCCTTTATTTTTGACCTCAATATTTTTTTTTAAGATTTATTTATTTATTTATAATGGACAGAGAGAGAGGAGAGAGAGAGAGAGAGAGAGGCAGAGACACAGGAGGAGGGAGAAGCAAGCTCCATACCTGGAGCCCGACGTGGGACTCGATCCTGGGACTCCAGGATCACGCCCTGGGCCAAAGGCAGGCGCTAAACTGCTGAGCCACCCAGGGATCCCCTGTCCTCAATATTTTGCAGACAGAAATGAAAAGGTCCAGAGTGCAGCCCAAAACTTGAGTTATAGCAATTGGTTACCCAGTTGGGATCTAATAATTTTGGCAAGAACCCCACAAATGTAACTACTGGCAGCAGGAGTAAGATGTGCATGATATAGAGACAATTATGTCTGTCAATTGGATTGGGAAGAAATAAATAGCTACTACCAATGTCAACATGGTTGACAACAAGGAAATAAATTACACAATCTGAAATGAAGACCAAGATCCGAACAGAGCCACTCCTAATATCACTTTTCCTCATTTGTCAGATGGGACACTCGTAGATCCCAGACTCTAGGCCATTTTCAACTGTCCAGGGCTTATATAGCCTGGATCAATTTGTTCCATAGAATCCAAAAGGACACTTCACCTCCAGTCAACATTATCTTTTGTGCCCAAACTCACCAAAAACTATATACTTTTCTATCTACTTTAATATACTAAGTGCTTGTAGCAAGTTTGTTTTTAATCTTTAATTTAAAATTTAAATTAAAAATGTTATTATTGCTTTAAAAATTTTGCTTTAAATGGGAATTAAAAGTTAATTTAGACTTCATGTATTACATATTTGAGATTTTTTTGCAAAGGTTTATTTCTATTAAGATCATCTTCTTGTCATCATCTTGATAATCCAAATAAATGAGTGACACATAATTCAATAAATGAATATTTTTAAATGTTTAAATATTTTTAGTATTCATGAATTTAAAATGTGAATAACTTAAAATATTGAATATTTTAAAATATTGAAATATTAAAAATTCAAATAAATATTTTTGAATGAATAGATGAATTACAGAATGAGTTACATTGTGGTTATACAACAGGGAACAAAACCAGCCAAAGTCTCTTCTTTCATGAGTATTTTGGTCTAGTAGGAAAACCAGAAAATAAAGAAGCCCATAAAATGAATAATTTTAAAAGAGTTACTATGAAACAAACAAATGGGATACTGAAGAGTAACTAGCTCCTTAGCAGCATTTAACAATGTTTTAAATAGGCTGCCCGGAAAAGCCTCACTGATAAGGTAATGTTTAAATTGAGATCTTAAATCTGAAAAGTGGCTAGTCATGCAGCAGCCTGAGGAAGAAAGCATTATGAGTTCTTTACCAGGAGGAATGTCACCATATAAATGGGGAAGTGGGATATGTACAAGATAGTAAAAATCAGTCCTGGGAAGGTTACCGAATGTCTCATCAAAACAAACGTGAGAGGTCAGCAAAGACACTGGCCAACACTGAAATAGCAGAGGCGGGATTATGACTTAGGGAAAGTCCAAATTTCAGTAAGAGGGAATCATCATTCAGTTTTGTTTTTTTTTTTTTTTTTTTTAAGAGAGAGAACAAAAATGAGAGAAGGATAGGAAGGGGGCAGGAGGTGGGGCAGAGAGAGCAAGAGAGAAAATCTAAGCAGGGTCTATGCCCAGTGAAGAGCCCAACATGGGGCTTGATCTCACAAACCTGAGATCATGCAAGACTTGAGCTGAAATCAAGAGTCATGAGCCATGCAAACTTCTCTCAGAGATGATTTTTAATTAAAGGTCTGATTATAATTTAAAATAGGATGTGTATATTGTCTCTATCTATAACATCTCTCCTTTATTCCAACTTTAGAACCAGGAAGGCAGTGTAATTTGTTTAGTTATTTGTTTGTTTGTTTTATTGCTTTGCTTATAAGTTCAATTTCCTGTGGAGTGAACTATTCACAGTGAGCAGTCAGCAAGTGTTCTCATTTGCTTACCTGAAAAGCTTAAAGCAAAGATACACAGTCCAACCACCCTTGTTCAATGCAATTTATAAGTGAGCTGCATGAAGGACAAAGTCCTAAAGAGGTAAGTTGAGCCCAATTCCAATGGGTCCCAGAGCTGTCTCATAGAGAGTTGCCTTGGAATGACTGGTGTAACAAATAACCAGAGATGAGTTGATAGGTCAGTGCAAATTAACTGCTGCACTTTATTGAAAATCTCCATAAATGAAGAATAATACTCAAGAGACCTCAATTAGTACAGTCACAGGATGAGAGGACTCAAGGAGTCCTCTTAGACTTAGAGTACAGAAACCCCCTTAGAGTACAGAAACCAAATATAGTTTGGATGAAAAATCTATCACCAGCAGTCTTGGAAGAGATATCTTAGCTATGCTAACACTTCTTTAAAAGTTGAGACAAAAACCAAACAGAGCATTATTTTCCTGTGCTGACTTACAACTCTACACAAGTCTCCTTGAATATTTGAGGAAGGGTGGTGAAGCCTGTACTTAAAAGTGCCTAAGTCCACAGGTTGGTTAGGTACTATCTCATGATTAAAAGTGGATCCTACAAGCAATTGTTTGGCTGTAACACATTTCTGGATTTAGAATTTTTTTCAAGTGCAGTTAGAATGTTGTCACATGAGAGCTGCTCCTAATTCTGCACAGTGGCCCATATGATTCAGGACCACAAAAGGGTGATTGATGGGTGGTCAGGGTTCACTTCATTATGTCAGCATTGAACAGCTAAACTGTCCCTTAAGAGCCACACATCTCATCAAGCTGCCTGTAAGCTCCTCTTTGTTTCTCATGAGTCTGTTTTTGTTTTTATTTTGGATACCATGTCAGGTTATAATGAGAGAAGGCAGATCCTTTTTATTAGATATAAAGCCAATTCTCTGCATTCTAATGAGCATCTCTTGATTACAGTACCTAGAACTTGTTGAACAACCCATACATTGCCTTATTTTTACACATTTGTGCATTAATTTGATGAACATCAGGATGACCGACTAATGTCACACAAAACCTCTCGCCCCTAGCACCAGACTGGTTGTGCCATCCATTGTTTATCTCAGTTAAGGTATGCTGGTCTCTATCAATTTCTTATTTAGATATAAACATCTCATGGAGATCTAAGTTACTTTTAGCTAGTCACCTTTTTTCAGGTTATTAGTTAATAAGATCTTCTCATACAATACAGTAGAGCCAAAGACCAGAACTGAAGGGCTGAAACATTTGATCTGGGGATGAAGTCACTGGGTTGGGCTGCAGCCCTAAGAAAGCATATCAGGACTACATTTGGCACTTGTATAAAGGAAAACAGTTGGGAACTAAGAGTTTTTTTGGGGGGGTGAGGGGACTTGGGGTTTAGATGGGATAAAAGGGGATGGTGAGAGAAAAGGGATGTAGGAGAAGACAAATACTAATCACAAAATCTGCATGAGGTTGACCACTCCATCAGTCCATGAACCCAACTTCTCAACCCTACTTTCCAACAGGAATGAATCTAAGGCTCTCTCTCCTCTCTTGCCAAAAATCCCTGGGATCATTAACCCTTTCCTCCCTTGTCTCATTTTGTGTGTTTACCCTTCTCCATTCCTGTGTCCAGGGAGCTCTCAATCAATATGAAAGATTTTTCAAAATAAATGTGAGATCATTCAAAACATAAAATCTCTAAGAAGATAATAGGATTTTAAGTGATATCTTGCCTCAGAATATGCAACAGTCTATGTGGGTGAAGATAGAATATGCAAATCTATGCAATCTCTATTCAAGTATACCCTTGGACCTAATAAGCTTTTACACCTACAAATGGGCATCCAAGAAGAGTTGAAAGAATGTGTGGCTTTTGCCATCCTGCATACTCTCCTACCCTAATCTTGAAATAATAGGTCAATCCTGCAGCACCATGCCAAGAGAGAAGCCACAAGCAAATTTTCTTTTGTGCTGCTGAACTTTTCCAGAATTGGTGGGCAGTTTGCTTAACCACATGAGAAAGAAGCATGAGCCAGATGCAGACACAAGCCAGCAAGAACCCAGGAACACCATTGCAGGCTGCTGGAATTCACAGACTCCAAATCTGCAAAGGAAAGCAGTGTTAGTCCATCCAGCTGCGCTGACAACAATGTTAACGAAATTCCCTTTATACAATGGTTTTGCTGAGGTCAGGTGATTACCTCACTAGGCCCTGCTTGCGAAACTGCAGCAGTCAGGAAAATGTGGGTTGGCTAGAAGCTCATCAGCTGGATAGCTGGGAGAACCAGTTTCAGAAAGCTGTCAGTTGAGAGATGTTTTCAACATATCAGCGATATGATATCCAGATAGCAGATTGCATGACAACTAGTGCAGCAAATAGATTGATTTTTTCTGCCCCCCTAGAAGAAAATGTTTGACACAAAGAGGCGACCCAGTGCTTGGACAGACTTTCTGCATGAGGATCATGCTGGACTTAGCACACTCGAGTGCCAAGCAGAAGGCGGAATCCAAAATGCCAGGTAATCTCACTTTTTAACTGGAAATCAAAGATTAAGTCCAAAATACAAGAATGTGTTTTTCAACAAATACTCTTTTAAATATACCAGTCATCTAATATCTTTAGGGATATACATAAAATATAACACCTTAAAATATAACACTTGTTATATGTCTTTGCAATATATATTTATCTTGAAAATCTATTTTTTCTTTTTCTCTTAATTTTCTAATATCACCTTACTTTATTTTTTTTCAAATGAGAACGTAATAATATCAAACTTCAAATAATGACATCTTTAATTCTTTTCAGAGCTATTTTTTATTGCATAGTTTTTTAGACAAGTTATGGTGCAGCACAGTTGATAGAATTCTAAGAAATTAATTAATCAAATTAATTAAACTGCCAGATGCTTAAATATGAAATTCTGTAAATTAGATATTGTTTTTGACAGCCACCAAAATAGAGTGTAATGATCAAATGAAAAATGTTAGTTCTTTTTCTTCCCCACCTTATCTGTTTTCGAATTTTTAGTGTACAACTTTGGATTTAGTTGGGCCAGAAATAAATTATTGGATTCAATTATGGAAAAAGTCATTTTCAGCCAAGAAGCCTATATGGTGGTAAAATGCCAGCTGTATGTCTCTTGGTTGAGTTGATGAAAACTGACTCAGCAATGTTCTTCAAAGACACTTAGAATCATGTGTTTTAGAGCTGTAAGTAATTTCAAGACTTTTTCTAGTTCACTGTGCTACTTTCCACAAGTTAAAATAATATTTCTGTTTTATTGTACCTCAGGTTCAGAAAGGTTAGATAAGCTCCTGGAGGTTTTAAAACTATTCTAGAGAGACCTAGAATCCAGGTTTCTGCTTCATAATACAATATCTTTGTGGTATTCCGATATAACAAATAGGTATCATATATGTTACCACTCTCTTTATCCATATGCATGGCAGTCACTGTTAATCAGTGATGACCTGCTTTCCTGCTGAGGATAGTAGCAAGCCCAGAAAACATCTTGTCTCATCAAAATAGCCGAGCAACCCACTCTGGAGAAAGGGTGAAACCAGTGTTGAACCAAGCTCCCTTAAAGGACATCCTTGAGGGGCTCAGAGTCAAGCCTTGTGACAGGAAATGTTTTTAACTAGGTCAAAAAAAAAAAAAAAACAATCAAGCTTATTAATTGCAACAATTGTACCACAGTAAGTGTAAGATACTAATAAAGAGGAAACTGTATATATGGGCAAGGGCTAGAAGCGGATATATAGGAACTCTCTGTACTTTCTGGTCAATATTTCTGCAAATTTAAAACTGCTTTAAAAACCAAAGTCTATTTTTTTTTTCTTTCTTAAGTCTGTAGATGAACTGACCTATTCCTATTGTTGATCTGTATGGATCATCACATGGTAGATTCACACATGGCCATTACTAGGAACCATAAATGCAACTGTGATGGACAAGTTAACCATACTTGCATTATCTGTTGAGTGTATTTTGAGGATGTGTTTGGAACAGGAAGCCTAAATACACATCTTTCAAATTAAACTGCCTTTGATGTGTATCCATGGTGCAAGTATTTTTTTTCCTTGATGATGGAGTAATTACCAAGGCATAATAGTTGTTGTCAAAATACTTTTTTTTCTTGCAGTTTCCCTAAAATTAGCAGGCTTAAGCTGTGTATTACAGAAGACAGTATACTTCAAGTGTGTGTACTATGATTCAAGGCTAAATAGGTCCCATAGGAAAAGTTTAAGAAAGTGATGTTGTTTAGCTTGGCAAAGAGGAGACTAAAGGGTGCTCTGAGAGTTGTGTTTGAAATATGATGATCTATTAAATGGAGGACAGTAACCAGATGTTCTTCATCTCCAGTGAGAAAAGAATAGGGAATTGACTCAATGGAAGATGTGGGTTTGGGTATAATAGTCCTTCCCTAATTAACCCCACTCCCTCTCTGAACCTTATTTTCTTTCATCAGATACTTGGATCTTAGCATATAGTATAAAATTCTATGTGTATTAATAGTCTTGCTTTGTCATTTACCCAAGATGTTTTAGGTTTTATCTGTCAGAGAGCATGTTATCTGCTATGAGCTAAACATAGTATATAAAATTTCTTACCAACTCTTCAGTAAGCCACCTGATAGCATGAACCACTTTCCTAAGAAACAGGTTAATAAATGCTTATGGTCTATTTGGTATACTGAAACTTTCTGAATATGAAAACAAACCTAACCTTACTTAAACCTTCCATGATGGGAGCAAAGAATTATCACAAACATCTCTTCTCTCTTAATCACGCCACCATGCCCATCACATATATGCCCCACAGAAAGCTTTTACTCATTTCCTGAGCTTTAACGTATTACCACATTTATCACTCATGTACCATATTCTACCTCATGACAAGTATTTCTTCAGGACAGAAGAGACACCTTGAATATTAGGTCATATCTTTGTGTAATATTAATTATATCCAAATCATATCATTGAGTAAATACACAGCAAACCTGTTATGCATAATATAATGATAAAATATAGATGCAAAAAAACCTTGATGCTTCCTCTTCAAGAGTTTACCCTTTAGAGAGGAATGAAGAAACTCAGGTATACATATCTCAGTTTGAGGCAGAGGTGGAGTAGGCAATGGGGCTTTTCTGAAAATATAATTCACCTTTGGAAACAAAGTGGAAATCATTGATTGCATCTTTAGGATCAGAGTGAGGCCTTTAAAAATAAGGGACTCAAATTGTTTCTTCCAAAGGCAAGACAGGAGTCAGGGACTTTGGTAATCCTCACACTCAAGAATTAGATCCTATGGCAGAAGCCCATTTCAACACAACTGTCAAGTAGAAAAGTAGGCATTATTACAAAAGCTTCAGAAATTAGGACAAGCTTATCCTTCTTTGTATTTCTTATTTTTGTTTCCAAAGTCTGTCTTCCTATACTCAATAAAACCCATAATGTGAAAATAATTTGTGTGCTTTAGAAGCCACCAGAAATCAGAACTGAAGGAAAATGTATCCACAGCCAACATGAGACCTAGGAGAAAGAAAACCATGGGAGAGAGAGAGAAATGTGCTGGGTGGCACAGCGGATTGGCGATGCCTTCGGCCCAGGGTGTGGTCCTGGAGACCCGGAATCGAGTCCCACCTGGGGATCCCTGGGTGGAGACTGCTTCTCCCTCTGCCTCTGTCTGTCTCTCTCTCTGTGTCTCACATGAAAAAATAAATAAAATATTTTTTTAAAAAAAGTAAAGAATAGACATAAACGGTGTTGGATCATTTGTATAGGAGACTAGTTGAAGAGTATAACACCTGTGCTAGTGCTTGAGAATAGTCTAGATCTAAAGCTGGCAAGGATGGTGGTGGATAGATGAATTTTCTAAGATCCCAGAGTTGGGAATCTATCTATTCTGAAATGAGACCTTATCCATCGTCACCCTGTGATGGCACAAGCAGAGATGTCCCATATGGATAGGCCCACCAAGAAGCAACCAATAGGAACAAGTGGGCAGATGTTGTCAGACAACTTAATCATTTTTAAAACAAATTTATTTTTTCCCAATGCACTGAAATGATTAATTTATTTGAAAACTTGTTGATTTCTTCACTGCTTTGCTTTTTCTATCATTTGAGAGCATTATAGGAGGATATTTAACTAACTGTTAAATATATGTAATTGACCACTGAGTACTTTTTTATCTGATTCTTATCCAGAAAGTTTATATATACATACACACTTATGTACACACGAGTTCTATATTCAAAGTCACAGTGAAGAGCTGGACTTTTACTTGATTTCCGATCTTCTCCCCAAAATTGCAGACATTGTGGGCAACATATTTATTATTGTCTTGACATGAGCATAGATTTTTAGAAACTCTAAATCTTGTTCTAAGTATCCACCTGGGTCAAAGCACTTGACTTAGTCTTCATGTAGGAAACAAAGGCGGGAGATAATGTAGATAAAATTAAATGTTCTTATAACCTGCAGCCCGTTGACAAATACTTGAGGCAGTCAGTATAGGTTCCTCCAGGAAGTTCCTAGCCGTCTTCATGTTAATGCCTTGCTAAGGGTAAAACAACCCTAGTTTTACAATAGGAAGGCCTCTGGTATCCTGTGAGTCTTCTTTAGCATATGAAATCCTTTTGTAATTTCCCTTACCTTTACTTCTCCCAACCCCAAAGTATGTAATCAGTTGCTCCTCACAATAACAGGGTAGCCCTCTTTCTGCCCAGGGGTCCTGTCCCCATGCTTTAATAAAACCACCATTTTGCACCAAAGACATCTCAAGAATATTTTCTTTGCTATTGGCTCAGGACCCCAGCAACACACCAATCTCACCAAAACATTCAAAAACAAAAATCATTCTCAGTCTACACTTCCCTTATAGGTTGACATTTTACAGATTAACCTTCTTTCTTGTCCTCAACCTTAGTCAAGGTCTTTTTTTTTTTTTTTTTTTTTTTTTTTGGTGTGTGATTGATTTTAGGATGTGAGTCAATAGCCGAGTTTAAGTGCATTCCAGGCTCCCCGCTCCCCTAGTGTCCTTGAGCAGGATCTTGTTAGCACCTGAAAAGTTTGGCACACACTAAGGCAATTAGCTTCCTTTCACACCTAAATTTACCTCCACCCCATGCAAACTTGCAGCTGTTCTCTTGCATTTGTTACTCAAATGATCTCCCTGGTAAACAGTGAATCATGAGGCTGAGGCAACATAACCGTATTGGCCTCCTAGGGAACTGGTCCTATCCCTTTAAAATATTCTCTTCACTACTTTTACTTGGGGAGTCATTTTCCACATTTAGCAGGAAAACTTTGAGCATTTTCAATAATGCTTTTCAATGTAATAATAGTGGAAAACAAATGAACTCCTTTAAATTGTTTACTTCTCAATGTTAGATTTTTCATTTCTTTTTAGCTGGTGATTAGCAAGTATTTATTTCATCAAACATGTATTTATTTAATGGTCAATGTATTACATACCATGTACAAAATAGTGTATTTTTTATTATGTGGAATAAAAAGTAATTAAAATCTTATTTTTTACCTGTTAGATACATAGGTATATACAAACAAACTATGCTTACACACAATATAAATAGAACTGTTGGACCCTGGCTCACGGGTGCCAACGTGTCCCGGCGGATGCCCCAGAGACTCAGACCCCAGACAGGCAGATGCAATTAGCAAGAGGGTTTATTGGACGTTTGCGCAAACGGGCTCTCCACCTCCAAAGAGGAAGAGAGCCCCGATTAGCAATTACAGGTATCTTTTAAAGGTAAAAGAAAAAAACCGCTTCAAGACAAAAGAACCGTGGGAGTCGCATGGCTTTCAGGTTACCGATTTCTCAGAAGGTCAACATGAACCTATTCAGGGACATTCCAATCAGAGTGTGGGGGGAAATGGTTTTCTTATCACAAACAGAATGCTTTTTGTTGCTAAAACTTCAGGAAGGCACCTGGATGGGCTGCCTCTGGATTAGGGCTGATCCTACTTACAGGGGGGGTTTTCTTCAGAACAATAGCTTTCATTGTGATATTTGACAGAGCTATATAGAGTTCTCAAATGGATCCTAAGAGTTCTAAATTAGGTAATATTTTTAAGGATTGAATCATCAAGTTTGGTCAAAGAAGAAACTGAAGAAGAAAGGTCTAGGCCAGACCTTGAATATGAAGATATTTGCTCATTTCATTTTTTTTTGAGGTTCAAATTCAGCATCTTTAGTTAGATGCCTACAGGCCATGAGTGAAATGTGGAGAAGTGGGGCATTCTAAGCAAAAGGTTGGTTTGAGTGGATTCATTTAGGTGGAAATCTAAACTAGTATAATGGTAAGAGAAGTAGACATAACAGCAAGCATCAACTAATAACTCAGTATGAGGAAGGCTTTCCTGCTGGTGAATGTTCAAGGGTGAGAAAGTATAAGAGTCAGAGGATTTTTAAGATATAAGAATATACAAGGAAAGCCAAAATTAGAAACCTTGACTATCCAAGAAAGGCATAAGGGTCTCTTAATGTCTGAGAAGGGAATCACAGGGTATAGCCTTCCATGGGCTTTGAACAATAGCAGAACATTATAGAATCAGTGACTAAATGCTACTCTTTCTGAGAAATCACTGCCTAAACTCTGTCAAAAGTTTTAAATTCTATCCCTGAAGGCCTTGAAGACTGTTGGCCTACTGTAGTGTGTCAGAGTCTATAAATGTATCCCTCTTATCTAATTTTCTGTATTAAGTGAGCAGGGTTAATCATAGCCACTTAAGAAAGATTATAGGTACCAGTGTAGAGGGTATCTAAAGTTACTAAATTTACAAAATATAGTAGTTATAAGGATGGGGAGTCTGTAGATAGTGAAACTAAAAGGCAGCAAAGAGGGTGACTGATAATACAGACTATACAAGCAGTTGAAGGTAAGCTGAAACATCAAACTTAAGAAAGATTCAGAAGTTGTAAACACTGTATTGAAAACTCTGTGTCATTAATTTTTACTATCTTAAAGAAATTTATAATTACATGTGTAATAATGTCCATAAGACATTCCTATATCTTTTTAATATTTGTTTTATGTGAATCATTCTGTATTCATATAAATTTAAGTAACTAATTTGCTACAGAGGTTTATAAGCAATGCATTGAAAAATGTATTTTATATATTCTCAGAAAAAAGGTTATTATTACCTGTGTCAATCTTTTCCTCTATCCTATCTTCTTGTTTTCTCTTTCTTCCTCTCCCCTCCTTTTCTTTTTTCTTTCATTCTTCGCTTCTTCTTCTTCCTTTCTTTCTTTTTTGTTTCTTTCTTGTTTTTCTCATGCATGAAGTATAACAACTCATGTTTTAATTCTCTTATTTTAAACACCTAGCTGAAAAGTAGGTTAATATGCATGGTAAGAATTTAAAATTTCTTTAAGACTTGTAATAAAACCACAGCGACTTTGCAATCCTGAAAATTATATTAGCCTTTCTGTGTCATCCTCAGACCTCTCTTTCTACATTTATAGCTGTCCTGAGTTTCTTCCAGGGAAGTACAAAGGCAAAGAGAATAAAACTCTAACTCTGCAGAATCTAGCCTTAAGTATAATCCTTGTGTTATATCTTTTTACATTTGAAATACCATTAGGTTAAAGCTTAAACAAAAAATCCGTATCACCCTCCCTGTTCTGAATTATGGTCCCTTTATCAAGCTTATTGCGGAAATTTCTTCATCATAATCAACATCCTCACTTTTCTCATCTGCAAAGACACCACATAAAAATTACCACACATTTAGGAGCTTAAACTAACACACACTTATTATTTCAGACTTTGTGTCTCCAAATTCTGGCCGTGGCTTAGTTAAGTCTTTTGCTTTCTTTTCACAAAGTTTCAATCAAAGTATCTTTTGGCTAGATTGTATTATCACCTGGCAGCTCAATTGGGGAAAAATCCACTTCCAAGCTCACTCTGTTGTTGGCAGAGTTCATTGCCTTGTGGTGGTTATATGTGACTGAGAGCCCCAGCTTCTTGCTAGCTGTCACTTGAAAGCCATCCTCAATTCCCCAGCTCCTGCCCTGTGGCCTTCTCCAGAAACAGTTCACAACATAACTCTATGCTTCCTTAGGCTAGTAGGAGAGCATGAACAAGTCCACTAGCAAGGCAGAGTGTATATGACATAACATATTCATGGGAGCGATATCCCATCACCTTTGCATATTCAGCTGGTTAGAAAAAAGTCAACATGTTACATCCACACTCAAGGAGAGAAAATTATACAAGAGCATGCACATCAGGGGTTGGGGGTCATCAGGTTGCCTTAAAATCTGTCCACCACAGAGTGGGTATGGTTTAACATTCAGAGAGTCTTCAATCTTGGAAAACAAGCAATCAGCATGGTTTCATCCATCACAGCCCAGCTGATCATCCCATCCATTTCACAAAGATCCCCAGAGGTAAGAAATATAGTGCTATAAAATAAAGATGATATTGGAGGGCAACCTGTTAGGTGACTGGTGAGTGATGAAGTTGCTGTTCATCTCGCCATTATTTGTGGTATGAGCTTCTGACTTCTAATCCTAGCCATGATTCAGGGTCTATTAATGATGACAGGCCTAATTCCTCTTTAACTTCTTCCCCAACTTTCAAAATGTAGATGATGATATACATCAATCTTAGAAGGGCAGTATGAGCTTTAGCATGTAAAGAATCCAGCCCAATTTTGTATAGAAATACTTTTGAGTAAGAATTCAGCAGAAAGCAGCATAAATCTTTAAAGAACTGGCACAAAACAGTGTTGGGGAGGAGATAGAGTTCTAATTTAATATAGAGAAGTGAAGGCTAAGGGGTGATTTAATTGCAATCTACAAATATAGGAGAAACCTTTGTAAGAAAAAAACTATTTTGCATATTCAAAGAAGCCCAAATTAGATTAAATTAAAGAAATAGGGGATTTTGTTTAGCCAACACATTTTTTTTTAAAGGCTTGAAGAGATTCTACAGTCTTCTTCATAAGGTGGGCTTTTTTTTTTTTTTTTTAGGTGGGCTTTAAATCTAAGTTTGGCATGTGTTTTAGTATGAATTGGAAATGTCCTTGACATTTTTTTTGTCTTTTCTTGGATCCTATTTATTAATACATCACCGAAAGTGTAAATTTCCTTCTAAAGTAAAGAATTAAGCAATTTTTAGTTCCTTATTCAAGAAAAAATGAGGTGAACTGTTCTGAATTTTGATGATATGAGCCAGTTAGCTTGAAAAGTGGTGTCATATTACCCAAGGGAAATAGCTGAACCTAAAAAGGTATAAAGGTACCTTTTGGTACCCAAATTAGGTCTGAGTTCTTTTGTTTGCATCAGTGGAACATTTGAATTTGTGACTGTACTTTTATATAAGATAGATAACTGTAATGAAAAGGCTTAAGTTGAGCTAACAACAATTTAGGAAACATAAATAGAAAGAAAGGAAGAGAGGGAGAAAACAAACAAATGAGTTATTATACCAGATTGGTTAGTAAGTGGTAAGACTACTAAATGTCAAATAATGCTTAACATCATAGACTCTAACAAGGAAGGTCATCTTGTCTAATCCAATCTCACAGTATATGCATGATTCACTTCAATACTCTTGACAACACTGATTTTTTCAAATCATTTCATTGGCTAAAGTCTCATCAGTTAATTTGTTCCAATGTTTCATGCTGAGAAAATTCTTATGTTGATCCTTACTTTTTTTCATAGCACTATTGTTTGTCCTCTGGACCAGTACATAGAGACTGTTTTTTTTTTTTTTTCTTTAGCATATATACCCCTTGCATATGTGAAGATGGCCACCAGGGTATTTCCTTAATATTCTCTTTTTTTGTCACTCAGCATCTAGGATTCTTCAACTGTTTAACTTATTAAGCAGCCTTAGGTTCTTTCAGGAGCTTCCCCCCAGCTCTGATACTGCATATTCTAGAGAAGAGATGGGATCATAATGGCCAAAATCCTTAGCTAGATATGAATGGAGTGTTGACTTGCCTATGAATTTAACTTCAAAACAAGTTGCTTAATCAGTTCATCACAAAGACACAGACTGGCTCATAAAACAACAGATGAGTGAGCACACAATAAAATCAAAGCTGCAAACGGCCATTAAACACTAAAGATATATTGTAGAGTAGAACTTGCTTAGGTAAGAACTTCCTGCCCAGTGCCATGCCATGATGATTAATGCGTGCATATGTGAACTTTATGAAAAAGATAATGAATTGATTGTGTTCTTAAATGATGCCATTTTAGACCTGTTTGGCTTCCTCTCCTCCCTCAGGAATCAACTGACCACACTCTGTTAGTTTAAACAAATGAACATTTAATGTTGGCCATTCTGCCAACCAAGTTGGGGGAAAATGAAATCATTTATCAAGGGAAAAAGAAAGAAAAATAATGAAATGGCTTCTGAGAAAAAGGTGAAGACCAAGAAAGGGAGGGTACTACAGAGACTGATTAAAGATATCGTAGAGGAAGTCTTGTTTTCATACTGTAGTTTCTGCCTATTTTGGTATCAGGGAGCCAATTTTAATCATATCATGAGTCTTGCTCCTTAGAAACAACCTTCTTTGGCAACTCTAATTTTAATACTATCTCCTGTGAACACATCATCTTCTTGATGGTCATCTAATGGATTGTGACTGATACAAAATAATTAGGGAATCTATAGGTGGAAAATGCAATTTGAGGGTCATCTGCTATAATAGATTAAAGGCTACTTTGGTCATATATCTAACATTTAACATCAATCCATCAATTGACTAATATTTATTGTACTTAGTACTATTCTAATAACTGAGGGAAGTACAAGGAAAATACATGTCATGACCTCTGTCTTCAGGAGCTTTTATAAGGTTTAAGAAGAAAAAATATGTGGCTAATATATATTATATTATTAATTTTATGTATTTAATGTTGATATATATCTATAATACATTTAATATACACACACATATATATATATATATACATATATACACAAAATGACCTGAGTATTATAATAATGAGAGCTATGGATTAGGAGAACTGAGAGAACCATCACTGTTGGACAAAGTATATTGTAAAGTGGTCTTAGAAGGCTGAGAAGGAAACCAGTCCTGTTTTTTCTGTGTGATTTTACTACTTATGTTAGTATCTCTTAAAGCCATCATGAATTACACATACATAATATATTCATATATTTATAATACATTATACATGTATAATTGATAAAAAAAATAACAAATCTTTCAACATAAAGATATACTGCCAGATAGAGGTTTCCATTCTAGCACAGTCATTGTACTCACACTCTGAGGATGACAGGGAGGACCAGGTGAATGGATGGGAAAGGGAATATTAAAAGATGGGTGCAACTTCTTTGGTGGTAGGTGATGATGTATCACCTTCAGCTGGCAAAAACGGTAGGTACAGAAATTCCCTTGGAAAGTTTTCTTTTTTTTTTTTTTTTTTCCTTGGAAAGTTTTCTGATGTTTATTATGTACTGAACTCTCATGTGCAATCTCACATCTCCTGGGAATAAGGCAGCTTGAATGCCAACTCTAAAGCCAACTCTAGATTTCAGTCCTCTAACTACTAAGACTTATCCATGGTCTTGCCTTTATGAGAAGTTAGCTATAGGAGAGAGGGAATAAGGTCTGGACTAAGCTGGAGTAAGTTGTTTTACTATTTACCATGGATAGAAAGAGTAGAGAACGGTTTCAGTGTTTCAGAGGCAGACTTTAGTACAGCAGTAGTGGGAAAGCATTAACATCAGCTAAATTAGTAAAGCCAAGAGAAGCTAGAACTAGGAGGAAAGAGGACAAAACAACCAGAGAAAATTAGCGAAACTGTGTCAAGTACAAGACCAAGGGTATCCAAGCACATAAAATAAATCTGATTAGGTGATGCTGTAACTCTGTCAAAGCTGCCCCAGTATGTTCTCCTGTGTTTCCTTTATAAGCAACCTGCCAGTTCTTACAAGGGTGTGGTATAGTTTTAGAGGAACTAAAGAAAGACAAATGAATTTTATTTTATTTTTTTAAAACATTTTATTTATTTATTCATAGAGACACAGAGAGAGAAAGAGAGGCAGAGACACAGGCAGAGGGAGAAGCAGGCTCCATGCTGGGAGCCCAATGTGGGACTAGATCCCGGGTCTCTAGGATCATGCCCTAGGCTGAAGGAGGCGCTAAACCACTGAGCCACCTGGGCTGCCCGACAAATGAATTTTAAAGGATCTATACTTGTGTCTCTAAAAGAAAAAAATGTATTAACATATGCTTATCTTTCAGTATACTAATCACACTCACGTAAATTGAGTGTAAAGACAATACAAGAGAAAACTATATTAAAGCTATGTATTACAACTATATTTATAATAAGAAAATATTGGAAACATCTTTATATTCAACAAAAACGAAAATATCAAGAAAATGATGGTATAGGCCTATAACGTAAATCACAAGATTAACATATTTAATGTCCATCTTTCAGTATAAAAAATATTATTCACCTAGTACCAAAAATCTTTTGAATATAAACTTGCTTTCTCATGCAGTTTCTTAAATGAATAGAGTAATAATTAATACATCATCATTGCTATAGATGAATATTTTCCTCCCATATAAAATTAGAAATTTCTGGGATCCCTGGGTGGCGCAGCGGTTTGGTGCCTGCCTTTGGCCCAGGGCACGATCCTGGAGACCCGGGATCAAATCCCACCTTGGGCTCCCGGTGCATGGAGCCTGCTTCTCCCTCTGCCTGTGTCTCTGCCTCTCTCTCTCTCTCTCTGTGACTATCATAAATGAATAAAAATTTTTTAAAAAAATAATAAAATAAAATTAGAAATTTCTTGTTGGCAGGGATAATGTCTTCCTCATCTTTCTACCCTTATAGGGCCTACTCTGTGTCTGATACACTGGACTAAATTGAACAATTGAGAATGCAGGAAATGGAAAGTGTTACAATAGTAGGAATCTTCTTTTTAGTTCTAGATTTTAGTATATTTTTTAATCATACTCTGTTAAAAGCTATCTGGTTTTATTTTCTTTGCTGATATCTTTACTTGTATTCACACCAGAAGTCAAAGAGGAAGTTTTTTCCAGAGATATAAATGATCCTTTATTGGTTTTTGATTATAGAAGTTGCATAAGGATTGATCAGTTATTTTTTTTTCCCTTGAAGACCCATTTGGCTATCATTTTTATAGTTGTGCTTCTGAGATGGAGTGTGAGGTGGGTGATAGCCAAATGTACTGGAAAGGGTTTTCTAATGGGCAGGAGGAAAATTGAGGAAAGACAAAGCTGCTTATATTTCTAATCTGAGATGGATGTGTTTGAGCAACATTTACAGATATAGTGATCTTCCAGGCTTTCCCAGAACCAGTTTGTCAAGCTTATCTAAAGGCCTGTTACCGGCTCCAGCCCTGTCATATCTCCCTGACCCAAGATGCATAGCCATTGTAGTCTCCCAGTGGTCACTTAACCCCTTTTGAGGCCTGCCTTGGCTGTTAATGTAAGACTGTTTCTACCTCCTGGGTTTCTACTTCTTTCTTTTTCAAATGACTTGAAAGAAATCCAGATTCTATCATTTATTTTTGCATTCCAATATGCCTTGAATATATATTACCAATACGTATTCTTCTATTCTCCAAGGGAAGAAAATGATTGTTCTCACACAGAAGGTATAGAGGAAACTCCCACCACAGTGTACTGTCATATCAGATAATCATTTAATCACTGACTAAATCTAAGACACTGAGATCAGAGGATTCAAGAACTCTGGGAGACTTTAAAAACCTTTCCAAATTAAGCATTTATTGTTACTTCAATGCTTTCTTGCTACTTAATTTTCCTGAGTCTCATTTTAGGAGAAATTTGCTCCTTTAGCCTTGCACACTTCATCTCAATCAATACGCTATTCTCCCTAGAGGTCCCAAATTATTCTTTTCAAATGTCTTTTTTATCTACCCTTGGAAACAACACAAGCAAATGGAGTCTGACTTCCAGCTGTCAAATCAAGTGTTGAGGCAAACCCTGTGAGCGCGAATCACTCCATCTTGCCTTGTTCAATCTGGGTAATGTGGCACAGTCCCAAAACCTCCCCTACCACCAAGAGAGAGAAAGGAGTAAAAGGCAGATTGAATAATTTTCAAAAGTTGGAAAATTTGTTTCTCTCTTTTAATTATACATTATTTATTCACACATAAACTAGTTCCTAAATAGTGAATCCTCATTTATGTTCTTTGGACTTCTTTGGGTTAAGATTTGGAAATAGGATGTTTTAAGTGGGCTACCTTGTTTTTGTTAAGAATTGAACTCAAACTTCCATATGTTTCCATCCCGGGAATCCATGCCCTGGAAAATGTGGTAACAAGGTCTCACTGATTCTTTAAGGGACTAAAACTTCCTGGTTAAGGCAGGCTAATAAATGTAAACTATTAATCACATTGTTGACTATGATAAAGAAAGGTCTGTTTTCACAGCAGCATTATTTGGAAATTGTAGGGATAATTATAAATGTTGGCTTACTTATATCTTGACTTATATGTTGCTTCGGTTCAAAACAAAATTGTATTTCCTTTAGGGCCTAATTTCAAGGCAATTTAATGAATTTTTCACACACAAATATACACACACGCATACACACATAAGTGTTAGTATTTTATAGTCAAACCTAAAGATCAAGTCTCCCTGCTTTGTTTGAAGGTCCAATTTCTCCCATTCCTGTGTAGCTTTCAGGAGATCCTATACTGTGCAAGGTGCAAAACAAACAAAACGTCTTCATTTTTACCCTGATGATGATTGTAGAGTGACAGTGATGATGTTGGAAGTTTTTAAAATAAAAATACCTAACCAGGTTGAGACATTACCCAGATATGTTTTGTGTGCTCTCCATAATATATTCACATTTAAAAAAAAAAAAACAAACTGGTAAAACAGGGACAGCAACTCTTTATTTTCCATTCTTCACTGTCCCAAACCCTTGGACTCCATCAAAGTGCACCTTGAGCTCCACCTCCCACATTGTGTTCCCCACTGGTGCCAATCTTCCAGCTAACTCCATTTCCCCTTTGTAAACGCTCAATGTGCTGACCTATTTAAAAATATAACTCAGGTGCCTGGCGAACCATGATGCCTGCCAGCTCTTCAGATAAAGAGGATCCACTTATTAATCTGCTCTGTCTCCATCTGCCCGCTCAATTGGGATTGACTGCTTGCTGTCCAGACTGATACCAGGGAAATCTGATTGAGGACAAGAATCTCTTTGTACGTTTCCCCCACTGATACGGCACAACAGGTCTGTTGCAGCCAGGGAGTTAAGCTAATGTGACATGATGTCAGATGGCCTGCCATTGTACGTCAGAAATTAAAAAGAAAATATTCTTTCAAACTGGAATTCCTTATGTGATTTTTATTTCCTTGGGCTTTGAGCAGATTGAGTATTGAATTGCTTGACTGGAGCCCACGGATAATTTAATACCTGCAACATTCATCCCTGGGTGAATTTCAGCCACATTTGACTTGTTCAGCATGGCGTCTCAGTTCTAACCATTTCTTGGAACTCTTGTAAATATTGATTGATGAAATCCCAAAGAAATACTTTTTCTAGCTCTGATTCTGAAATGCTCCAGAAGGAAAGACTTGATCTCTGTTTTCGATTTTCCTACTCCATATCTTGTGGTGTGAGAAGTAAATAAACATTTTGGACCTTCTTTTATCCTTCTCCAGTTAGAACAGTCAATTCTTACAACTTGAAAAAGAAGTGATGTGATCTGATCCACCAACGTGGGACTAACAAGAAAGCAAGTAAGCAAGAGTAGCAAACGTATAGACTCAAACCATATCAGTGGAATCAAAATATTATTGAATATTTCCTGGGAAGCTTTTTGAGTCTCCCAATTTGAGGTATTGGCTACATAAGGTTAATTATCCAGAAGAATGTAAACATAGTTTATGGTTAAAGATGAATGTAAACGTAGCATATAGTATATGGAACTACATGGTTAGCATCTCATAAACATAGTATTCAAATTTTAGTATGTGGTTGTCCTTTTGTTAAAAAAATCAAGTAGAACCATCTTTAGGTCACATCTAGAATCAAAACTGAATGGCTTATAAAATTCCTAAAAGTCATTCATTAATAAAAAATCAAGAGAGAAAAGAGACACACAGGTAAGAGTTAAAGACCTTACAGAAATTCAGGCTCAGCAACAGGGAACAAAATATTATCACTTTCGGGATCCCTGGGTGGCGCAGCGGTTTAGCGCCTGCCTTTGGCCCAGGGTGTGATCCTGGAGACCCGGGATCGAATCCCACGTCGGGCTCCTGGTGCATGGAGCCTGCTTCTCCCTCTGCCTGTGTCTCTGCCTCTCTCTCTCTCTCTGTGACTATCATAAATAAATTAAAAAAAAAAAATGTTTAAAAAAAAAATAAAAATATTATCACTTTCTTAATATTCAGCTTTTACTCTTTAGTCAAGGCTAATCATTTGTTAATTTGTGTAAGCTCCAGTGCTTAAAAATTCACATGTGAATGAAATATGTGGCTGATCCTTACTCTTTATAATAAATTAAACAGTATGAAATGTAAATACTATTGGAGAAAATAAAATCTCATTCATTCAATGTAAATAACACTGAATAAATTAATAAATTGACTATCTTCTCTATTAGTCATGTGATGAGAGTGTATGTGTGTATTTATGTGTATATGTTTGAACACTAAGTATTTGAAGCACTGGAGAGAAAAAGAACTTGGTTAAACAGATATAAGAGAGTAGCTTGCTACAACAAAAGTTTTATTTATTTTTTTAAATCAAGAAATTTGAGGGATCCCTGGGTGGTGCAGTGGTTCGGCGCCTGCCTTTGGCCCAGGGCGCGATCCTGGAGACCCGGAATCGAATCCCACATCAGGCTCTCGGCGCATGGAGCCTGCTTCTCCCTCTGCCTGTGTCTCTGCCTCTCTCTCTCTCTGTGACTATCATAAATAAGTAATAATAAAAAAAAATTAAAAAAAAATACTGATTATTTAAAAAAAAAAAAAAGAAATTTGGGGCACCTGGATGGCTCAGTGGTTGAGCGTCAAGAGGCTTTGGTACAAATTGTGGTCCCGGGGTGCTAGGATCAAGTCCTGAATCAGGCTCCCCGCAGGGACCCTGCATCTCCCTCTGCCTATGTCTCTGCCTCTCTCTGTGTGTCTCTCATGAATAAATAAATAAAATGTTAAAAAAAATCAAGAAATTATCTTAGCAGTAAGAAGTGATATTATAGATTATTTCCTTAAGTTGACATAGTTAAATTTCTTCACCATAATTATTTTAGATACAAATATATGAAGAAAAACAAATCCACAATAAGATTAGGGGGAGAAAACAATTCTGTTTTTCTGTTTTGTTTTTATTAAGGTAAAATTGACATAATATGATTTTAGTTTCAGGTGTAAAATGTAATAATTTTACATTTGTATATATATTTGATCATTGGCAAAATAATCACCACAATAAGGCTAGTTAACAGCTGTCCCCACACATAGTTACAAAATGTTTTTCTTATGTTGAGAACTTTTAAGATCCACTCTCATAGCTACTTTCTAATATGTATTATTAATGATAGTCACCATGTTGGACATTATATCCCCATGACTTATTCATATAATAACTAGAAATTTGTACTTTTGACCTTCTTCAACCACTTCTCTCCACCTGCACCCTGGACAACCAGCAATCTGTGTTCTACATCTATAAGTGTGTATTTTGTTTTGTTTCATTTTCATTTTGTTTTTTTTTTTTTAGATTCCACATGTGAGATTATACAGAATTTGTCTCTTTCTGTCTGACTTTCTTTGTACTTAGCCTAATACCCTTAAGGTCCATCAGTGTTCTAAACGGCAAGATATTTTTATGGCTGAATACTATTCTATTGTGTGTATGTACCACATTTCTTTATCCATTCACTTATCAGTGAAAATGTAGGGTGTTTCTATGTCATGGTTATTATAAATAATACTGCAATGAACATGGGGGTACAGATATCTTTTTGAATTAGTGTTTTCAATGTCTTCAAATAAATACCCCAGAAGCAGGATTGCTGGATCATATGGTAGTTCTATTTTTTATTATTTTTAGAAAACTCCATACTGTTTTCCATAGTAGCTCTACCAATTTACATTCCCACCAGCAATTATAATAAAATATTTCTTTTATTCTCTACACCTGGCAACACTTGTTATTTTTTAATATTTTTGATAATACCCATTATAACAAGTATGAAGTGATATTTCATGTTGTTGTTGTTGTTGTTTTTCTCATGTTGCTTTTGACTTCCATTTCCCTGTTTTAATCTCACCATATTGACTGAAAATTTACTTGGATGTTGAGTTTTCCTTATTCTCCATAGATCTATGTCCATTTTTCTCTAATCTAGAGTAGAAAAGATAATCCATTCAAATGAATATTCTTTATACTAAATAGGAGTTGGGTAATGCACTCATGTACCTTTTCTGGATAAATTAAGCTGAATGGAAAAAACATGAAAGAAAATTATCCTCTAGAGTGATACCTAAATTCATGTACCCGAAGTCCACTCCGAGTATGCAGGTTTTCATTTGTTTTCATCCGGTACCTGAGTCAACAGAGAATCCCCAGTGAAAACAGTATCAGTCCCCAGCTGAGGAAAAAAAAAATCACAAAAACAAGGACAGAGAAGTCACATCCCTGGAATCATGGAATTCTATGAATTCTCAGGAAAACAGAGGTCTGTGACCAGGAAAGAGCATTTAGAATGTTCTAGAACAAAAATCTTCATATTGCAAATTATGAAAATGCATAAAAACCTGTAGGACACAAAAAATGTACTTGTATTTTATAGGATGAAGTTAAAATATGGTACGTTGTTGGGGTACCTGGGTGGCTCAGTCAGTTGAGCATCCAACTCTTGATGTCAGCTCAGGTCATGATCTCAAGGTCTTGAGATCTGTGATCTAGCCCTGAGTCAGGCCTGTGCTCAGCAGGGAGTCTACTTGAGATTCTCTCCCTCCTTCTCCATCTGTGCCTCCCCCCAACTCTCTCTCTAAAAACTAAATAAATAAATCATTAAAAGATACATAGTACGAGGGCAGCCCGGGTGGCTCAGCGGTTTAGTGCCACCTTCAGCCCAGGGTGTGATTCTGGAGACCTGGGATTGAGTCCCATGTCCGGCTCCTTGCATGGAACCTGCTTCTCCCTCTGCCTGTGTCTCTGCCTCTCTCTCTCTCTCTGTGTCTCATGAATAAATAAATAAAATATTAAAAAAAAAAGATATATGGTATGATGTTAATTATAGCACGCAAAAGTAAAAAACTTCATCTGTTTCACATTGTGTGCCATATATAATTATGCACCTTGATAGTCCATAAGAATCAAAGACTGGCATGAAGGACTTGACATGACAAGCTTCTTTTTGAAGGCAGGGACATACCAATTTAAGCCAGGTAAGTGAAACATAATTTTTTACATAGATCTAGAGGAAAGTTTATTTTTCAGATTCCTAAGAAATGGAACCGCTGAAAACAAGTAAATGTTATTTCCTAGAAAGGAAGAAGAAAAATGAGGAAATAAAGGTTGTTCATTATTAATTTGCCTTTTGCTTCAAGGAAAATATTTACAGGCAGAGTTGCTTGTATATTAAACTGAATATTTTTCTCATCCACATTGTAATAGTCTTATTTTTTTTTTCCAGATTATGTTTCCTTCTTATCAAAAAGCTTTCTTGAAGCCAGTCAAGGTGGGAGGCCAGAAAGTTGATAAGGAGGTCATTATAACAACTCATGAAAGATATAAAACAATCCATTTCAAAGAGTGGGGACTATTTCCTATCAACATTTGCAATATGAGTGATTGTTTAGCAATTCCTCTTCCCGTTTTCCTCTATTCTTGTCCCCCACATGCTCTGTAGTAGAAAACTTTGACCTTGCTAGGAGAAATAATAACGTATCTGCACCATCCGTGTGATTAATACCGCCCTCTGAAAGGAGCACCTCAACTGGCAAAATACAACTAAAATGCATGAACACGCTGAGGAACTCTTTGCCTTGTTCACCTTCTTTCTAAATAATTCATCAGTTTAATGATAATGACATTCAAATATCATAATTACAGCCGACTCTTTAAAAAACATCAATTCCAAGGCCAAAAATGGAGTAACCAGCCCCCACTTCTTTTCTCACCATTAGCTGTTAATGCCAAAATATGATCTTTATTCATTTCACTGACATAATATAAAACCAATGTAGATTTCCCATTTTTCATAAAATTTTCATCTGCACTATTAGTTTCAGTGATAGCAGACTGCAAAATGTTGTTAAGCTACAAGATGGAAGACACTGCGAAAACCTCAGCATGTTAAGAAGCCATAAAATTTTATTCAGTTCATTTACTGCTACAGTCCAGTAACCCTATAGTAAGAGTGTGCTATTTTTATTGTGTATTTATTTAAAGGTTGAATATTTTGTTCCCCAGACCAGATATCTAACTGAGTTAATCTGGACCCCTCATACTCTGCATTGTATTCTACTTTGGGGTTTATCATCTCCGCGAAAGTGTTTTTGTATTTCAGCTGTTGGGAAAAGAGATGATAACACAATATTGCAAACAAAAGCTTAGCTCTGGATAAGGGGTCATTTGTGCTCGGAATTCAACCACTGGTGTATGGGTGTCACGTGATGCTGAGGAGAAAGATTTGCTTCGCCCTCTTCTTCCATCTTATGTCTCTTCCAAAGCAAATCTCAGGGCAGAGTGCAGTGAAGCACAATGTAATAGACCTTGTGTTGGTTGGTCTGGAAGTTGGCCAGGGCTGCTTAAATGCTCACAGGATCCTGCAGAAGTCAGCCACATTTTGCATTTATTGTTTTGCTAGTATGTCTTAGCAGTTTGACATAAATAGGTAAGATCTTTTTCGAACAGCATGATGCAGAACCTGTTTTAGGTCTACACTTGAAACCATAGCCATCTAAAGCTAGCTTATCTGTGTTCATACCAAGTTATATCATATCATAATCACAATCATAATCATATCATTACATGAAAGTTGCAGCATGAAGACACAGGATGCTATGCATATCTGTTTTGCCAACATTTGGAATCTATCTCAATATCCTGGACTTCTCTAACCACAGCAATGACAGTTACACCAGTGGTAGCTCTACTGTGAAAAAAAAAAATCTATCAAGTAAAACACAAAGCAGAGTAAAAGGGGCATTTGTTCCTGCTGGCCTCTCACTTAGGACCAGAGTATTGGTTGTACTAGGTTTAGCAAACTCGAAGGAAACCCATTGCTGTGCATCGTCACTCGGGCCCCAGGAGGAACTATTTCCTACTCAGTCCCAATTAAAGGCCACATGGAAACTCCAGGTGCAATAAACAGATAAACTAGCAACAGAAACTACAATGGCAAACAGACCAGACAAATGATCTACAACATCCATAATATATTTTCACTGTGTCTGTGACTTGTTAGGAACCTAGAAGACAAGGCTGTCCTTACTTGGTCCCCTCATCCATAATACAGGTTGATAAGAGAACCTATGCCAGTTGCAGTGTTTTCTCTTGAAAGTGCAAAATATGGGGTTGATAAAAGCAAAGTGTGCATTTTTAAAGGCACATGAGAGATTTAAAGCACCTGAGATAGTCTGTATTTATTCATTCCAAAGAGGTACGAAGGCTCTGTCTGGGTAGCATTAAAGAGTAAAGGTTCAAAAGGAATATGTGAGAGTCCCCAGGAGACTGGAAACATAAGAATGCATTAAAATGAGATGGAGAAAGTGTCCCAAAATAGCCAAATAATGACTATTCCTAGTTACTATCTTGTTAGCATCGATTGTGGAATATTTGAGGGCCTGGGAGAATCAATGTATATGGTAAACAATCACCTCCTAAACTGAAATGTCAGAGATACGATACAGAATAATGAATATAAAATCTAGACAAAACTAATGACCAAACAAGATAAACAAATTAAAGCAGATAAGCCACGAAGGGTGAGTGACTAACGATTCAGTTAGGCCTAATCCCAGTGAAAATCTGTCCATTTGAACAGCCTTTGCTATGTGGTATCAACACAGGCTGACAGCTGAGCCCCACATGCCTCCCTTTAGCTTCTGAGATATGAAATCTGGGCTATGGATGTAAGATGCTGGAGCCAGGTATTCAGGCAGTGGTGGGAAAAGCCATTTCCAGATTTTACAATTTCATGATCATCCATCTATCATTCCCAGAGACAAAAGGTTATGTTTTTCACTTACTATGCACCTGGTGCAGAGGTCTTCCACTCAGACTCCCCCTAGAAATGGTTTCCGTTTTTTTTTATTTTTTCTTTGCTCTTTGTTTGTTTTCACTTTGCTTTATATATTTTTTTAAAAAGGAGGCTAGAAGTCTTACACATATCTCACCGTTCTCTGTAACTTGGTGCTCCTTGCCATTTTTCTATTTTGAATTGGTCCGTGAACCTCTCTCTGCAGCTAAATGAGTCAGCAGAGATAGGGTGTTGGTGGATCTCATTGGACATGGGTCAACATTGTTCTGAAATAAAAGGAGCCAGAATGCTTTTTTTGGTATAGTACATCACAGAAAAAGCTGGGCTTCCAGACTTCTGTCATTTAGCAACTACTTAACTCCCAAAAGAGCATTATTAGGCAACACTGAGATGTAGACATGATCTGGTCTCCACTGTGTCCTTCTACCTCCCCATCCCTTCCCCTGCTGGTATCTTGGTGTCTTGTGTCCTTAACCTGTAACTTCCACTGTCCTCCTCTTCCCCATCCCATGCCTTCCTCTACTGTCATCACCACTCCACCTGACCTTCCTCTCTTTTTTCTGGTTTCTTCAAAACTGACCTGTTGAGGTTCTCATTTCAGAGGAAATTTATTTTAAAGGATATTTGCTTTAAGCAAGATTGTCTCCCTTATACAGACATAGATATAAGCAAATTACAATGTATAAATATATACACCTTTACAAGTTGTATATATATATATATATATATATATATATATATATATACACATATATATACATCCTAGATTTAGATATAAACACATTTGTATCTAAAGGTGGAAATTTCAGACACAATGCTATGTAAGTGGCAGGAATGTATTTAGATCAGAGACACTTATCTGCACACCATGTGGGAAAATATCTATTCTGCATACAAACAGAGCTTTCCCAACTTGATATTCTGTAAAATGTTATTCTCTCTCTCTCTTTTTTTTTTTTTAATAAAGGGGCCTAGGGGTTACAAAGGAGTAAGACTTCTACTTAGTAGCCTCGGCAGCAGGGAACTTTAAAGTATAACATTTAGATGGCAAATAAAATATATCATTTATGATAGTCTAGGTTGGCATTATTCTAGCAATTTCATAATGAGATACAATTTTGAAATCTTTCATCTTTGGTTATGAAATCGTGGCTAATAGCTAGAGAGATAACTATCTTCTATCTTGTTATTTATGTGCATCTGCTGGGTGTTATATATATATGATAGGGGTCATCTAATTAGAAAAAGGGGTGCAAAAGTTGTGCCTCACCTTACCTGAAGTGATCAATGACACCACCTTGGCCCTAGGAGGCATTTAGGTCAGCCTCAACTCATTGGCCATTACTGTGGATACTAGAATTGGAGTACAATACTTCCTTACAGGTCAAAGTGGAATCTATGCAATCACTAATAAAATCTGTTGTACCTACTTTAACGCCTTGGGCCAAGTAGAAAGGTCAATACAGAGACTTAAGAAGAAAGCCACCTGACTTTCTAAGGTAGACTCCAATGGTTTGATCTTTGTTTCACTGGGAACAAGAATGGGGAGATACAGTTGAGAGTTGTATATTGCAGATTGACACCACCTCTTGCTTGGGATCCCGTTGGATTCCTTAAGTAAATGCTTTATGACATAAACTGAACAGATTTGGCCTCAGCCTCTGTCGTTTGAAGTGGTTGATGGAGTGGTCTTCTGATGGAAAAAAAAACTTCCAGGAGCCGAGATGGCATAAAAATAAAGGGTATCTATCCAGGGGAGAATTATTTTCTCCATGGTTCTCACATATTTCTGCACGTATAATGAGCAAGCACACTGATTGCCTCTGTTCTGGATTTTCTTTTTGAGGATGTCTGTATAGTGAACTATTTTGGAAGACCGAACTGGTATCTGCCTCCAGAACAAAGGACAAATTTTCTTACTGCCTTGGAAGACAGAGATAGTGTCTCCCTCCCAAGCAAAGGGCAGTCATGCTTCCTGCCCAGTATAATAAAGATAATGTCTCCCTCTGGGACTAAGGGCAGACTTGCTTAATGTCCATTATAAAAGACTTGGCTTCCCTAAACTAAGGGTTTTCCTCCAAAAATGTGACCCACTGCATGTGTAGAGGTCACTTGGCCCTCTTTACATCACCCTATGGGAATTGAGAGTTAAAGAACCATCACAAGACTTGTTGATCTTTTCACTGCTGCTATTTCTGTGAGCAAAAAGTCTTTTGTCTCTGGCGCAGGAGTGACATGTCTTCTGCCCATATCCTTAAAGGTATGGCAGGCTACCTAGTTAGCTTGCAAATCAGGTAAAATCACATCTCTTTTACAGTGCTTGACAGCCCCTGATGGGATAGTATAGGACCGTCTGCTTTCAGCAAAGCTCAGTCATTTTAAGGATTATTAGTATTTCTTATAAGCTGGGGCTTCTATACTGGCAATCAAGGGATATCCAATCTGGATATAATTTTGAAGACCATCCCTCATTCTACAAATAAGAACAATTGAGGCTCAGGTGTATTTACCTAAAATATTTATTTAGTGGCAGAATTTGAGCAGGTGCTCACTTTGTCTTATTTCCTGTTTGATACTTTGCCCAGCATATTTCATTAACTGTATAATAAAACTGAAACGCTAAAGTCTACTTTAGTCACAAACAGATATCTGATAATTTTTTAATGAAAAGTTTACACTTGAGTGTAAAAACGGTGAAAGCATATTGCCTATCCTATCTCATGAGAAAGTAATGGGTTCACTTATATCTTAGGTTGGCATAGGCCTTGGGCTGGATCTAGCAGTGATTTTCAGATCTTGGATGAAAACACTTTTGACAAGGCACATTTTCCTCTTGGCTAGCTGCAGCAACATTTGCAAATGCTCTGAAGTATTTGTTGGGCCTTAAATATGTCATGTGCATGGACAACAGGAATTAGCACTTTCTGTATTCATCCAAAATATAGGATTAGTTTCAGCCATCCTTTATACTCTTGGGGAAATCTTCCTTGAAGTGACAATAATTTAACCTCATTTTTCATTTTCTTTTGAGCCTCTACACTCTTATCTCTGAAAGCCAATAGCTTATTTTATGTTTTCTTCTCTTGGTTACTGTACTCTTCAGAATAGGCTATCTTATGTATGTATGTGTAACAAACAACCTCCAAATCTCAGAGTCTTAAAACAAATTTTATTTCTTGCTCATTTTACATTTCCACCACAAATTCTTCTGGAGGTTTTGTCCTGTTTTTATCCTCACTCTGGGACTCAAGCTGACTGAGCCTCTACCACCCTGAACATTGTAAATTGTCCTGGCATCAGCTCTTGAAACATTTGTCTTGAAGTAATGTCACCACAGCTCACATTTTACCTGCCACAGGTAAAATGGTCACACCCAACTTGAGGGGTCAGGGAAGAACAATACCGTCATATGCCAGGGAGAAGCAGAACCCTATGGCCAGCAGCCTTAAGGACCACCACACTTCTCTGGACTTTGACCGCGATATTTGCTTAGGGCTTGACTGAATGCCCTTTCTCCTTCCAGAGCTTCAACTCCTGTTTGGGCTATTCTCCCTACTTATGTTAAGGACCTCTTTCCTTGCTTTAAAATGTTTTGGTATAATTGCAATGAGGAATTATTGTATGATGCTGTTGTGTAAGAGAAGTTTGGGTAAAGATTTTTAAAATGGTGAAGTCAGAGGTGAATGGAAAGTTAGAAAGAGGACTGCCAAACAGCAAAGGGAAAGGGTGATAGTAAAGGAGATGTAGAGAAAAAAGGAATTAGCAAGAGGAAAGGGAATGAAAAGAAGGGAAAGGAAAGAAAGAGAAAAGCTTTGAGAAGAGGAAATGTTGAAAGGAAAGAAAGCCAGTGGGAAATGAATACTGAGAGCAAAACTTGCACATTTCAACATGCTTAGAACTCCCTGGGAAAAAAAGGTATGAAAACCTATAAGACATTATTTAAATCTTATGATGTTGTGCCCCAGGGCTGAAACCAAGTCCTGGGCTCATCATCTCCAGTTCCCTGCTGACTTAAAGAGAAAAAAATATTTTTTAAAGTGGCAATAGAACAAAAGTTCTGAATCTCAAAGCAACTAATGAAAACACACACATAAACTCTTCAGATTTCTCCTCTTCCCTAGGGCTCATTTTTTTCTTAGAAGGAAAAAAATGTGAGAACCCAGCTGAGATCTGAATTTTCTCCCCAACTCTACAGAAAAAGAGGTAGAACATTGCTGGCCCCAAACTTCAAATACCAGGAGACCAAAATGACACTTCAATAAGTGGAAGAATTCTTGAATATATTTTTTGGTTGCAGAGTTTTCTTCTCTATTAATCCTCTTTATCCCTCTGATGGGTAGCTTTTTAGGTATGTCTGCCTGTGTGTTTGTGTGTGTGTGTGTGTGTGTGTGTGTGTGTGTGAGAGAGAGAGAGAGAGAGAGAGAGAGACAAAGACAGAGACAGAGATAGAGACCCAGAGAGAGAAAGAGAGACAGACAAAAACAAAAATTGAGGGGATGAATGGTGTCTGGAACCTACTCAGACAAATCTGAGCCAAACTAGCTATGGCGGAAGTATTTACACCATGGAAATCAGCAATGTCATGAACACAAATCAGGATGGTTGGTTTGTTTTTCAGACAGTTGTTGTATTACCAACACACCCCTGGAAGAGATAGACTATTAGACAAAAAGAAAGGAGAAAATAGAGCCTATCTGAAGAAAGAGAAAAGAGGGAAGGGAGATCTAAGAAGGAGAAAGGAAAAGGAGTGGATTTAGATTTGGAAGAAGAATTTAAAAAGTTGGGCTGCCCTAAATTCTATCCCAGGAAAGCCTTCCCTTTTTGTATAAGTAAAGATTTGTTTGTTTATTCTGAAAGTTTTGGGTTCTTCTTCTTTTTTTTTTTTTTAAACCAGTAATACGCAAGTGACCATCAAAACAAAAAACACGCCTTCATGAGAAACAGACCCAGCCCTCTGCGGATACAAACTGGGGGCACAAAGGAGGCCTATTCCTGAAGGGTGAACATGAGGCAGATCGTCTCTGCTCTGGCTACATGGTCCCGGTCTGAGTTTTAGAAGCATTACTTTTTCCACCTGAAAGACAAACAGGTTGCCCGCTCAATCTGCTTTCAGAAACACCAGAGCTCAAGTTCAGGGATGTTCATAAAGCACCATTGAAGCTTCTATTCTTTAAGGATTTGATCTCTATATTTAAAATGCAAAAATCTGACTCATTAACACTTTAAACATTTACTTCTAAGTTTGAATAACCAGATGATTTTTTTAAAGATAGGGACAAAAGAGGATGGAAACATCAAAATGCCAAACTTGCTTGTTTTATTTTCTTTGCCCTAAATCATTCAGCAGCCCCCCCCCCCCCATTTTTAAACATCAAGGGATAACAAAAGGAAGGGAGATACATGTAAACCTACAGGAAGCTGTTGATTTCAGGATTCAGATTAAATGAGTAAAAAATAAAGAAATTGTAGGTTCTTGTTTTGTTTTGTTCTGTTTTCCTTCAAACAGGCTGAGGAATTTCATCAAGGCCAGGATTAGGGATGGGGAATGGGACAGGCCCCTGAAGGATGTGTATTTTTCCCAAATCTCTCCTGACTTGGGCTCATTGAAGTTCCATTCTGCAGGTAAAGACCCTCCCAATTAAGAATTATCAGAGGAGGGATCCCTGGGTGGCGCAGCGGTTTGGCGCCTGCCTTTGGCCCAGGGCGCGATCCTGGAGACCCGGGATCGAATCCCACATCGGGCTCCCGGTGCATGGAGCCTGCTTCTCCTTCCGCCTGTGTCTCTGCCTCTCTCTCTCTCTCTGTGACTATCATAAATAAAAAAAAAAATAAAATAAAAAAATAAAATAAAAAAAAAAAAGAATTATCAGAGGAAAGAAGCCTAAAAATTCTTACAGCTGGAGCCAGAAGACTTCCAGAGTTTCTGAAGGCCAAAGTTCTCTCTCCCCTTTGGAAAACAAGGAAGCATCTACTCCAGGACCTAGTTCCTAAATTGGGCTGTGTTCCCAGACTAGGGGCACAAAGGAGACCAGAGCACTGTAGCTGGCCATTTGGATTAGAACAAAATAATAAGCACCGATGGCCATGGATTCATATGAAAGGATTATCAAATCTCCAAACCAAAGGAAGCTCCTCTTTGGTTCTAAGATTCCTGCCTTACAAAAGGCAGCTACACCAAATCTCATTTTAACCCTGATATTTTGGGCTCTCTGCAGGATGAGAAGTTAGAAACATTTGTGTATTATTACATATACCGAAAATTCTGGGGTAAGAGCCACAGCTTTGGGGTTACAGTGATTTAGAATCACTTGAAGGTCCTATTTCTTTGCTTCGAGGCTGGGCAGGTCAGCATCAAACCAGAACAGCAACAAAAAAAGGATAGATTTTATATCTTCCTCTACTAACCCATATCAATGTATAATGACTTCCATATATTTTTTTACATTTTCTTTCTTGCTTTCTTTTTATTGCAAAAGCATAGTACTCATGCTTTCTTTGTTATTGTTTGGAGAGGTACAGGGAATTCGCCATGGACATTGTTTGTTTTTTTTTCAGTAAGTGTATTTGAAGGAGGTGGTAACTCACACAAAGCCTCGTATAAGAGTGGGTTATAATAATACTAAGCAATCCAGCCTGAACCTTTGCTCCTGGAAAGCTATTTGGATTGTTTTGATGGTCTCTTTCTCATTCTGGGATTGGCTGCCACCCTCTACATCTCCACTCCTCCGCTCCCACCCAGGCCAGTCTCCCAGTGTATCATCTTTTTCCATTTAGATGCATGCACACAAACAGGTTTTCCTCTCTCAACCATTTGCAAGGGCCTCCGTGCACCCCCCCTCCCATTTCCAAGCCCTTGTTCACAGCTCTTCTGCTTTCCTATGAACCCTCCTGGAGTACATTCTCTACTTAGAACTAATTAGCCACTGGGGCACCTAGGTGGCTCAGTGGTTGAGCATCTGCTTGATTGTGATCCCAGGGTCCTGGGATTAAGTCCTGCATCAGGATCCCCATGGGGAGCCTGCTTCTGCCTCTGCCTATGTCTCTGCCTCTCTCTGTGTATCTTTCATGAATGAATAAATGAAATCTTAAAAAAAGAGAATTGGCCACCTATATTCTGCCTTGAACTACAATTTAATTCTGTCTCTATGTAGGTCTTATCTCCTTATTTCCTTATTTCTGTTATGAGAACCTCAGGAACATTTATTCATCTTTGGTGCCTTGCATGACTCTAGGTATATAGTAGATCTGTAACAAACAGTTGATGAAAGAGAGAAGGGAAGAATCAATTCATCACTCAGATAATCAAGTCTTTAAGTGGTGGAAGGTTACTATTTCAAAGGTATAATTATTGTCTCTCACACAGTTTTTTGTGGAGAGAGTATAAAATCTCCACGTGATTAGGGAAGTATTTGTCCCACTTGATTACTTATTTTGAATGAATTTCACATCATTTCTTCAGGTCTTCTGCTCAGACTAGAGCAAATTCAATTGGCACCTTGATTTACAGACCTATTAGGCTCTTCCTTAGTGTTGGATATTATGTATACAAAGAAAAGTGGGAAAGTCTTTACCCTCAACAAAGTCAGGTTGTAATGTGGAGGATAGGAAATAAATTATTGCAGTCCTACAAAAAAGCATGTATAACAAGCTGTTGGAAACAGAAAAAGGGACACTCTTCAAGATATGTCTTAGAAAGGGCAAGAGAGAGACTCCAAGAGAAAAAGTTAATCATTTGTTTATATTCTTTCCTTACATATAAATGACATAAACATATAATAAATATATCATTTAATGAAAGAACTAAAATTCTGTAGTCTTTACTGGTGGTTAAATAATTTTTATTTTTCAAATATGTAGCCCACATGTGTAAGAAGTAAGAGCACCCTGATTAGATTAGAAGAAAGGGACTTTCTCCTCCTGCCCCTTCCTCTTTTTAGCCTTGACCTTGGAAAGGGGCCTAGAAGCACACTTTAAAAACCATTAATTGAATAAATATTTAAGAGTGGTCATCTAAAAATTCTATTAAATTATGAAGACTGAGTATTTGAAATTAGAGCATGTCCATGTAATATATCACTAGAAAAATAAAATCCTCCCCTCGGTTATTATGAGACTAGAATAATGTTTAAAAATTAATAAAATATATGGAGAAAATCCCTTTGATCATTAGGAAATAGAGGGATGAATCTCATAATCCCAAGAAGTAGTATAAAGTAAATAGTGAGATAAAGTAAATAGTGAGTAATAATTACTTTGAATAAGATATTTGCAGATAATAACACTAAAATGGATCTTCAAGGAATAGCTCCATAAGAACAGCCCTCCAAATATTGAGCTTGATGCCAAGAATAACAATCATTTCCCTAAACGGGGGGATGACAGAGTGATAGTCCACAACTCAATGAACCATGGAGCCAACTTGGACACATTTTCTGTTTCTGATTGCTCAGAAATTGAGAAATTAATATTAAACATGGCCACAGTTTTTTACCCCAAGCTGAAATTTTCCTTGTTTGCATGACATGAATTTTAAATGAAGTTGCCTTTTCCTGTGAAATGGAGTCAGTCAGAATACAAGTATGTATAAGTCACATGTTAGTTTCAGTTCTTGTCCTCCCAAATCCCCTCTGGGTCCCTTTCAAAGTTTTAGATGAAGAGTTCAAGTTGGATTGGGTGTGTACATAGTTCATGAGGTTCTAAAGGAATGAGAGTTGTGTCCTTTCTTCAAACTGGAATTAATTATATTCATTGGAAGGTGGTATGTGTTTGAGATTTTGTCCCATTATCCTGTAATTAATAACTCGGGGAAAAAGGCATCAAGATGTCAGTCTGAAAGTGAAAATTACTAGGAACAACTGCCTTTTTTATATTCTCCTGTTGTGTGAGGTTAAAAACAATAACAACCTATATGGACTCTTGAAAAAAGAACAGGAGTAACTGAAAAGAAGCTTGTTCTCTGTAGTATAAAGTGCCCAAAGGCTCAGCAACTGAAAGAAGCTGGGCTTTTTCTCTTTTTTTTTTTTTTTCTGTTTTGTTTGTTTTTGTGTTTTTCCCTTTGGGCCATCTGCAAGTGAACCAGTCTAAATTGGTTTAATCAATCAATAGGAATTTGCAATTCTATACTAAGTGCAATGAGAGATAGTAAAGGACTATAAAATAGGAAGAGGTATTCTGTGAAATTGAGGCATGCATGAGGCAGGCTCCAACTGATCCTTTGATCCAGCTCTTAGACATGTCCTAAAGGGCTGAATACCAGACGTGTCACCGCTTCCAATACTTCAACATTAGCTACCAGAGAGGAAAGATTATACCCCTGGTTAGTAATTGTAATCTGGATCTTTAGAATTATAGGGCTAAGTGATAAAGATCCACAGGTCATCTATAAAATGAAAAAAAAAAAAAAGCCTTTTTTAGGTAACTAAGAAAAAGCTGCTCAAATGTCATATTCTTTTGGCTTATGTAAAATAACAATTTATTGGTATAGGAGAGGAAAAACAAATTTCTACCTTTCTAGGTTCTTTGGACTCTTCAATTAATTAAATTGACATAAGACGCATTAACAGGAGAAAAACAAATTTGATTGCAAATATACAGAAGCCTAATAAAAAATATCATAACTGAAGACAAGTTGGTTCAGGTTGAGGCTGAGCCAAGGAATGGAATGGTGACCTGGGGCTTCACAGGGGAAGAGGACAATCCAATACAGGGCAATTCACAGGACAACAAGATGAGGAGCAGATGTTTGATAGTTAGATGTTTCCCTTGCCCGATAGATGGGTCCCTCAGAGATAAAATTTATCTCTGATAACAGCTCTTATTTTGAGAAAGACCTCTAATTTAGATTCTTCTAGGTAGTTAAGGGAGGGCAAAAATATCTTGTGTGCTTGTAGAAACTCCAGCTAGTCAACGTGCCAATGGCATATTGTTGGGAGACCTATTCCAAATCCCTTTAGGGAGATATGGCCTTGAACTGGATATTAACTTTTCATTTATAAAGATCATCTTACCCCAACAAGTATGTGAACTCACTAGAGATAGGACAATACCTTCCACTTTGGATTTCCCACTGTCCTAGGCACTGTGTGGCTTTTTTCATGAAAAGAAAGTTAATGTCTTGGAATGCCTGTGAGAGTTTTACAGAGAAAAACTGAAAGTGTGAAATAGGGTCTGGAAATCACAATAACACATACAACTAAGCCCGTACCTATTGTGTGCTTTTATTATCAACGATTGCTTTAGGCTCTGTGGGCCCCTTTTATCTGAAAAAGAGGTGGTAAAAGCAGTGTTTTTATATCCCACCCAATACATGTTTACTTGAAAAATTCTTTTAAAAATTGGACTGAAATAAAAATACATCTTTTGAGAGTTTAAGACTTTTGGTAATCAGTCCCCTTCAATTTGGACTTTCAGACCAAAAACCTCTGAATAGCTACATCAGTACAATGAGTATTGTAGACATTGATTTTGTTAATTTCCTCCTTTAGAGAAGATCTCGTTAGTTTATCATTGTTGTCTTTTTATTTTATTATTCTATTATTGGCTAAATCATCAGAGAAAATATGTGAGTGCATGAGAGAACTGGAGATGTATTCAATTGAATCAAAGTCTAAATAACTTGGAAGTCTAGGAAAACAATATGTACACACACACACACACACACACTCACAAGACTTAAGATTTTATGTAGAATTATTCATATATATGCAGGATGCCAGGTGTGGTATCTTTGAGTTTTACAAAGAGGAACCAACCTTTGGAAGTTCTACTCTCTCATTCCGGTGCTTATACTCACTAGTCTTGTGACCTTAGACAACACATCTCTGGGATCCTCACTGTATGATAGGACATATAGGAGGCTAAGTGGTTAGCTAACTGTACTGACACCACAATTCAGGGTAAGTGTATATATATCTGTATGAATAATCCTGGTTTCTGAAATCACATTTATGGAGAACACTTATGGATTTTGGCTGAATATATTATTGTTACCTGACTTCACTGCAAAATCCTAGGCTTGCTACTTATTTTCATATCACTTCCTTCAAAACTAGAAAAATAACCTTTTTTTCCCTTTGACTCTTGGCATGACTGCTGGCGACAACCCATTGCTGAAGTGCTTGAGTAAATAGAGAATAAGAGATTTCTTAAACAAGTGAATTATTTAAATCTGCATATGCAATGAGACTTGTTAGGCAAAATTTCTGCTCACTAAGACCCCCAGGCTCTTAAGAAGATATTTGATATGTAATTTCCTAAACTGCTTACTGTAGTTTTTGCATCTTATTGTTTATTTTGCACGAAATTGTATTGTCAGTAGGAAGGTTCCCAGAGAGAGTTTTGATTGAAATATGCTTGGATGAGCATTAGGCTTTATTTTTTTGTGTGTGCATGTAATAATATTAAATCTCCAAGTTACTGCAAGTTGAATATTTGCCAAGATTTGAATCAAAATGGTTCCTTTTCTTTTTTGTGTGTTTTCATTACGTTTATTTCCTATAAATAATGCACATTTTCTCCTTAGTTAAGCAAAAAAATGTAAAAGTAAATGAAATGTATTTAATTAGTAGGCACAAGCATTTCTAACATATACCTGCTCTAAATCTGAGATAAGAAAGGGTCCCCTAATTTCCTTTGTCCTTCCAGCTTCACTCTCATTTGTTTTTAGGTTTATCTTTAGAGTCAGTGGCTCCTGGCCTCAAAGTCAACTCATTTTGGGTCAAAGGAGAGCTGACACAGACCCTATATATTCAAGTCAATAGGTTAGCAGATACCAAGCACAGGCAAAAGGTACCGAATTGTCTCTGTCACTATAGTGAAGCCAAAAGACATATGGCTCTGCTCTTCCTGTTACAGTGAGTAGAAAAGGTTTTCACATGTGAGACTGGTTTTCAAATACAACTGGCCAAACAGTTGTAAAACCAATTGTACATAGGTGAAGGATCAACTAGAGAACTTCCAACACACACACACACACACACACGCACACACACACACACTCATAAGCACACAGAACGTGCATCTAAAACACAAAAATTCATTCACAGAAAAATGAAATATTCCAAATATCCTGACTTTTTCTGCTCCTCTACTTTTATTTTTCCTCCTTTCCTATCCTTTGATTTCCTTCCTTTCTTTCTCTGTATCTCCACCTCTGTTTCTCTATGCTTTTCTCTCTGCCTCTTCTTTTTCTTAGGAAAATTTTCAGAAGCCAGTTTCTTAAGACTCCAACTAGTCTGGGCCTTTTTCTACACAGTTTCTTGATAAGAGCTGAATTTTGGATGATATCCTGTGTATCCTACAAAAAGCTAATATGATAAAATACACTCCCTGGTGAGATTATGCTCCAGATGGTCTTAAACTGGCCTGAAAACTTGGAGCTCATTTTTCCAAGTTTGTAGAGAAAGTGCAAGGAAGCAGGAGGAGAAAAGGATCTGCTATCTTGCAAAGAGTGTAATTTCAAGTCAAGCTCAATTTTAGTATTTTCAGCTTCTCTGTTCTGTGGTAATCTCTCTATATGCCTCCCTTTGATTTGATAATCCATAGTTCATAATAAAAAGAATAGGCACTTAACTAGTCTATGATGTGCCAGGTATCTTAGTCTTGACCCAACCCACCCCTACAATAGAATATACATTCTTTGGAATGGATACTGTGACCTCTTGAGTCATGACTAGGCCACATTTAGGAGCCTACTAAAGACTCATAAATATTTTCTGAGTGATTGTTAGTTCACTAATGTCCTAATTACAAAGGTTTTTATATTATGAGTAATATAGGAACAAATATACTAAGCCAATGATCCTTCATCCTCTGCTTTAGAGTCCTAGGTAGACAATTAATTTCTAAAGGAAAAGGAAGCTCCCAATGCTCTGCTCTGTTTCCATAGTTTACAATACAACGGCTCCTTTGCTCCTCCACCAGGAGAGATAAAAAGTAATAACCATCTTCATTTTAGCATGGACCTCAAGCCCCTCACAGTTGCATTTCCTCTCTGGGAGTAGGTCAGTTTTCTAGATGACTTTAAACAAGAAAAGATACTTAAACAAAAACCTACTTCTACTCTGGAGGGACTGGAGAGTTTTAAAAATCATTTGAAGCAAAGTATACACTTAGTTTGTTGCTAGAATTAAAATACTAAGAAATGGAGTGAATTGTGTTGAAATTTGAATATTGTGCTGATTAGCTTTAGGTTTGGGTTATTTTTTTTTTAAGATTTTATTTATTTATTCATGAAAGATAGAGAGAGAGAAGCAGAGACATAGGCAGAGGGGGAAGCAGGCTCCATGCAGAAAGCCTGATGCGGGACTCAATCCCAGGACTCCGGGATCATGACCTAAGCCAAAGGCAGACGCTCAACCATTAAACATCCAGGTGTCCCTGGGTTATTCTTGATTAGGCTCTTCTCCATTATCCTGGTAATTGAACACCAGCTCCAGTAATAAAGGTGCAAGGTTTTTGTCATCCAACAACAAGCCAGGAGGAAATGAAGCACTTGGCAATAATGATGTACCTTAGAAAGTCCGAGTTTTCCATTTTGGGGGTCAGCCTGATTTTTCCTGGGATTGGGAATCTATGGTAATTTTTTATTATGTGTTTTTCTTTCACTGTGAGTTTTAAGACTGCTCGAGTGAGCTGTTCCAATATTCTCATCTCCTGATCCCTCATTACTTTGAGCCAAAGATTTATTGTTCTTTACTTTGGAGGGTGTTGCTTGTATGCAATTATGCTGGCTTAATTGTAGTTCATTCTTCCCTATATATTGTTGTGTGACCTCGTGCTCACTTTATTGTGGGCTGTCGCTGTCAGGCCTAATCCCTGGAAAGATGTAAGTACATCAGAATTCATTACAAAAAGAAAGAAAAACACAAGTTGGGGTGGAGAAAAGCTCACAAATGGGGAGGCAGCTTAACTTGCTGCTACTGCCTTTAGAGACAGAAGAACAAAAGCCCAAGATAAAATGGTCCCCAGTGCAGCCCTAATCCAGGTCTGCGACCCAGTAGTCACCAGTGGAAAGTTCTATCATGGAAGAGACTCAAGTTTAGTTTGGACTAAGCTAGAAAAAAAAAATGGTAATGCATGTGTCTTCCTGCAGTCTCTCATCCTTTTCTGTTCATTGGTTTCTGGACTTTCCCTCCTACCATCCACGTTTTCCCTCTGTCTCATTATAGTCCACTCTCTGCCACTGGCCAGCTCCTGGCGTTGGAGGCTTTTATTCTAGCCCTTTCTCTATAACGCCAAAATCTGATTTCAGGAAAGCATCAGAAACTCATTGACTCTTAGGTGAGAGTCTTTCTGAAGAAAGTGACAGTGGTGGGTCCTGATGTAGGAAAAGAATGAATCTCTTGGGGTACAATTTAGCAACAGAAGAAGACAAGGTATTTCTGGGCAGAGAGACCTGACAAGTACCTTCCTGTCCAGAGCCTGAGCTGTCATAGAGCAACACCTGGACTCTTCCACCCTACTGCCCCATCACAGACAAGAATAGACACACACCTCTGGACCTGTAATTGAGATAAGGGGAAATTAAGGAAATAGGGCGTTGTGATCTGATTTCAGAGGCCACTGAAGGCCTTGATATCTCCATCCTTCAAACTTATGGGTTTTTTTTTCTTAAGATTTTATTTAATTATTCATGAGAGATACAGAGAGAGAGGCAGAGACATAGGCAGAGGGAGAAGCAGGCTCCCTGTGGGGAGCTCAAAACAGGACTTGATCCCAGGACCCCAGGATCAGGACCTGAGCCAAAGGTAGATACTGAACCACTGAGCCACCCAGGTGCCCCCAAATTTATGTCACTTAACTAATATCTGAAATCGCAGTGTGCCATTTATAATTTCTATTGACAGGTAACAAGAAAGCCTAGCCTAGTGTTTGGCACGTAGAAAGTATTCAACAAATGAACCACACATAAATGAGTGGATTTCCTTATCCCAATGCTTCTATTCAAAAGAAATTGCTTGGTGTTCTTAGACTGCTGGCACCTAAAGGGGGTTTTGCTCACATGTCAGTGTGATGAAGGCTCTGGGAGCCAGTTTTGATATGCAATGGTTCCTTGAGGGGTATCCAAGGTAGGGGGAGTGGGAAAAGACAGGGACTCAAAAGGCAAACTTTCAGATCTCATAATTTGCTTGCAGGCTTACCTCTCCTGTGGTCCCCGGCCGTCACAATCCTGCTCTGGTTTCTGTCTCCTCTGACTTGAGCCTGAAACTGTGCCAGTTAGCCCTCCAGCACCTGTGTATGGTTGCTGAGTATATGATCACCAAAACACTGATTAATGTTAAATAGAAATGATATATGTGAAATTTCATAGCATAGCATCTCAAGAGGCACTCAATACTCCCTTGATTCATTTGAATCAAGTCACTGTCTCTTGGGATTGTTGCAAATCCAGTTGTCCCCTAGATTGTATTTTTTTAAATAGTTCTAGTTCCAATTTAATCTGTGAGCTACTTAGGGGGAAATTCCCAGAATTGAGCCTAAGACCCAATAGGGGTAAGGCAGGAGGGAATAGAAGGTGGAGGCATAATACACCACCTTCTGGTCAATGATGACCAGCTAGTTTAACCACCCAGAAGGCTGCCGGACCTCACCAATGGTCAAATGAAAAGCAAATAATAGATGCCATGCTAAGCTCATTCACAGGATATGGGGCTGTGGGAACTCTTGCCTCAACTTCATGAAGCTTCAGTGCAGAGATGACTGGTCATTCTCAAACACTAAAGAAAAGGTCTTTTATGCACTTTCTCAGCTCATTCCTTTGTCTCCTTCCCACCCAGTACATCATCATATGAGCTCAAGTCCCACTCAGGCTCATGACTCTACACATCACACAAGTAATGCTACTCTTCCCTTTTCTTTTGCTCTAAGTTTTCTGACTCCAATATTTCTATACCACAACAACTTTATTATCCTCTCAGATGGATCATGTTCCCTTTCTCCTCTGTAGTTTACCAGTAACAGCTCAGGTATTCCCCCTCAGATGTCATTTCAGGATGTAACACCTCCCCTTCCATTTTATTGTTTTCTCCTTCATCTGTTAAAACTCCTTCCCACTTAGCATGGTTTATTTTCTCGCGTTCCTCATTTTCTTCCTCATTAACTTTTTTATTCTCATCTTCATTCTTGCCATCATGATTCAAAAAGTGGGATAATCATTGTTTGAGATTTTGAAGTGTTTAAAGTTAGTGACATACCTGTTTTAAGGCAAGGACATCATATGGTTTGAAGTGGAATAATTAGGAAGAATCAAGAACCACTGCCAATAACATATAAACCCTTGAAAAGACTCCTAAGTCTCCACCAAAATATCTGTAAAATCATTACCTATTTTTTTATTCTCTAATTAAAAAGCTATGCCTCAGTATTAGCTTAAAATACAGATAACAAAAATTTATTATTAAAAATTGTTTGAATTTTAGCATTTTTTGTTCCATTGAATTACTAGTATTGTAAAAGTGTTGGACTTTATATTATATAATTTTATTTTACATTGTTTCATTTTGAACATACAACTTAATGGGTTAACTAGGCATTGGAATACTTTCCCAGAAATCTCAATCACTATAATAAATACTGTCCCAATAGAGAAATATAAAAGATTTTCAAACAACTGATTTATAAAGAAAATTTCAGTAAATAATCTCTTAATAGGTGTTTTCTGTGGGCAGATAGAGCTAATTTTCTTGATATCCCCTTTGCCCTGATTTGATTGCTCAAAAATTTTTTTTCTTAAAAATTAGATTATATTTTATGGTATAGATATATTAATGATTTTGGACAAGTTAAGTATTAAAAAATACAATAAAAGCAAAGAAATTATTGAATAAGAAATGTCTTTGACTTCTTAGTTGCCAAAGATAAACTTATAGTTGGAATTTCTCATGCATCTAGAAACAGGGAAGACAAATTCAACATGAGCAATGGATACTCAAAGGTACTGAAGAAAAGTGAAAATAGATTTTAGAATTTAATGGCCAAGATAGGTCAGAATAAATAATATGGTACCTGTGTCTCAAAATGAAGTCCTCACAATAGCTGCAAAAATAGTATTCACCAAGCAGTTCCCTATCATCTTGAGTTTAGATGTTCCCACAAAACTTGTAGGAAAAGTAAAAACACTTTCAGGTGGAAATTTTAAGGGCTAGCAAACACAGTTCAACACATTCTCTTTCCTCAGGTGAGGCGAATGGTAATAACATCTCTGCCTTGGTCCCGGAGAATAATCTCCAACTGACCTATGTTGTGTATTTTGTCAAACAGAAAATCAGCTTTGATTGGAGGTTTGCTTATTATTGCTGTGAAAACTAGCATATCTTGACTAATAAAAATGCTCATTTAAAATATAAAGGGAGGATGAATAAGTAAGTAAATAAATAAATAAATAAATAAATAAATAAATAAATAAAACACAGATTTCAGGGGCCCATACCAAACCTCTTGAATCAGAATCCTGAGTTGGCAAAGCCTAGAATTCTCAATTTTTAGACAGAATATTAGCCTTCCTAAATTTTTTATACTATTGGCATGTGGAGCTAGCTGTTACTTTTTTGTTTTTGGTTTTGTTTTTTTTTTTAATCCATATGAGGGACGTCTGGCTGGGTAGCTCAGCAATTGAGCATCTGCCTTTGGCTCAGGGTATGATCCCAGGATCTGGGATTGAGTACTACATCCGGCTCCTTGCGGTGAGCCTGCTTCTCCCTCTGCCTGTGTCTCTGCCTCCCTTTCTCTGTGTCTCTCATGAATAAATAAATAAAAATCTTAAAAAAAATCCATATGAAATGTATGCCAGGTTCAAATGGTGAAAGGTCTTACATGCTAGACTCAGGACTTTGGCTTTCATTTTGAGGACAGTAGAAAGACTGTATATAATTGAGTGTTCATGAGGTATTGCAGTAGAGAGTTCAAGTGCAAAAACTAAACAAAATAAAAATAAAAAAATAAATAAAACAAAACAAAAACCATAATTTGAGATGATAGCCAGAAATCAGGGTAGAATGTCACTAGGGGAAATGTTTTAACTCGTTCCTTGATTATGAGGCTTTGAACACAGAAGAATAGCCTCTTATATAAACATACATGTTAGAGATATATCATGTGCAGAGGCTACCTTATCTGGGAATTAGACTGAAAAGTTAAGGTATAAACTGAAAAACAAAATCTCATATAGTGAAATCTATTGGAAATAGCTTAAATAACCAATCACTGGAAGCTGAGAACTTGGATACTGAGAAGTATTGGATGACCTTTTATTTTTGACTTTGGTTTTAGGCTGAGGGCTATATTTCCTTAGGATAGTAGAGGACAAGTTGCTGGGATAAATAAAGGGATAGTAGATGAGAGAGAGAGAGAGGGGAGGGGAGAGAAATGTATCTTAGTTTATATGTTTCTATACCTTGGGTTTTCCAAATATGAAGAAGGAAATTAAAGTAAATTAATTGTAAACTTAGTCATTCTACCGTATCAACAATGCACACTAAGCATAATTATGTATAACTGATAAAAAAAAGACCTCTTCCTTCTTTCTAAACTCTCTTTTCTGAAATTCTGTTCAGTTTGGATGATGCTGATGCACTCTCTATCACATCCCTACCTCTATCATGTTAATATTTGACTCAGGCTTGGCCAATGAGGGTGTTCCATTCTCTTTCCACAATGATGGGTTCAGAATAGGCATAGAACCTGCATGGGATAACATTGAGTCCTGCTCCTGACTTTGCTAAAGCTGTCAAGAGAGAGGAATCTTCTTCACTTCAATGTTGATGATGGATTTTCCTTTTTTCCTAATGTGGTTACTTTTTTCTTTTTTGTATATTTTTTATTGGAGTTTAAATTGCCAACATATAGTATAACACCTAGTGCTCATCCCATCAAGTGCCCCCCTCAGTGCCCGTCACCCAGTCACTCCATCCCCCTGCCCACCTCCCTTTCCACTACCCCTTGTTCGTTTTCCAGAGTTAGGAGTCTCTCATGTTTGGTCACCCTCACTGATATTTCCCACTCATTTTCACTCCTTTCCCCTATGATCCCTTTCACTATTTTTTATATTCCCCATATGAGTGGTTTCTTACTTTGCTGAATTTATATATATTCTATTCCCCTGGGATGAAGTGAGTATAACATAAAGGAAATTCATCTCAGGAAGAAAGGGAGATTAAAAAAAGCCTTAGCTTCTAGGAAGAGGACAGGAAACATGCCTAAGTGGTTCAACAGGTTGAGCATCAGCTCCTATGCACTCTCTCTCTAAAATAAATAAAATTTAAAATAAAAAAAGGAAGAGGACAGGAAATAACAAGTACATTGTTATTGCTTCCTACCCCTCAAATAAGATTCAAATGAGGGAGGAAATCCTTTTAAAACTATCATGAAATTTGAGGGGAAAATCCAAAGCAGGAAACGCTTGCATCTTGTCTCCCATTTACAATTGGTGGGAGAGATTGATTCACAAACTGCTTGAAACCAGCATTGGATGGACCAAACAGTAGTGCAGTGGAAGAACATGTCTGGTAAAAGGGAGCTGGCTCAGCACTGCACAGGTTTATACCCCCAGCCTGTGCATAACATGGAATAAACTTGGGTGAGTGAGACAGTAGGGAGCTGGGAATTGAGAATCAACAGCCTTGGTCAAGCAGACAAGGGACATCCTGGCCAAGGCCAATGAAAATAGCATGCAAACCAGCCACTTCTACCTATCTCCTTAAAGATTCATGAGTTTTCCCTATAACCAGGCACCATTTAGGGTAAGAGAAAATAGTTGGGCCAATTTCTGAGTTGAGAGAAATGTTTGAACCTCAAATTTGATTGAATATTTTCTGAAACATCTTGAAATACTCTAAAATAGAGTGGTGTCCAGTGCCAGAGACTTTTTTTTTAATCTTTTTTTTTTTTTTTTTTTTTTACTTGAGGATAGTTGATACACATTATCATATTTGTTTCAGGTATACAATGTAATGATCCAATATCTCCATACATTATACTATGCTCACCACAAGTGTACTACCTACCATATGTTACCATACAACCCCATGATAATATTGTTGACTAGAGACTGTATTATTTTTATTAACTGTGTGTGGAGTGGGAAGAAGTGCCATGTTCAGCATTAACAGAAACTCCAGAACAAAACTAGAGTAGTTACACATGCAACATACTTTTAATTCTTTGCATCTCTGAGAGGCTGTCGTGTCTATCCCCCACAGCTATAAGCTAGGCTGATAGTGACTTTCTTTGCTATCACGTAGGAATATTGCCTGAGAATGAAGACCACAGAGGAGAAAAATGATCAAGGAATGGAGAAAACAGACTGAATCCCAGTGACATCTTTGCCACACTGGGGACACATCTGACATTGGACTGCTCATGTTCATGAAATAATACATCCATATTTTACACCAAGCTGGTTTGAAATGTATTGCAACTTATTATAAAGGCAGTGTAAGTCTTCACTAGCTGGGTAACCTCAGCAAATTACCCTCCTTTTTGAGAATCAGTTTTCTCATCTGTGGAAACATCCCACAGTATTTTTAACATGATAATTTAAAACTAGATAATTGATGCAAGTAATTTAGCATATTACCACTTAATTTATAGTAATTTCATAATTATTAATGATATTCTGTTATTTACCAAGACATGGTTTGATTTTTTTGTTTTTAAGATTTTATTTATTCACTCATGAGAGATACAGAGAGAAGCAGAGACACAGGCAGAGGGAGAAGCAGGCCCCCTGCAGGAAGCCCAATGTGGGACTCCATCCCGGGGACTCCGGGATCATGCCATGAGCCAAAGGCAGACGCCCAGCCCAACCGCTCAGCCAGCCAGGGGTCCCCTAAGACAAGTTTTGTAACAGATATAACATTCCTTGCATTCTTCTGCCAAATACACATAACTTCTAGGAATATCCATTGTTTGCTTTCTACTTGAAGTAATTAGTTGGTTGATAAAGATCTGGCTAAAATGCTTTTTTTTTTTTTTCTTTTAGGTCAACTAAACTTTCTGGTTACCATTCCCTGGATGTTCCTCTTGGCTAAAAAGACTTTCCTGCTTTCTTGAGAATTCAATGTTTTTCCATATCACTGAAATCTGAAGTGCATTTAAAAAAAAAAAAACAGTTTAAAATCTTTTTTTTTTTTTTTTTTGGCTTCTCACTGCAATAAAACATAATTTGGCTGAAGTAATGAGATTCAATTGCTCATAAGTAAACTACAGCTTAAACAATGACAGTTGGGCAGTATTTGTTGTCAAGTCTCCTGTTTCAGAGGCAAGCTTTGTTATTGACTCATTTTTGATACACTTTCTACAGATTAAGAATTTGGGGGAGGGGGCCAAGAAAAAAATGCCAAAGTCCTAAACAGACTTCTAATGAAGTGCAAACCCTTGTACATTAAATTCTGATTTCCCTTTCAAGTACTTCTCAACCTTAATTTACTGACACTAACTATCAAATATTTTTTGTATCATTTATTTTCCAGTTATCCAGGTCCTAGGCTCAAATATTTTGATCGGCATAAATTCCAATTAAGTCTGATTATGTTTCTTTGGAAAAGTTAATTAAATTATTCCTTTTAGTGTTCTGGAAGGCAAATGCCAAGCCATGTGGTTTGCAAATGACCTTTAGAACATTTAGAGATTTGCATGCATGCAACACACTGGTTTACTGACATTCCCCATCCCTGCTCTCTTCAAGACATAGAAAGAACAAGTAGATTTCACTCAAGTGACACTTCTAAGTGAGGAGAAATCATTTTCATCACCTCCAGTCTCCTTTTATGAACCCATTTCTCTCTTTTTAAACATCCTGATCATCTTGTCACTTGATAGCCATTCTTTTCTGGAGTGATTATAAAAATCAGAATTGAGAATCCTTTCTGTAACATCTTTCTAGGAAAAAAACAAAAACTGTAAGTTTGACTAGGTAAATAGGGAGTAAGAACCTAAAAACTACGTATGGTAGATGAACATGTATGTGGATCTTTGGAGTCCTTTCTTGCCTCGCTGAAAGGGAGAATAGACCTGGCTTTGTTTCTTATTGATGTTTATGGGCATCCTCAGAGGTGGTGGTTAGCGGTGGGTGAGATTTTATGTTAGAAAAATGTTAGAAATGGCCTTCATAGGCAAAATAGCTGGACATGTTTACAAAGAGGTGGAGAGAGTGAGGACATCCCTTTGGTACTCTACCCGCTTTCACTCTCACTGTGACTTCTGATGTTGGCCCTTGCAGACCTCTACCAAGGCAAAGACTGTCTTCTCCTCTTGTCTCAGAATTCAACTTTCTTTCTGAGTGAAAGCTAACTAGTGTTGAAAATTGATTTTCTCTGATAAAACAAAATATACTTTTTTTATTCAGATAGTGATAGATGCTAATAATCTGTCTACTCTTCAAAGTAGAACAGATTTTATCTTTCAACTTAACTTTCTCTGACTATTTAGTGTAAAGTGATCACCCTCCCTCTGTGGACCTCTATAAGGCTTATTATGTTCTATCTTTCTTACATGCTGCTTCATATTGTTACTTAATATTTTTGTGAATGAAATAGGCTATGTCACTATTTTTTAAAATCAAATCAGAACTTACACCTTCAAATGATTATTGTCCCTTGAGCAATTATACAATTATTTTAATGATGCTGCTTTAGCTCAGAGGCTGTTTGAACTCTTTCTTTTGGAATTTTCTTCAAAGCCTTTAGCACTTTTTTTTTTTTTTTAAGACCTCGATAGTGGTAAATCTTCATCTCTTACAGATGTATTCAATTTTTGGAAATAGCTAAAAGTCATTCAGAGCCAAGTTTAGTAAATAAGTTGCGTGATCAAATTGGGTAATGTAGTTTTTGGTTAAAAACAAGATCTGATTATAACCTAATGAGATGTATGTACTTGTGTGTTCATACACTGACACTCAGAGGAATTCCTAAACAGATGTCTGAACGACCCAGGGCAGTTTTCTTTAAATACTTGGTCAGCCTTTGATGGTGACTAGACTCACACTGGACACTCAGAAACTGTGACCTAAACACCTCCTCTATAGATGAAATAACTGAGGTTGAAGGAGGTGGACTCAACTTGCTCAAATTCATAGGAGAAAGAAAAACAATGTCTGATAACTGCAATAATCCAATAATGGAATAAGGTATCTTTGGAGGTGATGAATGATCACTTCTGAGTGTATTGATCAAATTGGAAGGATGGATTAATTATGTTGTAATAAGTCAGGCATGTTTTATATCTATCTATCTATCTATCTATCAATCATCTATCATCTATCTATCTATCTATCTATCTATCTATCTATCTATCTATCTAATGGGAATGTTAAGACTTTGGTTGGGATGGAATTTGAGGAACTCCCAAACCATTCTCTACATACAAATAAATCATGGATCTGGCATCCAGCTCCAAGAGTCATCTTGAGTGGAGAAAAATCTCACTCAAACTCATCAAACCTCAACTTTAGAAGGAACCATGGAATTTATTAGGCTCAACTACTCACCTAGGGGATCAATCTGATGCAGTATTAATCAGATTCATACTTTGTCTATTTTAAACATTCTAGTGTTGAACAACATAGTATATTGAGACATATACTGTAGCTCCATTTATTAAAATTTTCTTTCTTCCATTAAGCTCAACTTGTGGTATTGCCCAGGCATTGTTTCTACTTCTGACCGCTCTTTGACCACCAGGTACGTTCAGAATAAATCTAATCACTCTTCTATATATTTGAAAAAAATCACTGAAAACTCCCTAAGTCTTCTTAAAGTTGAATTCTCTATTATCCTCAAATATCCTTCGTATTAAGTAAAAACCTTATTCCCATATGAGTGGCTTTTATAACTTGAAATTCTTTTAGGAATTTGATACATTAAAATTGTTATGGCCTTCCTCAGGGTAAAAAACAGTTTCTCCATTTGTCTCTGGAAATATACACTCTGAAACTGGATTGCATTTTCCTTAAATGGGGATTGTATCCTCTATCAATGCAGGGCATTCCAAAATGACCCAAAGAATCGGAATCTTTTCAAGAATTTTGCCTTGTATTTCAGGGCTTTGTGTTCAATAATATTGAAGGCCAACCAAATTCTGACTCTGGCCTCTATTTCATAATATTTTCTTTGGATTCATAGTGTTTCCTTTCCCAAACACTATATTATTTTTGAAAGGCTTCATACTTCTAAAAATCTTTCACTTGCGATTTCATTTGATTCCATTCCCTAAGAAAGTCAAGTGATATTACCTTTTTTTTCTTCATGGATAAACTATCTAAGAGTTGAGAAAGTGGAAGCCAGCTATCAGAGGCTGAATAAATTGTGTATTATTATTCATGTGGTTAGTAGACACTACTTAAAAAAGGAAGGCAAAAATATAGCAGGTTTAAATTGAAGAGTTTTTAAAAATGTATTTTAAAATTCTTGTTCTCAGGACTTTGTTTTGATACTGCATTGGGAATCTGAGAATGGGATAATATTATGCAAAACCTCGTTTGAAAAAGCTACTCTAAAAACAATTTAGCTGTATGTGCTATATAGCAGAATAATTTTTGTTGTTGTTGATTGCTCTGAAGTTTTAAAGTTATCTTTATATTAAATCAACCTATAGGGATTACTTAGCCTTTCTGGACTTCTATTATCTCCCCTCTAGAAGAAGGGTTTGAGAATTAGCTCTGTTTCACTCTTTATTTTTGTAGATTGATTCTATGTAATCTGCAGTTGACTGGCTGGAGATAATTTTTTCAAAGGCAAAACTTTTCATTTTCCCACAAAGTTATTTCTAAATCTATTGACAGATTTAGAGAATAGATCTTTTTTTTTTTTTTTTTTTTTTAGAGAATAGATCTTTACACAACATGGCCTGTAAACATCTCACTAGATTCCAAACTTCAAATTTCTATGCTTTCACTGAATGTTGTATGTTTGCTATGTTCCAGACACTATTCCAGACCCTGAACGTATATCAATGAAGGAGACATGCAAGAGATGCCTACTGTCCTTATGGAGGTAACATTTCTATGGGTGAGACTGTGGGATGCATTGCATAAATCAGTAATATTTGGTATGATGTAAACAAAAGAGCATCCTGTGCACCTTTTTATTGGGGAGCAAAAATATTTCTCTGGAGAATGGCATTTAACCTGAGATAGGAATGATATGAAAGAGTCAGCAAGGTAAAGGTCTGAGAGAAATACAGATAAATAAGAAACATTTTTAAAATGCAAAAGGATAGAGGGAGAAGTTGTTTAACTTATTTTATTTATTGTCTTACTGCTATTCATCTACATATTAGCTCCCTTTGTATTCATTTCTAAGAACACATTGACTCAGAAGAGAAGGAAGGTAGCAGCCATGTCTGGTCATGCATGCTAAAATTTCATATTCAGCTATTGAAAAATGCTTTATTTCTGATGATGTTGGTATGGTCTCTCTCAAGAGAAATAGGTCCACAAAATTTTTGGCTAAATTTTCTTTCATTTTCTTTCTCTATTCTTGTACAGACCTTAATTCCATGAATATCCCTGGCACAAAGCCTCAAAGTATATGTCGCCTATGCCATCTCTTGACAATTCCATTATTGATGATTTCACCAAATTCTTCAATTGTATCCTGTTATTTGGGCCTGTAATGGTTAATTGTATGTCAATTTGGGTGACAGTGCCCAGATGTCTCGTAAAATATTATTCTGGATGTTTCTCTGAGGGTATTTTTACATTAGATTTATATTTAAACCCATGGAATTTGAGTAAAGCAAATTGCTCTTCATAATGTGGGTGGGTCTCATCTAATCAGTTCAAAGGCCTGATCAATCCTGAGCAAAAGGAAATTCTGTAGCAGACTACTTTTGGACTTCAGCTGAACAAATGACTCTTCCTGGTTCTGCAGAGGTCTGACTTTGGACTCAAACTGCAACTTTTCTTGAGTGTTCAGACAGACAGCCTCCTTCATCAGATTTTAGACTCTGAAGGCCTCCACAATTACATAAGCCAATTCCTTAAAATGAGCCAAATCTATTGATTCTGTTTGTCTAGAAAACCCTGACTGATAGAGTGCCATCTAAACTGTAATGCCAAACCCAAGCCTCTTCTCAAAAACAGAGCCTCTTATCCTCATTTGTTCTTTCTACTGACTCAAAGTAATCCACACTTGAACAGATTATAATAAAAGTGAACTCTTGATATGAATCTTAACCTGTTGCCATTCTCAATAGTATTTTTATGATAAAGTTCTTGGTAGAGAGGGCTAAGCTCTGTAGAAAAGTCATACAGCAATGACAGGACTGATGAGATCCATGCTCCAAGTTCTGTTTTTAATTAATTTGTTTGTTTGTTTTAAATATACTTCGTATTTTTAGAGAGGATATGGAGATTTCCCATAAACTTCCTGCCCCCACACAGGCATAGTCTCTCCCGTTATCAACATCCCCCACCAGAGTGAGACATTTGGTACAAATTGACACATTGGCATGTCACCCAAAGACCACAGTTTACATTAAGATTTATATTGGTGTTGTACATTATATGGGTTTAGATAAATGTATAGTGACATAGATCCACCATTATAGTCTCACACAGGTAGTTTCACTGCCCTAAAAACCCTCTGTGCCCTATTTATTCATTTCTCCCTCCCTGCCAACCTCTGTCAAATATTGATCTCTTTACCGTTTCCATAATTTTGCCTTTTCCAGAATGCCATATAGTTGGATTCACACAATATGTAGCCTTTTCAGATTGGCTTCTTTCACTTAGCACTATGCACTTGAAGTTTCTCTACCCTTTTTCATGGCTGATAGCTCATTTCCTTTCAGCGCCTAATAATATTCCATTGTCTAATGTACCACAGCTTATTTTTATTTATCCATTTGCCTTACTGAAGGACACATCTTGGTGGTCTCCAAGTTTGGGCTGTTAGGACGAAAGGTGCCATAAACATCTGTGTGCAGGTTTAATGTGAACATCAATTTTCAGCTTTTGGAGGTAAATACTAAAGAACATGATTGCTAGATCATATGGTTAAGAGTATGCTTAGTTCTGTAAGAAGCTATCAAACTGGGGGTGCCTGGGTGCTTAATCAGCTAAGAGTCTACATTCAGCTCAGGTCATGACCTCAGGGTCCTGGGATTTAGCTCTGCATCAGGCTCCCTGCTCAGCAGGGAGTCTGCTTCTCTCTCTCTGTCTCTCTCTGCCCCCTCCCACATGCTCATGCTCTCTCTCCCTTTCTCTCAAGTAAATAAATAAAATCTTAAAAAAAAAAAAAGCAGCTGCCAAAGTGGCTGTACCATTTTGCACTTCCAACAGCAAAAAATGATTGCATCACATCCTTGCCAGTATTTAATGTTGTCAATGTTCTGGATTTTGACTATTCTAATAGATGTGTAGTGGTATCTCATTGTTTTTTTCATTTGCACTTTCCTGGTGACAAATGATGCAGACTATCTTTTATATGATTATTTGGCAATTGTATATCTTCTTTGATAAAGTGCCTGTTAATGTCTTTGGCCTATTTTTTAATAGAGTTGTTTGTTTTCTTATTACTGAGTTTTTAGAATTTTTGTATATGTTACCCAATACTTATACATTAAGTATATATTGGGTAACATATATTGCATTGGATAATATCTGCTAATTAGATATGTCTTTTGCAAATATTTAAAACCAGTTGGTGTCTTGACTTTTTGATGTTGCATAGTGTCAGACCTTCAATTTTGTTCTTGTCTTTCAATATCGTATCAGCCAAGATCTGTTTTTAAACCATACCTTACTGGCCAATGCTTATGAAACTGAGGCCAGCCTGACTATAGATAGCATCTTTATGCATAAAACAGAAAGGATACTAATGAAAATACAGTGACTTTAAAATTTTAGGGCAATGCTTTATGTTTTTAAGTGAGATTTGATATTATATAAATCTAGGTGTATACTTAATGCCTGAGAATACTGGTCTATGTTTCTTTTCTAGATGACTATATGGCTTAAGAGTGGAGGTTAGGAGCGTTTCTCTGTGGAAAGGAGAGGGAGGGTGAGACCTCCTGATATCTCAAGAAACAAAGATTCATGGAAGATAAGTGACTTGTTCAAGATAACTTAGCTAATGTGATGCCAGAACCGATGCTCAAGTGTTCTGTGGCCTGTCCTCATTCTTTACTCTGCCATGGGAATGGGAAACACTGGACATCCACAGAATAAGTAATCAGTTTAAAGTATATTTAACCAGAAGGTACATTTTTTTTAAAAAAAGAAAAGACTCCTACTGAAAGGGAAGAGCAGAATGCAATCCATGCTGTTCCCAGACTAGCCAGACACGTACAAGACTTTCCTGGCAGGCATTAAGAACCTTGTGACTTGGGTGATAACAGAGACCAAGGGTTCTTGATGTGCACTTCCCCAGGACTGACCTCACCTCCTTATAATCACCTCTCCAATCAATCCTCACTGATCCCCCGGCACTCTCCATTCCCTCCACACACAGGTTTTCAAAATGGCTGAGTGGAGACAAGGCTCTAAGTGGAAACATTGCTTATGTGAATCTTATTTGTTTCCTTAAGGATAAGTGCTGGATGTGAGATTGCATAATGATTCAGAATCTAGCAAATGGGCTTAACTGAGCAGAGAAGGTATTTTTATCCCAAGAGAGGTAAAAATAAAGATAAAAATGCAAGCTGAACTCTGGGGAAAACTCTCTCCAGCTACATACCAATCTGTGATACTGAGTCACAAAAATGTAGACCAAAAAATGATTTTCCAGCCTGGCCCAATTAGTTCATGGTAATGGTTGTTACCAGATGTGAAATTCATATAATGTGCTAGTTACTGTGGTAATTTTTACATAATTATCTCATGTAGTCCTCACAAAAACCCTAGGAAATTAGAATTATCATTTTATTTGTCTTACTACCACTTCCCAGCTTCCTGCTAATTATTACTTTCTTTTGGCCGCTGATATAGATTTCTTCTTTGAACATCTAGTGCCCCCATAATGCCTGACATATGATAGGCTCTCCAAAAATATTTAACAAGTAGATCAATGGATTGCTTATCTTTGAATTAGGAGATAACAACATATTCAGTGAATTATTGGAGAAAATGTTCAAATATTTGGTTTGGTGGACAAAAATGTCAGAATTTCTTCCTGGTTGAGAATTAGCCAACTGTCTCAAAATGTATGAGGCCACCTCATACATTCTATCTTTCTAGAATATTAACTTCTCATGGTTGAGACATTTAAAGATACAATTTAGGCTCTAGGAAATGTCCATTTCTAATGGACCCTGCTATGGATAGAAGGTAGGTGTTTTATACTGTTTAAAAGAATTGACTAAATGCCTTTGCTATGCTCTGGCTGTGTTAAGTACCATAAGAAGTGTCAGAGGAGATATGGCATTGGACTGGTATTTAAAGAGTTTACAAATAATTTGGAAGATCAGGTTTACACAATTGAAACAATGATATACATTCTAATGTAAGAAAGTTCAAAATATGTCAAATATGTTTTTTAATTAAGGGATGTTTCCAAAACATATCAAGACTATCAATCCAAATTTTACCCTTAATTCAAGACCTTGAGGCTCATCTAGTTCATCAAGATGTTTTGAATTAATTGTATTTAATATAAGGTCCTTGCACTGTGATGTTCATCTTCAATAGTTCACCTCTAGATGAATGAACAACAACAACAAAAAAACAATATGATTAAGTTTCAAAATTTAGTAAGATGACTTAGAGTGTTTAAAAATAAAACTGAAAAGATTACCACACATCAATAAATAAACCATTGGACCGAGGGTAAAAGTTTAACTTTTCCCTGAAAACTTTGAAAATGAATGATGGTTCATAAAGAATCCATGTTTAACTTATGGCTTTTAATGTTTCCTAGGGCACATAAATTCCTTTTTGGATGCTTAATTTAATAGTGTAAATTTCTGAAATTGGCCTATCTCTAGCACCTTTGGCCAAACTCTAAAATGTGTGAAAAACTGAGCATTTGTGGTTTGGTTTGCTTCTGAAATCAAGCTCTGTGGTTAGTCTCTGAAGTCAAGTGCACCACAGAGATTTTGTGAATTCTCCTGAGCTTTTCTTTTCTAGCTAGAAATGGCAAATCACATCATATTTCACGAATGTTATGAACTAACATTTATTGAGATTCTAATGTATCTTACACATCATAACTAAGGGATTGTAAAAATGATATGATTGGTAACCTTTGAGAAGCTCATATCACTGGACTTTAGCCAAGCAATTTGCAGTATGGGGCAGTTAGTGCTATGATAAAGATATTGACAGTAGGTCATGAGAATCCAGAAGATAGAATGACTCAATGTCAAAAGAGCTATTTTAAATCTCAAAAAATAAAAACAAAAGCAACAACTGTAGAAGCATGACTTTCAACCCCAGTGGTTCTCTCTAGGAGTGTTTCACTGTATCCAGTGGAATAAGAATTCTGATTTTCAAGTAGTCAACACAAATCAAATATATTACATACATTACATATTCACTATACACCAGGCACTGGGCCAGACTTCAGGGGTAGAGAGTTTCAAGGTAAATAATGTCTTCATTACCTCTTCAACCTAACAACCTAGGTAAGACGGTTAAGTACTCATTATTTGACCAGAACTGTGATAATTGACTTTAAAAAGGAGTAACAGTGAACCTGACTTATTCTAGAACATTGGTAAGGTCCTCTTATGAACAGGAGAAAATGATAATTGAGCCGAGTACTGAAGGTAAATAAGAATTGCCTTGGTCAAAGTTAGGTTGGTAAGGAAGAAAGTAAGGGAGTAGTAGTAGGAGAGCCTAGTGGAGAAAGATCATTGCAAGAAGAGAATAAACCTGAGGGGAAATATGATCCAATTAATCACTAACTGATTCTTAGCATGAGTTTGTCTCAGTTGTCATTTTTCCACTCACATTGTCTCTACTCTTCAAAATACTCTACCTCAAAGATGGGTGCTGGTTTAGATGAGCAAGGAAGGTATAGTGAAGTTATTTATCCATCAACCCTGCAGGTGTTAAATAGAAACTGTATGAAAGGGGCACCTGAGTGGCTCAGCCTTTTAAGCGTCTCCTTTTTGCTCAGGTCATGATCCCAGGGTCCTGGGATCAAGCACTGTGTCAAGCTCCCCGCTAAGGGGAGCATGCTTCTCCCTCTTCTCCCTGCTCATGCTCTCTCTCATTCTCTCGGTCTCTCTTGCTCTCTCCAATAAAATAAATAAATCTTAAAAAAAAATTTCTTACAAAGAAATTGTATGAAAGAAGTGGCACATGTTTACAGAATATGGAGTGAGAGACATGTGTTGGCATCCCAAATTACCCATAGGTATTTTCTATGTAACTACAGTGATCTTGTAGAATCAATCCTAGATGCTGGGAATAGAAAGACACCATACAAAAGAACAATTCTATTAGCTGACAAATGAAAAAAATAGAGTAGCTTGGGTAAACTGAGGTACACAAGACCTATTCGGTCTTAAGGCAGACCTCAAACTAGGAGCCATATTTCTTGTACTCTTAATTGCATGTACCTATTGTACAATGTAACTTTCTGAGATGATAAAAATGTTGCATAGCTGCATTGTTCAAGGTGGTGGACACCAGCCATAACCGTCATTAAGCTTTGAAAATATGGCTGCTGTGACTGAGGACCAATTTCTAAACTTTCTTAAAACTTTAATTAATTTAAATGTAAATAGCCAAATGTGTCTAGTGGCTATTATATTGGATACTGCAACTCTAGAATATTCATCTTATTTAAAATAAATTTAAAACAAGAGAGTTATTTCCATTTTAGAGTAAATGAAAAAAATCAGATTCATTCACAGGATTATTGTAAGACTGTAAGGAAATGGAAGCCATGCAAAGACTACTACACATGTTCATATTATTTTTGGTCATGTCAACAGAGTCCATAAAAATAGCCATTTATGGCAACTAATTTTAGCCCCATCAACAGTGAATTTCAATCACAGTATTTAATTGGCATGTGACAGACAGTATATATATTTAAACTGTTGATTTTTTTAAACATATGTGTGCATCTATGAAACCATCACTGCAATCAAGATAAGAAACATATGTATTACTTTAAAGTTTTCTGATGTCTCTTCATATTCTCTCCCATCTGCCAGTCTTCATTTCCCCTCCCCGTCTTCTCAGCACCTAGATGGCCATTTCTCTGTTTTCTGTTGCTATAGATTGGTTGGTTTTTACCAGAATTTTACATAAATGGAACCCTACAGATACCCTCTTTCTTGTCTGGTTTCTTTCACACAGAATAATTATTTTGAGATTTACCCATGTTTCCACATGTCATGATAGTTTTCCACTGTATGGATGTATTACAATTTGCCTATTCATCAGCTGATGAACATTTGGGCTGTTCCTAGTTCTTGGCTATGAAAAATAAAACTGCTATAAACGTTTGTGTATAGTTCTTTACATGGATGTATATATTTCCTTTTGCAGTTATATTAGTCCCTGCTTTCCGTATCTTGAGACTTTTAATTAACTATATAAATGTTTATACTTGCTATTTCCTCCTAATTAGTTGACTCCTTTATTGCTATGAAATAAGTCTCTTTATATTTGATAATGACCACATTTAACATGGATATATCTTTATCCATCCTTTTATGTCTAACTTGTTTGTGTCATTATAGTTAAAATGGTGTTTCGTAGGTGGCATATGTTTTTGTGCAGCTTTTTATCGAACTAACACTCTCTGACTTTTATTTTTTTTTATTTTTATTTTTTTAAATTTTTTTATTTATTTATGATAGTCACACAGAGAGCGAGAGAGAGGCAGAGACACAGGCAGAGGGAGAAGCAGGCTCCATGCACCGGGAGCCTGATGTGGGATTCGATCCTGGGTCTCCAGGATCGCGCCCTGGGCCAAAGGCAGGCGCCAAACTGCTGCGCCACCCAGGGATCCCACTCTCTGACTTTTAATTGGGATGTTCAGACTATTTCTATTTATGTGATTATTGATATGATATACCTCTACTATTTTGTTATTTATTTTCATTTGGCCCACATGCTTTTTGTTCCCATTATTTCTTTCTCTGCCTTTGTTTGCAATAATTGAATATTTGTTTATGATTTTATTTCATCTCTTTCATTTCTTATTAGCTGTAACTCTTTGTTCTGTTAGTTTGGTGGTAGTTTAGTATATCTGTAGAATTGCTTACCTTAAAATAGTCTTCCTTATAGTGATATTATAACCATACAGAGCATAAAAATAATTCAGCTGTATAATTCTATATCTTGCCTTGCGGACTTCAGATTAGTTTTGTCATATATATGATTTTTACATATGTTTTTATTCTATAACATATTATTGTTATTTTTGCCTTAACACAGGCCAGCATATTTAAAGAGAGTCAAGTAATAAGAAGTATTTCTATTTATCCAACTTATAATTTCAAATCTCCTTTATTTTTTTTCTTTGTGTAGATATAGATTTTTCTTCTACATATAGGGCTTCCTTTCATGTTTGTTATAGTACAGGTATGCTGGTGATGAGTTCTTTCAGCTTTGTATAACTGCAGAAGTCTATTTCTCTTTCATTTATGAAGAATTTTTCCACTGGATTAATATTTCTAGTTTGAGGGTTTTTTTCTTAAATGTTTTATTTTTATATTTTTTAAAGATTTTATTTACTTATTCATGAGAAACAGAAAGAGAGGGGGGCAGAGACACAGGCAGAAGGAGAAGCAGGCTCCTTGCAGGGAGCCTGACGTGGGACTCGATCCCAGGTCTCCAGGATCATGCCGTGGGCTGTAGGCGGCGCTAAACCACTGAGCCACCAGAGCTGCCCCTTAAATATTTTAAAGTTGATGTTCTTCTCTCTTGCATTAGTTCCAATAAGAAGTTTATTGTTCTTCTATTCAAAACATTCCCTCCACCTCATCCCCCCTTGTTAGCTACTTAAAATTTTCTCTTAATTAACAGTTTTGAGCAAATCTGGTTATGATGTGACTTGCTAGCTTTTCTCAATTTAGGGGGCCTGGGGTTCATCAAAACTCATGGATTGTGGCTTCTTTGTTCTTTTTTTCTTATCAAATTTGGAAAATATATGAACATTATATTTGTTTCTTTCTGACTCCTTAAGGAATTCTAATTAGAGTTCACCTATTCCTCAGTTTCTTAGCTCCTTATTTCTGTTTTTTTTTTTTTTTTTTCATGGTTCTTGCTCTCTCTCTCTCTCTTTCATTTTGGAAAGTTTCTATTGTAAAGATTTTAAACTCAATTTCTTCTGCAGTGTTTAATCTACCATTACTATAATTTAGTATATTTTTCCTTGTGGATTTTGAATTTTCACCTCTAAAAGTTTCACCTAGATTGTGTTTGTATCTTTCCTATCTGTTTAATATGCTGCATATTTCCTCCTGCCCCTTAAACATATGAGGTACAACTGTGACTGTTTTAGTGTCCTGTTCTACTGCTTCTATCATTTGTGTAATTTGTGGGTCAGTTTCCCTTGCTTGATTTTGATCTTTGTTAAGAATTGTATTTTCTGGGATCCCTGGGTGGCTCAGCGGTTTGGTGCCTGCCTTTAGCCCAGGGCGTGATCCTGGAGTCCTGGGATTGAGTCCCACATCAGGCTCCCTGCATGGAGCCTGCTTCTCCTCCTCTGCCTGTGCCTCTGCCTCTCTCTCTTTCTCTCTCTCTGTGTCTCTCATAAATAAATAAAATCTTAAAAAAAAAAGAAGTGATAACCTGTGGTATTGGTCACAATCTTAAAAAAAAAAAAAAAAAAAGAATTGTATTTTCTTTACATCCTTAGTAGTTTTGATCATATACCAGACAGTATAGACTTTAACTTGTTGAGTGCTGAATTTTTTTTACTCCTTAATGCTATGAATATGATTGAATTTTGTTCTGGGATACAATTAACTCACTTGGAAACATTTTAATCCTTTCAAGTCTTGCTATAAAGCTTTGTCAGGTAGGACAAAAACAACATTTGGTCTAGGGTTCATTCTTATTTACTACTGAGGTGAAGCCCTTCTCAACCTGATGCCTGGTGAATTATTATCAGGAATCTCACTGATGAGTACACAGACTATACCTGGCCCTATAAGAACTCTATGTGTTGTTCCTTCCAACCTTTGGAGTAGTTTTTCTGAGCTTTAGGAAATTGTCTCACATTCGTGAGCTGATCAACATCCAGTTGAAACTCCAGTTTCCTCTGCAGAGCCCTGGATTTGTCTCTCCATATAGTTTTCTCCTCTCAAATATTTTGCCCTGCAAACTTCAGCCATCTGAATTTTCTGGACTTTCAGCTCATTTCCTGCACTCAAGAAGTTCACTGAGCTCCCAGAGTCCTACTGCCTGTTCTGCAGCCTGGAAATTCTCTCCTAGCAGGGAGCAGGGACAGTCAGAGGGGTCATGCCACTTAAAGTCTTAACACACTACCCTTTGTAAGTTAATGCTCAATACCTTGAGAACCATTGCTTCATATAATCTCTCTAAAGTTTAGGTTGCTTCAGGTAGAAAGGTAAACCTAGTTGCTATTAGTCCTTCCTAGCTAGAGGGGAGAGCACACAGATCATACCATTTTTGACATGGCTTTTTGATAACTCACACCCTAATTGGCTCACAAATAAAATCAACAGAACATTTTTTTGGTTTGCTAATAGGTTGCTGTATTTGTCATCAATTTGTTAAAGTATTTTTTTGGGGGGTGGGGAGTCTGCTAGACAATGAGACTGGTGTCTGTTGATAAAGAATTACTTTTTTCTCCCTCTCTCCCTTCCTCCCTCCCTCTCTCCTTTCCTTTTTCCCTTCTTTTCTTCCTCCCTGCAGACAAAGCTCTAATGTAAGGGTAATGGTTAAAAGAAAGAAAGAAAGAAAGAAAGAAAGAAAGAAAGAAAGAAAGAAAGAAAGAAAGAAAGAAAAGAGAGAAAAAGAAAAGGTAAATTAATGAATGGCTGATGTTGTATTTTCCAACTTAAAAAGATACCTTTAATGTTCTAGGAAAATGAAAAAAAAAATGGTCAGACAAGTGAATGCTTGAGAGACAAAAAGGAATATAATATGGAGGGTTTAGACTGTAAGAGGCCTAGGGAAATGGGAAAGGTAGACACCAAAGCCATAGAGTGAACAACAGACCTCAATCTTGCTAGCTAACACAGAACTTGGAACTTGACCTACATTATTAAAAAATCCATAGTACAGTGAAGTATTTTGTAAAAGGATTTACTCCCATGTATTTCACATTTCCTGAGTCACAAGTTCCTGTAGTGCATAGATGGAATCCAAAAAAGAGTTTATTAAATTGATTCTGATCTGCACTAGGAACTCTTTTCAAACTTAAAATCTCTCCAAATAATGACTCCCCTGTTCTTTATTATTATAACAGTGCCTTGAAAGGTAAGAAGGGGATAAGTCACTCACCCTTGGCCCTTTGTTCTTGGGAAGTCTAAAGAAGTTGCTAGTCCTTGTTCTCTCTGCCTCTTGCAAAGTATTACCTCAAGCCGCTCCTGTTCTAACATTGTCCCCACCCTCTATCAATATAGCACATTTTGTGGTTGTCAGCACGTGCATGCAAATACAGGGAAGGAGACATGTGGAAATGATGCTCAGCACCACTCATCTTGGCTTGGCTGAACAGTTATCCTGGGCAAGCTGAGGATCACTGCCCTCAAGGTGGTTTACCGGGCTCCCTGGACTATCATTATTGTGTCCCCAATAGGTGTGAGTTCTCTGATCGGCTGGGGGGAAAAATGGAAATCATGGCAGTTTATTGTATTCCATTCATCATGTCATGCTTGTTAGCATGCTGTTTTATAGCCACATTGCTCCACAGTAGAACCATTTTAGTGTGCAAACTCTACATTTTACTTTAATTTGCAATAGATATGATATAAAGATAAACGAGTTTATGTTTCTCATTCACCAACAGGAATTGTCCCCAGTAGTTTACAGGTGATCAATCAAGATGGGACAGGAATCCTCCTGATGAATATTAAATACCATACTTACAAGGAGGGAAATGAACTAATGAGCAAGTACTACTAACAAATGTTCAATTTCATTCAACTTTTTTATTAGACAGGGAGAGTGCCAGTGGGAGAAAGGGGCAGAAAGAGAGGGAGAGAGAATCTTAAGCAGGCTCCACCCTAAGCGCAGAGCCCAGTGTGAGGCTAGATCTCATGGACTTGAGATCACGACCTGAGCTGAAACAGTCAGACATCCAACCAACTGAGCCAGCCGGGCACCCCAATTTCATTCAACTTTCTAAGTTTCAGAGTGACACAGCTGAGTGGCCATGGACAGATGCTGATGCTTCAAAGACCAATCATTGCTAGCTCTTGAACACCCAATGAGGATGGGGCATGTCACTTTTTAAAAGGTGCCTTCTGTGTCATATGCTTTCTGGTCAAGGCCCAGTTGAAACCCTTCCATTCTTTTTTTAAAGGGCTGCATATTTTTGTGAATTTCAAGCAAATTGATACTGACAGATCAAATCTTTTCCCCCATTTAAAAAAAATGAACAAAAAAGACAGTTTAGACATCTGCTATTCACCTTTGTAATTGCTTTCAAAACCATTACATCAGTCAAAAAAGTATTTATTAGCTGAAATGTGCACACCAGGCAGTATAAACTAAAAGTGAAGTAATACCCATTGAGCCTTTCATTTTAAGCAATGTAAAAAGCAAGAATAGCCATACACTTTTGACAATGAGTAACCATAACAATTTATTGAATACATATTATTGCCAGACACTGCATTGTAGACATTTTAAATTTATCTTTAAACCTCATAGCAAGTTTTAGAGTTATGACAATCCTCACCTTATAAATGAAGAAAATAATTAGTAGCAGTGGTTGGGTAACTTGCCCAGGCACATGGTCATGGGATTGAAGAACCAAAATACAAATTCCCATCTGTCTATTGCTCAAGTATAAATTCCACAATAACTCTTTGTATTCATTTTCTAGAGTTGCTGAAGCCAGGTGTCACATCTTCGGGTATTAAAAAACAGAAATTTATTTTCTCACATGTCTGGAGACGAGAAGTCTGAAAACAAGGTGTCAGTAAGGGTTGGTTCCCACTGGAGGGTCTGAGGGAAATTCTTTTCCCTTCTTTTCTCCTTGCTTCCAGTGGTTGCAGGTAATTCATGGTGTCTCTTGTCTTCTGGATGTCTAACTCCAAACTCTGCCTCTGTCTTCATACAACATCCTCTTTTGTACGCATCTATGTCTGTTCTCCTCTTACAAAGGAATGAGTCATCTTGGAGTAAGGTGCACCTAATCCAGGCTGACCTTGTCTTAACTTGATTACATCTGCAAAGATCCTATTTCCAAACATAGTCATGTTCACAAGTACTGGGGATTAGGAATAAACATACTTCTTTGAGGGACAAAATTCAACCCATCACATTCTTCAAATATGCTTTATGCTGCATTCTTCAAATTCATGGTTAAATTGAAAAAAAATGTCAGAACTCTTTGAAACTCTGAATCTTGCATGTAATCAGAGCTCAATAAATTCATGATGAATATCATTGCTTCCATTAACACAACAGATTCATGCAATAGAATTTGAAATTAGTCCTAACATATCTCCTGAATCTATGACTGTGAAGGGAGATCAAAAGGTTTTCCACTGAGGAAAAAAATTAGCTTATATGCCTATGATTCAGTCCCATCACGTTGAGTTAATTATTCAAAAATAAACGAACAATTTCAGACTAAATTCTGCCCACATGAAACACCATAAAGACACACTAGGGCAGCCTGGGTGCCTCAGTGGTTTAGCACCACCTTTGGCCCAGGGTGTGATCCTGGAGACCTGGGATTGAGTCCTACATAGGGCTCCCTGTATGGAGCCTGCTTCTCCCTCTGCCTGTGTCTCTGCCTCTGTGTCTCTCATGAACAAATAAATAAAATCTTAAAAAAAAAAAGACACAATAAAGAGATAGATACACATATAATTGTATTATCACAAGACTGACAAGTGCTATAAAGAAACTCATTGTAGTGGTCACAATGAATAATGGTGCTGGGTCACAAACCTTTATTTAATTGAAGAACAAACTTTGAGGAGAAAAAATAATGAACTGTGGCATGAGAGAATACAGTAACTTAAATATATACCAGAATTTGAAAATGATCTCTATAGAATACCCCAGAAAAGTTTATTATTGCAATTAAATACACCTCATGAAATGTAACTCCTGACATATTTTTGATGATTTGTAACAAACTGAACCATTAGAACTTCACAAAAGCCTCATATTGTTGATTTCTTGTGCAATTAAATATCTACCCAAAGGATTTGCTTTTGGTTTTGTTTTCCCACTACAGATTGATTGTGGTTTCAAATAAAATGCGATGGCAATGCAGATGTAAGCCCATGTTGGATTTTTGACATCCCGAAATACAGCAAAACAAAGAAGGGCAGAAAATAGTGGCAAACATGATATTTACTGTTAAGTAGAAAGGACTCTGGATTAAAATATGCAGTAATGCCAAAAGCATTTTGATCTTATTTTGTGAGTCTAAAAATGAATGTGATTGAAACAGATAATCACTAGGACTCTTTCAGCTTAAATATTGCATGACTAAAGTTCAATTATTCTAATTAAAGGACATATTATTTGTCTCATTGGTAATATCATCATCATCATCATCACTGTCAGCATCATCATCATTATTCTTAAAAGAGAGACCAAGGAAAAATGGAGGGAGTGGGCAGTTCGAACATGGAAGGTCTTCAAATCAAAAGATAAAGGACGGAGCCGTCAACCAGGAGAATGCAGAGCAATTAGGGGTGTCAATCTAGTCAGGTTCCGAAAAGGCAGGCCCTACTTTAGGTAGTACAGAAAAAACTTGTTTGTTGTGGTTGTGATTTTGTTTTAAGCATACTACACAACAGATGTTCCATTACACTGCTCTGTCAGAATGTCTAAATAAAGAGAATGGATTCTGCTTTTTCCCTTGCTATCTCAATTTCAGAAGTCTTAATTAGGACATTGGAGTAGAAGTTTATTTTCTGTGTTTGAGATGGAATTATCACGAAACCATTCCCAGAGGTCCTCATACTTGCCTCAGCTGCTAAGGACCTCATGCCCAATATACACTTCATTGCAACATGAAAGACATCACCTCATCCCCTGGCAAAGAGGTGTCAAGCCATGAAGTCTCATCTAAATAGTTCATCATCTTCCTGAAAGTCTCTGAAATCTCTCCCCATGTGTATGATCACTGATTTTGTATCCACCAAAATAAGAAACATGATATAAGCAGTTGTTCCTTCAAGGATTTAGTCTGCCAGCAATTGGTTTACATTCCATTCATTTCTTAGAAATAAAAATACAATGAAAGATTCCAATCCTAGAAATGTTTCACTAAAAGACTATGTTCACATCTCATTAGGTGATGACTTCTGTGAATGGCTCAGAGTATCAAATAAGGTAGGAATTGGAGAATTTGTGTCAAAGTAACATAGCTACTCCAAGTCTGTGCTTTCCCATTCATAATATGGGGAGACTTAAATGATAATACAGTGAATTCTGTCTCAGGGACTGAGCTATTCAATTAGGTTAGCTCTATTAGATCTATTCCAACTATTTCCTGTTCTACCAAATAGTACCATAAATGTGGAGTGTTTCAACCACTGTGCTTATACTATGGAGGTGATGGAATTGATACGACTATAATCATTACTATATCATAGTTTTCTAGCAATTCATCTTCGTTATTTATAGCTCTCAAATTTATTTTCTGCCAGGGCTGATTGGATGATACTACAAGTCTGGCAAACTGTATTTTTTTAGAGGACATAGCCTTGAATGTGTAGACTCAAGAAAGGAGTTACTAGCTTTGCAATCTCTAAAGAGTCACACCCCTGCACACTGCTACGTAGTCTTGTCATGTTCTAAATACGTATTTATGTTTAGGAATCAGAAAAAGTAGGGGCACTCGGTGGCTCAGTCAGTTAAGCATCTGACTCTTGATTTTGGCTCAGGTCACTATATCAGGATAGTAAGATGGAGCCCCATGGCAGGCTCTGCTCTGGGTCACATGAAGCCTGCTTAAGATTTTCTCTTTTCTTCTCCTTCTGTCCCTCCTCCCATCCTGAGCATGTGCATGCACGCTCGCTCTCTCTCTCCTCTCATTAAGGAAAAGGAATCAGGAAAAGTAAATCAAAATTCCCAGGGATACTCAGAAATTCTTGAAATCAGAGGAAACTCTATGTTTTTATAACCATTTACATCGGTAATATTATAGTGACCCACAATAATAATAAACAAGGAATCATTTTTCTATGACAGAGTTATATAAAGTTTTAGATAATTTTCTACAAAAAAGGAAAAGATAACAATAATTGATGCGTAGTTTTGTATTATTACGAGCCAATATATAGTGGAAAAAGTATATATTTTAGTAACACATAAAATGTTATCTACTTGATATTGTCATTTGATAATAGGAATAAATAGAAGAAATGGCTATTAACAAAATAAAGGTCAAATAAAATCATTTGAAGCATTGAAAGACAGCACAAATATTTAAAAGCTTTTCTTAAAAAAAAAAAAAATAAAAGCTTTTCTTAAAAGTAAATATATAAATAAATAAAATATATAAAAGGGAATTTTGAAAATTCCCTGCTCCATATTCTTTGCATGTGACCAATGTTGAAGATGTGGAAAATTTCCCTTCTTTTTTCATTGACTCTATGGTTGGACTTTTAGAGTGAATTCATATTGTTCATATAAACTCTGTATTAATTTCCTATTGCCACTGTAACAAATTACCACAAAATTATTGGCTTAAGACAAGTTTATTTTCTTACAACTTGTGAGTCAAAAGTGTTACAGAGCTAAAATGAAGGTGTCTGTAGGGCTACATTCTTTCTGGAACCTCTAGGGGAACATCCTTTCCTTAGGCTTTCCCAGCATCTGGAGGCCACCTGCATTCTTTGGCTAGTGGTCCTTTCATCATCTTCAAAGGGAGCAGTGCAGCATTTACAAATCTTTTTCTCTCTGACCTTCTGCCTCCTTCTCCCAATGTTTGAAGACTCCTGTTATTAAATTGGGCCCATTTGTATAATTCAGATTAACCTCCCCTTCTCAAGATCTTTAACTGAATCGCACTTGCTAAATCCAGTTTGCCATAGACAGTAACATATTGTGCGATTAGGAAGCAAGCATCTTTGGGGGCCATTATGCTGCCTACCACAAAGCTCATTTCCTTTTTTAATGATAAAAGCACTGGGTATGCTTTACAAAGAATGGTAGCTTATAGCAAATATTCAAATACTAACTAACATCATTGGGCAATATTTAATAACATAACATAGGGATCTCCCAGCATCATGAAGAATACCACACAAACTTACCTGTCAGCGTTGCCAATTTAAGGATTTATTTTGCTTCCCAAATTTATTTCTTGAAACATCAATTATAGGATTTGTATAATACATAAAATGCATGTAAACTTATTAATATATGTTTTATTTGCAAGAATGACTCCTCATTTATAGCAGACAGGGCCACAAACACATACTTATAAGATAGTGTCAGTTATAACAAAGTAGATTGATTATATTGTGACCACTTCTTTCCTATGTGCTCCTGTCCTGACTCCCAGAGATGGCAACATTATCCTCCTGCTGCAAGTCTCTGTTTCTTGCTTTTGTTTTGAGTTGACATTAGCAGATTCCTTTGAATTAGGAGGTCTTTAACGCTGCTTGTTAAATTTTAAATCTCACAAAATTATAATACTTTTTCCTATTTTCCTAACTTCTTTTATTTTTTAAGATTTTATGTATTTGTGAGAGAGAGCACGAGGAGGGGGCAGGGCAGAAGGAGAGGGAGAAGTAGACTCTCCACTGAACAAGGAGCCCCACACAGGGCTCTATCCCAGGATTCTGAGATCAGGGCCTGAGCCAAAGGCAGATGCTCAACCAATTGGGGCCCAAGGCATCCCTATTTTCCCAACTTCTTACCAGATTTTTCTTCAAATACAAGTCAGGTAAATATTCTAAGAAATTCCAGGCTGGAATTCCTACACAGAAACACTGATTACCAGAACAGCCAAATCCCAGGGTTGACTGGGTTGTATGGAAGATCCTTTATGGCACACAGTAAATTGTTAATTCTTTTGTAAGAGTGTCTTCCTTCATTTGAGCTAAATATTTGGATATCTCTCCTCTGTTAAGTTTCCAGGACCTCTACGATTAGTAGAGGTGTTTTGAGTCAGCCAGAAATGGGTTCATATCACCTCCCTGCCGAGTAACAGAAATAGTTTTTTTTTTCCTCAGTATCTACTGAAACATTTAACAATTCAGCACAATGTAATGTAATAATTAAGGGAATAGGCATTGAAGCCAGATATCTTTAGTTCAGCGTAGGCTTTACCCCAAATTACTTGTGCAATCGTGGGGCAATTACATTATTTCTCTGTACCTTCGTTTCCCCACCTGTAAAAAGAGGGCAATACTATTATTTGCTTTCCAGAGATTTTATTTTTCAGACATATTTTATAAGAAATAAAATATAAATACAATAAAGTAACAAAATAGAAAGCTCTATTTGGCTCCCTTCTCCGAGGTAATCATTATCTTAAAATTGTTATGTAATCTTCCCAAGCATTTTCTTTTATGTTTACTGTGCATCAATAGGCACAAAAGACCTGTCTGGCATCTTTTAAAATATGACACACATATTATATTGTTTCAGTTGCCATTCTCTAGTTTGATTTTATTTTCTTTTTCTATTTGATAAAGGAAGATCTCATTTATTCCTTTTAATTAGTGTATAGTATTTCCTTGTTGGATACAGCACAACTCTCACTTTATCCCTGGTGTACATGTGCAAATCTTTCTCTGATAGACTGAAAATGAGTTTTCTCACTGTCAAGTATATGGAAGTCTACATTTACTGTGTATTAACAAATTGCTTGTGCCTTTTCATTTACATGGATTCTCACCCATGTTTGATTATTTTTTTTCCAACCTGTTGGGTGTAATTTGACAGATCACTGCTGTCTAAATCTTCATGACTCAGCCACTGGCAGGGGTAAGCAACTTTTCATAAGTTTATCAATAATTCAAGTTTCCATTTTAGGAATTATTTATAGACTTAGAACTTTTTTCTGCTGTTTTTCTTCTTATTATTTTTATCTAGGAATTCTATTTTAAGTAGAGATGCCCCGAAGTTTAACTTTGGCTTCAGAATTAAGAAATAAAATATAATACTTAGGTTTAGCCTCAGCTTTGAAAGACAAAGTAGCCAACTATCTCCTTTTCACACCTTGGTCATCTTCCTACTCCATGGCACTGTGGTCATACACATTCCCATCATCTCTAGTGCAGTGATATCAAGGATATGAACATGGCCCTCGAATTGATTGTTAACATCTGAATGTTCATTAGTATCCATTTTCAAATTTAAGCAAGCATTCTAGATACAACTTGGAATGAAAATCTCCATGGGCTAGGCTTCTTATGCAGTTGAAACATAAGCATATTTATTTATTACAATAATAAAATTCTTGAAATAATTATTTTTTTAATTCTTGAAATAATTAATGTTGATTTTGAAAGCTGTTAATTTGGTGTACGAAAATTATTAAGAATTTCAAATAGTTAAACAATATTAGCAGTTATTATGAATAAGAGAGAGTGCATTAGATAGATAACATTAACAAGAGCATAATATCCGTTTTGAGCCAGCAAATGTTTATAAAAATTTAAATGCTAATAAAAAGGCAGGATAATAGAAATTAGATTATATCACAATGCTAATCTTTAGAAGCATTAAGAGCTATATTTAATTTTTAGTTATTTAATTCAGCTTAGGCCAAGAGTCTTTCAAGAAAAAAGTCCTATTTGAGAAGACTTTATATCTCGTAAGGATGAATTAAAAGCAGATTTTCAACTCGGCCACCTCTAAATGTCATGAGGAGGAAAAACTGCAAAATCATGTGCAACAATATCCATGATAAATCATTTTTTATCTCGACATGGTGAAGGATATAAAGAGTAGAAGAAAGAGTGGAAGGGAAATAAAAAAGCTCAAACAAATTTTCTTCTCACTCATCCAACTTCAAAACAGCATTCTTTAAAAGCACACATTAACAAGACAATTCCCTATCCCCCTTTGAGTCTATGGAGGCCAAAATCCTAAGCATCACTGAAACAATTTTTAGAGACAGTTTTCAATATCTGAAATTGAAAGATATTTGAGATGTGCCCAAGCTTAAAAGAAAAAGCCCTTCTAGAAATGTTACTGATTTTTTTTTTTGCCACTGATTGATGTTCTGGTGTGTGTAAATACCTTAGTGGTCCCATTGCCTGTCCCCTGCAAGTAAGCTTCACTTTTAGAACATCAGTGTGCCCGGAGGAGCTGTCAGTAGCCAATACTACAGAGAAATGATTGTTTCTCCACCAGGATGTCCAACTTTTAACGTTGCCTATTCCAATTCTCAGTGAGTAAATTGCCACACTCGTTTATTTTTGCCAAGAACTCAGATTTGATCATATACCTAAGAAATCAATTCTATGATATTTGCATTCAAAGTGGGCCAAATATTTGTTTTTTAGCCACAATGTGTATTCAGTCAACTTCTACCCAATAGAAGTCCAATTGTTTGTTCTGTTTTCAAGTATCTTTTTCCAGTCTGTTAGCTTACTTTAGGATTTGTCTATAGTATCTTTGGGGTGAGCTTCAGCACTCAAAAGCTGCAATGCCGTTATCTTCCAGAACGGTTATAGCTACAGAGACCTTGGCTATGGGTATAATTTTAATTCCATGGTAGATAATCCAGAATCAGTTCGAAATCAGGTCTTGCATTGGTAACTTCGGGTTCCTGCACTCCTGGTATGTTTTGGTAGTAATGAAGATTGGTATTCTTGTTTCTTACCTGTTTCTCAGTGTTCTTGTGGGGATCCAACATTCTCTTACTATTTCTGGGATTCCTCAGCCCCTGACTATGGTGCTCCTCTTCTGTTACTGTATAATTCCACTTTGCTGTCCCTTGTGCAGATGAGAAATACAGCCTTGGTCTGCAATGTTCTGGGTACCAATACTGTCCATTGCAAACATGAGTAAGAAAGGGGCACAGCCTTCCATGCCACATAATCCATATAGGTAGGAATGTGAGAAACAGTTACAAATCAATGTATTTTCATTCAAGTAAATGTAAAAGTATATGTAACTATGATACCTTTTCTGTGTATGTAAATACAGAATCTGATTCTTAACAGATTGGGAAAATTAGCCATTTTTGGTACTTGGTCTGATTCATAAATACCTGCATTTGAAAGGTTTTATTTTACAAAGATCTCTGAGAATTTGAGATTTTGCAGGAGCTGGAATCTGGTCTCAGACTGCCCCTTCTATGAGTACCTCTCTCCCAGCCCCCTCTCTCTGCGAAGTTGCCAAGCCTGAAGCCCAAGTTGGCTTAAGGCAGCCTACTCTAGGGAAATCACCCTTTGATACACATTCTTAAGTAGCAAATTCTAGGGCTCCTTTATTGTACTCCATTGCACTTGGGGAGCAGTTTTACCCTTACAGAGTTTCTATGGCAGCCAGGGAGTAGGGGATAGAGCTTTAAAAATGTTCTGTGAAAGTAACAGAACTTCTTGTGTCTGACCGATTTCACAATTACTGTAGGGTAGCATCAGCAGCTCAGTGTCCTGATAGGGAGCATTAGGGGCTCCTAGAAAGCCTGTACCTCCTCTGGGAATATGTGCCTACTTGGAGATGCCTTCCTCATGTCCTTTAAAGTTGGCCTGTTGCTGTCTTTCCATCAGTTATGCCTGTGTCCCGTTTCAGCAATCACAAAATACCCTAGCTAAATGGAAGTTACCTAACATGATGCCCAAGAGATAACAGATTCTCAGTAAGTACTATGGAAATAAATATTTAATTATAATAAGCACAATCAAAATCCTCATCATTATTAGATTAAAGAAGCTTGAACATGATGCAATAAAATTTCAGCTGGACAGTGGGTCATTTACTTGAGGACTCTCTTTCCGAAGGCCACGTGCGGTCATTTTGGACAGCTTTTACTGTTAGAACATTCTCATGATTATTTAGCCAAAATCTGCCCCCTTACCATTCTACCACCACATCTCATTTTGCCCTATATGTTTTCAGAGCAAGCCCAATTCTTTTCCCTACATGAGTCCTTCAAATGTCTACGTATAATCATCTTTATCTCTTCTTCTCTATTTCTTTCTTTTGTTCTTTTGTCATTTGTCATTGCAAGATGCATTTCCCTTACATTTTATTGGTCCCCTTCAGAGTACACCATAATCCCCTAATCCTTTTCATAATATGTGTTATTGAGAAGCTAACAGCATCCCTCTTCTGCCTGCATGAGGACTGTGGGATCACCTTCTCCCTTGTTCTTTCCAAACACTGTGCATCCTGAAATGAGTCTCAGTTTGCATTATCCACTATGATTTGCCTATTGATCACTAATATTGATCTTTTGCTTTCACCTGGCATTTTGAACATGCCTGTATTTTCTGCTCCCCATGCCATACACTAACTCATCCTCAGTTTGCATAGCAATGTGTGAGATCATTGAGAAGAGAGACAGCTCAATGTCTCTTTTTTTTCCAGCTTAATGTGAGGCACCTCTCAGGTCATCATAAAGGCTTCATGAGTACATAAAAATAAAGGAATAAATGAAAAACCTCGCTCCTTATTATATAGAAACCGTTTTTAGTATATTACTACTATTCTATACATACAACTCCATTTTCACTCCTACATACAGAATTTTATCATTTTATTATTTTTTTAATAGACCTGAAGTGCACAGAATTGAGTTAATCATGCTTGGCAGTTCGTGGCATACTATTGTCATTGGCCAAGGTCAGACTTTTCATTTGTTCCTATCAAATTTTAGCATGGTGTCTTGCACCCATTACTCCTGCCTATTGTAATTTGTACTTCCTGTGATTAGCTATCTCAAACAGCTTTGTATCATTTGCAATTTTGTTAAGCAGCGTAAGAGGATTAAGATACAAGAAACAACAACAAAGAATAGATGATATATTAAGCACTGAATTGTAAGCTACAGACTTTAAATGCTCTAAGAATTTGGCAGAGAGGAAGAGCTCAAGCATGTGAACTAGATAAGAAAAGAGTAGAATTCCTGAGATGTGAGCTGAGTCAAGAAGGCTGGGTGGGATTTGGATAAGTGGAAAAGACAGGAACCTGTGAGCAAAGGGAAAATAACAGCTCCGTATGTTTGCCAGATGAAGTGGGGTAGGATATATAAAGGGAAGTGGTAGGATATTCTTTTTTTTTTTTTTTTGGTAGGATATTCATTTAGAAATCTAGAATCAGGATTCTTCTTCCTTCTTAACCTTTCTCTATGAAGGCAGATACATAAGAGATATTGCCCAGATAGATTTTGCATTTTCTCAAGGTGTTCTTATAAACATTGTGTTAGAATTTTTGAATTGGTATTAGGAAAAAAAAAAAACCAAATTGAAAAAAGAAAGGGTATGTAGCATATGAAGGAGTAGCAATGATCTATGTCTCTTGTTGCTATTTGCCCTCCTTCTTCCATTCCAGGCAGATCCAGCATCTAGGAAAGACCCCATTTCCACTTTTTATCCCGATTCATATCCACCTTCCCAAAGGCCTGAGGACTTTTCTACTTGGGAAAGTCACACAGATGGCTATTGTATCTGGAATCTTGAAAATCTCATATTTGGCTGATCCTGTGGAGAGCTCATCATATCATATTAAATCTTTCCTGATCAACCACTGTGATGCTGCTGAAACTTTTTGCTGCTGGATTCCATCAGTTCCACTGTATCTGACATTATGAATTATCTAAGTAACATGGTTTGGTTCTTCACACTGATTGATAAAACGTAGAGAATTGGATTTGTTCTTCTTTACAACCAATATTGTTATCACAATATAATCCATATTTTAGCTTCACTGCCTACATTTCCTTGGCCTCACTCTTGTATTACTTTTATCTCATTATTATCATTATGTCAGGGCACAAGCCCCCAATCTGCCTCTGCACCCCAGACATCATATTTGAGAGCCACTGATCTAAATAATTTTGTATAAAATACGGGCATCAATCTAAACATAGTGTTTGACATGTGGCTACAATAAATAAGAATTGACTAATCAAGCTACAGATGTTAAATTTTTATTAACATCAATTTTAAAGCTCCGTTTTTTTATTGCATTGTATTTGTATTGTATTACATTGTGTGAATAATTTGCAAATGATTAGCACAATTAAAAAAGAGCTTCTGCAGGGCTTTGTATATACATATGGAAATATTTTCAAGTGCTAAAATAATAAAAATAAGAGAGGACTTGACATATATATATATATATTCTTTTCAGCTTACCATACTTCCTTGACTATAATCAAAACCAATATTCTAGAGTTGAGTTTGTGAATTATATAATGATGACATAATCAGAACCCACATGGTTTCAGAAATGGATGAGTCTCATCCAGATTCCTGATTTTTTCAGGGCATTGTTGGAGACAGTCAGTAACAAAGAACACTGTGATAGCTGGTTTTCTTTTATCAAAAATTTCCATGCAGATTTTAGATACACACAGTCCATCTAGTCCAATGCATGAGAAAGACAGAAATGGACTTTTAGAGGATGTTCTGTTGAGCATAAAATAAAACATAATGATAAAACACTCCTAATGTCTATATATTTCCTTGACATCTGAAGTAGCTGTTCAACATTTGAGACTATTCAAAATACCACTCGATAGTTTGATTGTTTCCAAGTAGTGCAAATTCTGACTTTCCAGTATAGAATTATAGTAAAAAAAAATATCTAAGGCTGTATTTTCTGGCTTCCAGGAAGCTGGAGTGAAAATATTTTTAGATTCTACACCAATCAGATGTTTCTTTACAGAACTGATTTGTAATTAAATTATGTAAGGAAAGTAAGTGAACAGAGAACGCATTTTTGCTAGGGTGCATCAAAGCAGAGTTAGTGGGGAAGAAGTGGCATTGACCCTGGCTTCCTGATTCAGAAACTACCTGCCCTTGACAGAGGTGATTTTTGGTGGGTCAGTATAGAGTCTGTTTCTTTCTACATGAGCTAGAGGAAGACAACAGCAAGAAGCATCTAGAATGGATCTATCACACATTAATTTATCTGAACAATCTTAAATATGTCTCTGTTTTACTTACTTTGGGGTTCAATTTATTATATTCCCCACTAGAAAGGTAAATGTATGACTGTTTTTTCCTCCATAATGCCATCAGAATTTAATGAGACATACAGAATAATTTATACATTTAGACCCATAAGATGTGGACTGAATTAAAGAATTTAAAGAAAAGTATTGGAGAGTATTTTCATTATAAGTATATTTTGCTTCTATTATACCCTACAACTACAACCCAATCTTTACATTTAAAAAATTTAAATATCAACGTTCTCTTCAAGCAATAATTATTATATGCACAAGTGGACACAGTTATATGAGGTAATTAGACTATACTAAAGTAATCTATAAATTAATCAATAATCATTGATGGAGCACTATTGTGCAACAATCTTGGCTAGGTACAAGTAGTCCAATACATCATCCACTTTACATTCCAACTGGAATATTCAATATACATAAAACCATAGTTGTGGCAACACCACTACCAAAAGGAGAAGCAGTTGACCACCCTAAAAGAGAAGAGGATGGTTCTATGCATGGCTCCCTCACTTATAAATTTCATGCTTTGGAGATAGTATGCTGAATCTCAACTGTGACATTTTTGAGCCGAGAAAGATATGAGACAATGTTTGAAATACCATTATATGTTCTAAAATGGCTTTTCCTCAATTCACTCACCTGCAGATACTTTACACAGCAGTATCAGCCCAATCTAGTTTTTAAGCCAATCTTACCCCCCCCAACCCATGATATTGTTACATTATCATCATGAAGACACAGTGGGGAGTGTGATTCTCCTCAACTACCAAACCCCAATACTTGGCTATGGAGAGTGAACTTCAGACATTTGTTTGTTCACCAAGCCACAGCCTTCACCTAAATACCACTGTATTCACTTTGGATTCCTATTTGGAATTTCATTGCCATCCCCTGGGGGTTGGACCCCAACACCTCTATTTCTAGCCATGGATGTGACCCAATGCCAAAGGACCATCTGGAACCACAGTGCTTCCATCCACCTGATTGTCATTATGGCCTCTGCCTGGAACCTCCTACTACATGCCCCAGCAGGCAGGGCTGGACACCCTCAAATATGGATATTGGCCTAAATCAAGCCTGAGATAATGACACATCTTGAAGCATTGCAATGGATGCTGCTAGCTCCTCAGGAGCTAATCTAATGAAAATGCTAATATTTATTAAGTACTGCTTCTGTGCCAAGTGCTGCTCTAAATATTTTGTGTACATTTTTCCGCTTAATTTTATAATAACCCATGAGTTAGATACTATAATCATTACCATTTTTTATACGTAAATAAATCTGACCAAGCATGCTTGGTAATTTACCCAAAAATCAGGTTTGGGGCCTAAATACAAGCTCTCAATGTCTAGGCCATGCCAATTAGTACATCTCTTGACCTGTGTTGATTTAGTTTCAACCTTATTCTTTCCCATGAGCTGGTGGCTGAGATTTTAGCATTCCATGAGTGCTATGAAAGATATTTATTACTATTATAGTAGAATTAAACAAAGCAACATGTATACACTATAAAATTTTAAAATTTTAAACCAATATAAGAAAAAACCCATTTCAATCATGTATTTTGTTCAGATAACTAAGATTTATTTTTCTAAGTATCAAAATATTTTGAACTATTTTGGTTTGAAGTTTTCTAAAATAATTCACAACTTCCCAAAGTAAAAAGTGGAATGATGGACATAGGCAGTATTTTCTTCCAGGTAAGTGGTTTAAATAGATCTTGAGTTTAGAGGATCTTGTGAGGGCAGGAGACTGTAGGTATTTACAATGTATTAGTTATTAGAGGTTGTCCTGACTATTGTCCTGATTATGTTTTTTTTTTTTTTTCTAGAAAATTACTAAGTAGGAGAAACATCAGCAGCCACGCCAGTGCAAAGCGGGTACCTTGAGAGGAATGTTCTATGTGTTGGGGAGCATCGTGTTTCTTACTCTCCCTTCCTTTCCCCTCCATCTACCGATCCCTCCCTCCTCACCTACTTACACACTCTGCCTTCTTGTGCAGGAGAAAGGATCTGATATGCACTAACAAATTGATCTTTAAGCCCAAATAACCATATCTGAGTAAACATTTTGATGGGAAGATATGAACAGAATCAGAGAGTAGCATGTTCTTCTTTCATTTGATTCTTTGTGCACTGTGGGTTTTTTTTTTTTTTTCCCCCTAGTTTTCTTCCCCTTTCTTTTATTTCATGATATCAGTGAGCTACAGTGAATCCTGTGGTATCTCTTATGTTTGGCTACCCTCACCCTTTTGGGATCAAATGGAGGAAAGGAATGGGAGTTTCTTTGGACTAGGGCTTTCAATAATCCCCTAGGCCTACATTTAGTTTAGTTAAGAAGCAAATGATGTCCTCAAGGGCCTACCTGATGCAAAAGGATAAAAGTTTAACTTGAGTTTGGAGGCTAATATCTCAGCTAGTAATAATATATGATTGCCTTAAGTCTTCTTTTTTATACATCTTTTCTAATATATAAAGATGGATTGCAAAGGAGATAGCATAAGATTCAAATTCTGGTCATCTTTCTACTTTGTAAAATACTAGATATCAAAAAATATTGTATTTAATACATGCCAATGCCAAAGGCGTACTACAGGCTCATGCAGCCACAGGATGATCCCTGGAATCTTGATGGATTTAAAAAAATTAAAAGACCCAGCAGGCATGTGCCATGAAATTGACAGGCACATTGGAACATGGGTGTGAGCCACAAGATCATTCTACTCAGGAAAATTTAAATTGAGTACAAGAAGCATTAACTAATAGAAAACCAAGTTTATGATCGAAACTGATAAAACAAGAAGAAACACAAAAGAGGAACAAGAGACAAAGAGATGGTATATGGATCTTGACTGTCAGACAGGGAGTTTCAATGGTATCTGACAGCATGAAGACCCAGCTATGTTAGGGCTCAGAAGCAAAAAAAGTTAATACTTTCTGAGCAGACTCAATTTCTGAGTCTCATACTACCATGGAGAGATTACAGACCCTTCCCTTGCTACCTGAGCTTCTTCCACATTATGTTAAATCATGCCTTTACTTCTCTGTCTGCCTCATCTCTGGATGAGAAATGTGTCTATGTATCTTCATTTTCTGTACATCCAGCTCTATCCTTCTGTCTGGAATAGAGTAGATACCCAATGAGCCATTGAATGAAAAAAGTACTGAGATCCAAACAGTGTTGATTCCTTGTGGGCCAATGGGAATTTCCCCTTTTTAATTTCTCCCAGAGCACAAGTGGCTCTGGGGTCTGGGCAGGATTACAACTATAGGCCAGGATAATGATCCCCACTATAAAGTTTCAGAGTTCTAGATAAACACACCCTCTCTTCATGGAGAATGTATACTGTGGAGACACACAAGAAATAATGAGAAAATACCTGTACTCTAGAATGGAATACAGTCTGGATTTCTAAAGACAGAATGTAATACTAAACCCTCAACAAATATTTTCCACATGAATAAATGACCCTGTCCAGAGGGTTTAGTCATTGAAATGCTCAGAGGAGACATCAGCAGGCCCCTGAAGGACAGGCAAGATTTGAAGAGTTGGAGAGGAGGGTGTCAGGGAATGCTAGACAGGATCAGAGCCAAACTTAGTGATTCAGCATGGCACAGCATTTACTGTCAACGTCCTCCATGCCAAGAGCCATATTACCATATGGGCGAATTCAGTTCTGATAACTTTTCCCAAAACTTCTCTGTTCCCTTGTATTGATGTTTTATGCTAACTCTGTCCTCTAGGTACCGTGGAATGCCTTAAAAATAAGATTGTCTTATTAAAAGCCTGCTTCAGACACTGGGGCTTTTATATCCTAGGATGGGGATCTAAATAAGACATAAACTAATCATAAAGAAATATGACTTCTTTTCTCCCATTTTTTTTAACCAAGAAAATATTATTGTTATTGTTGCTCTTTGACAAACAGGGAGATTAAACTTGCTCCTGATAAGGAATCTGGAAGTAAATCTTCTGTGGCAGGCAATAAAGAAGAACGTTTCTGGACACACCTCACTCAAACCTTTTCTTTCAGCATTCCACTCAAACAAAACATTCTCCTTTGTACCATTAGTTGTCACTAATTCAGCCGAGCCGAATAAGACCCTTCTTTGCTCCTGGTACTGTGGTCCTTTGTAATATAGACACTACATTCTTACAATAGGGGAGAGGTAGAACTTGACCAGCCCCAAACAACATGGGTCCTAAGAAAACACCTAGATATAGCTTGCATGACGTCTTGAACCACCAAAATCTTTTAATTCATTATGTTGCTTTTCACGATGCCTTGGTATGAAATGTGGAATGAAGGATCTGTTTTTAAAGAGAGACCATTCTAATCTCTCCATCTAGGCACCCTTTACTACAAATATTCTTAACACAATTGCCTCCAAGAAGTTTGCAAACAAAGGCAAAGACAGACAAAGAACATATGCTAAATTGATCATCTTTGTGTCTGAATATTCACTGTTTGAGAGACAGGAAACTGTTCAATCTGATCTGGGGTATGATTATACTGGAGTCCAAATTGAAGTGTCTGCGGAAATGGATTGGGCGAGCTTCTCGCTTGTCAGTCATATCACTTATGCGGTGCACAGTGAGATGAGGGCACTCATGGGAAACAGTAGAAGTGGTTCTGCACTACACCTAGACAGATGGGTGTTCCTCTCCTGTGAGGAGGAGGCCCTTGCTGCCTCAGCAACCACTGCAGACAGACTATAGGGTGGGAGAGCCCTCTCTAACACTGCCCACACCCTCTGAGGCCTTGCTTGGGGAGAGCTCCAGGCACATTCCCTGAGCTCAGATTCGAGGACCAGCTGTTCTTCAATCCAATGGGCAAGCACATGGGTTGGGGAGAAGGAAGCTTTGGACATGACACTGCAACACAGTGAGAGAAATAGGGTGGAAACCTGGAAACACTGAAATAGTGGAAGGTGCCAGGAGCACTTTAAGACAAAAGAAAAGTAAAGTAAACATGTGCTGCCTCAGAGCGCTGTGCAGAAGAGGATTTCCGGTGAGAAATGATGTTTCTGGAATCGATCCTCATCACTTACCAAGAACAATTTAAATTATATGTGTCAGTTTTAGCGAGAGATGTCAGGACATAATTGGGTTTGCTCTCAGGGCAGTGGGTGCAAGATTCCTTCTTTGCTTCTCTCTTCCCACCTGTTTCAGTCCAGGTTCTCCAGAAAACAAACCAACCAACCCAGAACCGATGCAGGTGAAGCAAAGAGAGAGAGAGAGAGAGAGAGAGAGATTGATTAAGGAATTAATTCATGAAATTATGAGAACTGTCAAAGTTGAAGTCTGTAGGGCAGGTCAACAGGCTGGAAACTCAGCAGCATTTATATTTTATAATCTTGAGGCAGAATTCCTTCCTCTCGGGGAAACCTCAGTGTTTTCTCTTAAGGCATCCAGCCGATTGGATGAGGCCCACACACATTATTGAGGGTCATTACCTTTATTTAAAGTCAACTGATGTAAATGTTAATCACATCTGCAAAAGACCTTCACAGCAATAGCTAGACTACTGCTTGGTGAACTGGGGGTGTATCACAGCCTACCATGTTGACATGGAAAAGTAACTGTCAGAGGGATCCCTGGGTGGCACAGCGGTTTGGCGCCTGCCTTTGGCCCAGGGCGCGATCCTGGAGACTCGGGATTGAGTCCCACGTCGGGCTCCCGGTGCATGGAGCCTGCTTCTCCCTCTGCCTATGTCTCTGCCTCTCTCTCCGTGTTTCTCATGAATAATAAATAAAATCTTTAAAAAAAGAAAAATATAAAAAAAAGAAAAGTAACTGTCAGAGTACACACACACACACACACACACACACACGTGAGGCAGTATATGATGCCCAATAATCCCTTAAAATACATTTCTGCTTTAAATGACCCCAATTTTCCCTCCATTCCACTATTAACACTTGTAATGTTTTCTTCTGTTAAATATTTATAATAGTGGTTCCACATCTTTCATTGTGTTATTTCCGTTATAAAAATGGGCTCCCCCATCCATTTCCTGTTAACATTCTCAGGTTCCCCACACTCTGAGCCCACCCAGCCTCTCAGTCTTACTGCCTGGCATCCCTCTAAAACAAGTTTTGGTCCGTTTCTTGGTGCCCTCTGATGGAGACTCTTTCTTGCTCGGCTTTTTGGATCTCTCCATCAAGAGAACTTTCACCTTGTTTTCAAATATTGGCATTTTTACCAATATTTTACTGTGGATTCTTTCCTGATTGACTAAGTGCAGATTTGTTACTCTCAGAAGCCCTGGTGTATGTATGTATTTGCTCTAATCATTCTTCTTCCGAAAAAAGGAAGGACCACTCTCCCCGCCCCTGTGAATTTGGGCCAAGTCAGGTGTCTTGCTTTGGCCAGTGTAATGCAGGAGAAAGTGGCATGCCAGTTCCCTCCTCGAGAGTACCTCTTTTGTGCTTCTCTTCCCTCCTCGAGAGTACCTCTCAGTGTTTCAGACAATGGAGGCTCTGTAAGTCAAGTTTTGAGTAAGTAAAGTTTCAATTTGATTCATGTTTTTATTTGATTCATATGATTTGTTTTAGTGTTTCTTCCTGTGCAACTCTGTGTTAGCAGAGGCTAGAACTCAAGAGTGAGGCATGGATAGTTACTTTTACCAAATATTTGTGAATTCTCTGACACTTGCTCGCCTTCTGACAATTAGATATATTCAGGTGACTGGTTCTAGTTAAGGGACTGTAAGTAAAAGGTGATAAATCTCCCTTCCAGGCAAAATAATTTAATTGTTGGTAGGCAGCCCTGCAGCCTCTCTTCCCCTTTGGTGTGACTGAGGAGGCTGTGTGTTGGGATGGCAGAAAAAGAAGATGGAAGCCGCCTGGGTTGCTAAGTTACCACTTGGAAGATAGCTGCCTCGTGGAGCTGCTGGGCTTATGTTAGATTTGCATGAGCAAGAAATAAATTGTTATGTGTTAAGTCACGGAGATCTGGAGTCATTTGTTACTGCGGCATATGCCTATCCCATTCTTCCCCCAAAATGAAGCATAGTGTGCATGTGTAATAGTGGGGGTGCATATAGGTGCCAAAGGAACAATGCACAACAGAAGGGAAATGAAGGCCTTGGTCCCTCAGTACAGTGAGTTTTCTTTATTTTTTGTTCTTTTCTTTTTAATTTAGGATGGAAAGATACCAAGAAAAATCTTCATCTGCTTTGCTATTTTTCCTAGGGCTTGTCTCGAATACCAACCTAACGGAACCATCTTTTCTCCCTGGACAATTTGCACTTCAGAAAAGCATTTGGAACTAAGTTTTCATAAGGTAGAAAGTAATTTAATGTTGAAAAGGTAGAGCCAACCATACATGAATAAATGCATATCCATTGCATATTAATAATGCAATATAATAATCTACCCTTCTCACTTTTAGAAGACTCCTCTGAGCCTTTCCCAATGTGAAGGCAGCTCTGAGCTCCAGGCCAATTCTGACTTTTTTCTCCTTGTTTCTACGGAGTGTTCAGGAGAGTTACAAGCAGACTCCAGGAAATCCATTTGAAATGGAACACTGACAAAGTTCACCTAGACTAGAGAGTGTGGAACCAAAATGTGTGTAGCTATGTCCTATCTGAAATAATTGAATGAAAAATGGCCTTTTTTTCTAGATGAGGAAGAACTTAAAAAGAACATGATTACTGTTTTGAGTTATGTTAGAGGGTGTCGTGTATATGATTGTAATAGAGAAACCACAAACAGTTTGGGCTTATTGTTTGCTTCGGAGCAATAGCAACTCGTATATTGGCAGGGCCTAAAGTAAAGGAGAAATCTCTGCCTCTCAGGGCTAATGAAAGAGAAATTTCTATTTTTGAAACTCTGTGCTTGGTTTAATGAAAAAGTTGTCATCTACTATTGACAGGATTTATTCATTATTTATTCAACATACATATGACCAACATTGAGATCAGTGATGTATTTATAAAGATCAAGGAAGTTTTAGTCCCTGACTTCAAATAGCTCAGATAACTCGTATTCTCGTAGAGGAAACAAACCAAAAATTCTATGACAGAGGGAGAGACCATGTATAGTGGCATGTAAAGAGAGAAACATTAATTCTCCCAAGGGTTGCTAGAGGTTATCTTCGAGAAGGTCACACTCAGGCTGGGATTCTAAGAAAGACAAGATCAAGAACAGACCATTATCAGAAGAGGAAATAGAGCATGCAATAGCACTGAAAATGAAAAATATGTGTTTTATGTGTTTTGTTTTAGAGAAATGTAAGAGATTCTGTACAGGTAGAGCCTTCTCATAGTGTGAGAGGAATTTGGGACAGTAGAGAAGCCAGGATGTGGAAGCCTTGAGTTTTGGGGATTTTAGAATAATAGGCAGTGGGGAACCGTAGGGAGCCTTGGAGAAGCTTAGTCAACTTTGTACAATCCCAAAGTTCCATGGCTCTATGGAACTGTTGCTTCTTTTTAACTTCCACAGTCCTTGCTATATACATCTCAGTAGTACTTATCTTTTTCCTGCCATAATTGCCCTTAATTTTGAAGCTCTTTTGTTCCATTTTTTCCACCAACACAGGAGTGTCCTTAGTACAAGAATCATATCCTCTGTCTTGATATTTCTTATGGTGCCTAGCATATACATTTGCCTATAATAGATGTTCAACAAAAGGGTATTGCTACAATTCTATGATTTAAACCTTATGGAGATCTCTTTATGTCCCAGAGAGGATGCCAGAAAAGAAGTATAAAACTCTCATAGCAAATTCTGAAGCCACAGCAAGTATTCAATGAGCATGCAATTTAGGTTAGAATATCTGAGATCAATATCAAGCCACTGCCACTTACCAGGTGAAGTTATTAACAGATCTGAGACTGGAGTTCTTCATGTGTAAAATGGGTACTATAATTATAATATTTATCATACAGGGCTTTTGTGAAAATCAAGGAACATGATATAAGTAAAAATGTTGCAGGAATTATGAAATAGCATAAAATTGCCCTCAAAATTGATAATGACAGTGATGTCATTGGTGAAAATAATGACAATTTTTATGGTAGCCAGTCATACAGAAATATTCTATACTCATATAATTCAGGTATGAGTACTTGAGGAAAAAAAAAAAAGCACATCTTTCTTATCATGTTAAATCCAGAAATATTTACTACCTAAATAATTTAACCAGTGGTTTTCCCCTCCCAATACAGCTTCCATTTAGAAAGTCGTATTGCATATTGATGAAAACAGAATGGGAAGTCAGAATGATGCTGCTGACAGTGAGGTGCTGCTCGTTCTGGCTCCATAACTAACCACCTTTTTTGGCTTTCACAGCCATGAAATGGCTAGTAATACAATTTTGGCCCCTTCCACTGGAGGATTACATTGCTGGTCAAATTAAAGAATGTCAAAATGCACCACCATATTTATGCAAAGAATATGCTATTCCTAGAAGCGGAATACTGCATGGTGCAATATGGTACTCATCTGGTGATTTCTGCGGGCATATGTAGCCAAGAATGTTGAAGCTGGGGAACTCACAGTGTTGGCCATCAACTACATCACCTATAGCCACCTACTCTACCCCACACTTGTTCACCCGGGAACTTTATGCATAGAAATGGTTTTCCCAATCACAGGGATTGTAAGAGCAAGGTTATTGCAGCTGCATGGGCACATAAAAAAGGCAGGAAATGAAATGTCAACAGCAAGTGTAATACCTTTCTAATATATGTCCTTCACTTATTGAGACAGTTACCAGGATGTTCTTGAAAGAAGAATGATTTGTTTATAAACCAGGTACGTTATTTCAGCTCTTTAGAGGAGGGGAAAAATGTCTTCATCATATTTTCCTCTCCTCACATCATCCAACAAGATATTTTCTACATTTCTTTGAATATGCCATTCCTTTATTAATTCATTCACAACTAATTCCTAGACACCTACTATGTGCTAGTTACACTGAGAATATTGAGGCTAAATGAGTTGTCCTTGTTCTCAAACACTTTTCCATTTAGTAGGGAAAGTCAGGCAGGCAAACAAATCAGAGCAATAAAATATTATAGTTGTTATGATAGAAGTATATGCAGCATACACAGGGAGACACAAAAGGGAATGTTTAATTCTGCCTGGGGAGAAAGAAAAGACTTTATGAAGGAGGTGGTGTTTGATGTGGTTCTTAAAATATGAGTGGTTTTTACAGGCAGACAACAGAGAGAATAGCTTCCTTGGCCAAAGACAATGGGGAGCTAAAAGTAGCTCACTGTAGAACAGGTCAGAGGAGGGGATGTTCAGCTTCCTGAGTGAACTGTGAAGACAGAGTGTGCAAGGGCGGATCATGGAGGATGTATGGAGTCAGATGGAGGAAGTTAGACTTTATTGTGTGAGAAATGAGAACACTAGTGGAGATGTTAAGCCAGCGAGTGACAATGAGCAGTTTCTCATTTTAGAAAGGGGCTGTGGTGGTTGGTGGAATAAGAAGTGGGAGTAGGCAGTAGGACACCAGTGAAGAGACATTTGCCATGGTCCACGTAAGTGAGGATGGCCTCCCTGGCCAAGACAGGATGAGCTGGGGGAGGGACAGCAAGCTGCCGAGTTATTCCCACTCTCTTTCCTACATCTTCAACCTCTGCCCTGTTCCTAACCTGTCAGTATTTAAAGATACTTCAGGACCTCTCATCTTAAAAACAAATCAAACTTTCAGCTACCACACCATTCTCGTTTCCTCACTGCTAGAGTTCTTCAAGATTTGTGTGTTTCTCAAAAAGGGGGCTAGAGTGAGCTACTGCTGTCTTTAAAAATGTCATAGAAGAAGCAGCACTACAATAAGACTTTTAATAATAAGAAAGCTATTCAGAGAAACAGCAAAATAAAGGCCTGTGTACCAAATCAGTCTCTAATGTTACTTCTATAAATATATAGAATTTTATCCACATTTATATCACTGTGCTAGGCCCTCTGGGAAGTGGAAAGATGCCTAGGATATAGTTTGCTGTTCACAGAACATAGCTCATCCAGGAGGATAAATCATATTTAAAATAATTTAGAAGTAGGAGTGCCTGGGTGGTTCAGTCAATTTAGAGGCTGACTCTTGGTTTTGGCTCAGGTCATGATCTCAGGGTCCTGGGATGGAGCCCCGCATTTGGCTCCATGCTCAAGATAGTGTCTGCTTGAGAATTCTCTCTCTCTCTCTGCCCTTTGGCCCCTCCCTCCCCACATAAATAAATAAATCTTTAAAAAATGATTTTAAAATAAGTTCAAAAGCCCTGGGTGGAGGCACAGCCATAGTCAAGTATCTAGATATGGGATATAACATTCAGTAGTACACACTACAGTGATCCACCTCTGACCCTATTGTTGAGTGTTGAGGCCATAACTCAGTTTTCCAAACTACAGACATACTTCCTGTTGTGTACTTGGAGAAGAGCGTCATAGTTAATTCAGTCATTAGACACAGGTTTTCGTTTGTTTGTTTGTTTATTTGTTTGTTTGTTTTAGACACAGTTCTTATCCCACTTGATTCCATCGTCAGATTTAGAGACTCATCCTGAACAAGGGTCAGTCCTCCTATAAGGCATGTCTGTCTATCTAGCTGGTGTTACAAAATTTGCATAGTCATCATTATCAGAACAGAAATTAGGTCACACGTGACAGTCTTTTCTAATGGTTGGGAAGTAACATTGCCTAGAGCTTAAGGGCATGGAGAGTCAGACAACAGGAAGCTCATATTCAAACCCTAAGTGTGGGATCAAGGGAAAGACCCTTTACTTTCCTGTGCCTTAGTTTCTTTATCTATAAAGTGTAGATAACAATAGTATCTGCCTCTTAGAGTTGCTATAAGACATCTAGTATGTGGCAAAAATTAACTTCTGTCATCATTATGATTCTTATCAGGTAAAGATGGTGAGATCTTGTCCCTAGTGCCTGGATAACTGGGTCAAAGCTATTTATGAAAACCTCATGCGTACCAACGACTCTGCCCAAGCACTTCAAGCAAAGTATCACCAAGACCACAAATGAGAATTTGACTTGGACTTTCCTAAATGGTTAGGTTAGGTTTTTATCTAAACATTTTGGTTTTCATGCACTTAAATGTAAAAGGAAATGGCCTATATTAAATGCTGGTCAAAGCATTTTTTTTTTTTTTTTTGATTCTTAAAACAAAACAAAACAAAACAAAACAAAACCAAACCCACACTCTCCATGATGTTAAATTACTTAAAATTCACATACAAAAGTAGTGACCTTTCTCCTATAAATAAATAAAAAAATCTCAGCATGGAAATGCATTAGCTAAAATAAGTGTTTGATCCTTTCAACCAAAGCCCATTTCCTTCTTCCATCCAGAAAGCCTTGAAGTGTGAGTATTACACTACTTGCAGATTTCTATGTAAGCAGGGGATAAATAGTCCGCTTCTGTAATTAATAACTATTAAAGCTGTTTGACTGATCATATCTTTGGGCTCCTGAAATCTCTTCTGTGCAGGTGTGCATTAATGGAATCCATTAAATTCATATATTTCAACAGATAGTAATTTACGATCTTTTATAAGATCTGTCAGGAGCCGCAGCAAGAGATACAGGACTGTCTCAGGGCATTACAGAACAAACCAGACTCCCTCTCTCAGAAACGACTTGCTGTTGCGTACCAAATATGAATGTCAATGCACTGGGCAGTCACATTAGGTGCATTCTATGCCATTCGCTGTCTGGGAATATGCAGAATAAGCTTTTTATCACTGGTGAAGCCCTGACCAGGGCTGAACAATTTTCAGAGATGCTGAAGGAAGAGTGTGTGGGAGTTCTAACCACTTTATATTTACCATAAAAATGGAGAAATTGAGAATATAGCAGGGCTCTGAGAAAGTAATGGGTTTTCCTAGGGGTGAGTCACCCTCAAAAAACCAAATAGTTTGCAAGCTCTCTTAATGGGGCAGCCTCCCCATTCTTTCCCTGTTTCCAAGGGAAATAAAAGTCAGCCTTGTCTTCAGCCTGAACACCTTCTGGCTTGGCCCAAAGAGAAGCTCTGTCCTCTCAGAGGTGGGATATTCTTTTAGCAGGGCTGGGGTTCTGAATAAGCAGAGTAGTCACTTGCATTCCTAGGAGCTATTTGAGAGTGGCAGAGCTATGTTTACAATGTGAAATTCTACTTGAGGAGTTTTCATAATTAATTGAAAGCTGAAAACAAGCCTGAGAAATCCAGTTATGTAGATGTTATGTAATTATCTAGTAGAATCTGAAGGTATGGTTAGTGGACACCTTGCTGAGAGCCAAGAGTGGGTGAATGAGGAAGTTGCTCTGAGCCACAAAGGGCAGAACGATGGGATCAAGTTGGGAAAGTAGGAATGGCAAGAGCCTTAAAAGGTCTCTTTCATACTTTTTATGAATGAAGCAGAATTGTTTTCTGGTGATTTGGAAAAGAGGGACAGATTTGAGTTGAGATCAAAGCCCATAAGATTGCAATGAACCTTTCCTATTTATGGAATGCTTTTATCACTCAAAGAATTCTGTGAGACAATTAAATGAGACTGGTTGTCTCTACTTTAAAGCAGGTAGCTTCAAAAGTTAGTTTGTGTCTTTCAAGATGAAACTAGAATTTGTCCTTTTCTGGAGATTTCTAAAGAGACACATACAGAGATATAGGCTTTCCGGGCTTAGCCATGCCATGAAACTAAATCCAGAGTGACAGTGTGAGTGCATATGACTGTTACCATTGGGGGAAGAGGGGTGTAAAGTTTTGTTTGCCTCTTTGTTCAAGATTTCTTTTTAAGTTGGCTCCCCACCCAGCATGGAGCCCAACATGGAGCTTGAATTCACGACCCTAAGATCAAGCCTGAGCTAAGATTAAGAGTCTGTCACTTAACCAAATGAGATATCCAGTTGCCCCTAAAATTCTTTGTTTTTATACACCAACCTATTATAGAGTTCTGTAGATAGTCCACACCCAACATTTTTCTGCCCCCATCTTTAAACGTGGGCTTGTGAAATATGACTCCGGCATAAATATGGAATAGAACTATGAAGTAAATCTAAATAAATTAATATATTTCATATTCTGGCTATGTTATAATTGGAATTTCTTTAACCTCCTTATTGCATTCAAATACTTTGAGAGATATTATGGATAAGATCAATCAGTGTTAACTACTTATATTAATGATTCAGGTTAAATCTTTCAAACAATAATTTGTCAAATAAATATTCTAAGACACATGTTAAGTACTACGTTTACAAGGAAAAGTAAAACATGGTCCTTGGTCTTGAAAAACTTACCATTTAGTGAGAAAGCCCAGGAGCCAATAATTACAAGACAACTTGCTAATACAAATGAAGGTGCACACACCGATGCTATGGGGATTTAAGGCAGTCAGTGATCTCAACAAGGATGGGGTTGGGGCTTCAGAGTCCTGAGGACATTTGATCTGAGTCTTGAAGAGACTTCATTCACCCAACATGTATTCATTAAGTGTCAATTATGTTCAGATGCTAAGTGAATAGAATTGAATTTTGTAAAAAGGGAAGGTCAAAGTGGGAAGATTGTATCCAATCTGGAGCTGACAAATTGACAGTGAAAGAGAAGGAAATTAATATTTGCTGCACATGTATTGTTTGCCAGGTATTTGATCCTCTCAGCAGGTCAGTTTTAAGCACTTGTATTCCCACATTACAGATGAGAAACCTGAGTGTCAGAGAAGCTAATCTGCTCGTGCAGGTTTATGGAGCTAGTATGAAGCTGAGCTGGAGTATAAATGTAACTGGGCTCCTTCCAGGACCATGGTCTTCCCATCTTCATGACAGTTGTCTTCTTGTACATTCTTAGAAACAATAAAATGAGATGAAGGGAAGGTGAGAAATGGCACCAGAGTCAATGTGATTTTGGTAACTGAGATATTTTGTGCTTTAGCTGGAGATGGAAGCCTTAGAAGAAGAACATAAGAAAAACATTGGCTTTAGAATCAGAATCAACTGGGCTCATATCCTGTTGTTGGCTCTGTTGTCACTGATTCCCAGCTTAATCAGACATGGAATGGGGATAATAATATTAATTGCAGCAATGTGTAGTGAAGTCCAGGGTTTATTTTAAGTAAATATAATACATAGTAGTCATATGGCTAATATTATTTCAACTTTCCACTCTGCTCACCCTAAGAAAAGCAATTTTTTAATATTTTGAAGCAGAGAATTTCACTAGGAGAATGAATTGATATGAAGCAAACAAAAAGGGGTTCTTCATATTTATTTAGGCAATGAATGATTCTTGCTACATATATCGCTGACCAAATTCCATATGCAAAGGATTAACGGGACTGGTTTTGCTTCCCATGTGGACTTTCTTGTTTCTTCTCCTGTATCTTTATTTTGCTTTGTTCAGGACATTGTTGAGAAAGTCTAACTGCATTCTAATTCCAAAAGGTCTATCCATATCCATCCATCACCTACTTTTAGAATGTTTATTGGTCTTGACTTTGAGAAGCCTTAATAGTCTATACTCATATTACTTTCATGATATTAAGATTAATTACCTCCATTGCATTTAGACCACTGTTTCTCATTATTTTGGTTAAAGCTTAGCTGACTTGAGCCTGTTTTAGGAACTTTCATTTCATCCTGATTCACTGGTCTCACAGTGCTTGCGGTGGGTCTATCCAGTGACCTTGGCCACAGTTGAGAGCACCTGCCAACTCCATGGGAGCAATAATCAGAAGTTGTTTCTGACTGAGCATGTCATATGATGGCTATATTGGAGCACTGAGATAATTACCTTAAGATCAAGCCAGTGAACTAAAGGAAGAAAAAGAGGATCTTTAAATTGTTGGGTAGTTGTGTATAATCAGATTAAGTATCTACTTTCTCATGACCCATAGATAGACTAAATGGTGAGTGTTAAAGACAGTGGGCACATAAATGCTCCTAACACAGAATAAAAAAATACAACGTTATAGAGAACTTCTTTACGGTAAGCCTAGAAAGTAGAGTAAAAATGAACTGAGTAGTATTTCTATGAGATTGGCTCAAGTTGAAAAGCTGGTAGAATCAAAACCAAAAGAGTAGAACCATCCAATTGGAGAATACTTTGAGTGAGATATAATCTCTTAGGTGATGGTTAAACCCAGACTGGACATGGCAGTAGCAAATGCACTCTAAGGAACAATTTTGGCGGGAGGAACAAGTTGGCCTTATTGCCTTAATGGATCATCCCTTTCTCTATCTGCTGTGATATGAGAGCTGATGAGATCCTGCCCGAGGCAGCAGGACTGTCTCAACACAGATTGTCTCTCCATCCACAGGGGTAAACACTATACTGGGAGATTTAAAGTGAAATTTAGAATTACAGGGAAGTACCTAGGAAACGAATATTTTTTTCTTCAGTGAACTCTTAAGAGGGCTTGTCAGTAAAGTTCAAGCAAGCAGGTGTGCTGAAAATTGCTTTAAAACCAAAGAGACAGTAGGAGGCATGCATATGCCAGAAATCATAGCCCCCGTGAGAGAGACAAGCCCATTTTTCAGCAGGAGCAGCTGTTGGTGCATCTGCAGACAGGTTGTTGTCAGGAGTGTTGAGCAGAGAAATTTCAGGAGAAAGGCGCTCATGAGGGGGGAAGAGGCGCGAGGTCTCTAGTGAGACTTTAGATTGGAGTTTGTTAAATCCTGAGCAATAAAAATTGCAGTTCACTCTAATGAAACTTCCTGGGAAGACTATTAGTATTAAACAGGGTGACTCTCCCCCCAGAAATAATGCTAAATCACAGTCACAAATAATTCCGAGTCCAGTTCTGCACAAGGCAGAACATGATTGCACTTTTTAAATTAAATTCACTCTTATTGCTTTGGTGGTGGCCGTTTTCTGAAATTAATAGGAATTGCACACATGAGCCAAAGGGCCAAGGGTGGCCATCCTGCATAGAGGGCATGAAGGTACAGATGACAGAGATGGGTGGGCAGGCAGGGTAGCAGCCATGATATTTTATTAGGCATTTACTTGAAGGGAGTAGGTAGATTAAAATGTCTTTAAAGTTCTAGAATCACAGTTTCACAAAACCGTTGTTGGTTTTAAGGCTCAAAATAATGCTCTGTGTTGTACTATATGAAAGTAAACTGTTTCTTTTAATATCACTGTGAGCATCATGTGAACCAAAATTATCTTCTTTATATGGCCCATAGTTGGTAGCAATTACTGTCCACCAGGTAGGCACTTACTCCTTACTTTTTAAATATATATATATATATATATATATATTTTTTTTTTTTTTTTTTTTTTTTGAGAGAGAGAGAGAAACTCAGGTATGTGAGCAGGGGTGGGGGGGAGGGGCAGGGGATTGGGGAGACAGAGAATCTTAAGCAGGCTCCACAGTCAACATGGAGCCCAAGCCCAAGGTAGGGTTGGAGCTCATGAACCTGATATGGACATGAACTAAAATTGAGAGTTCAACACCTAACCAACTAATCCACCCAGGTGCCCCTCACTCCTTACTTTTTGAATTACATGGTAACATTCAAAGTAAGTCTTTGAGACTCTAATTTATTAATAGTAATCATCTTTATTCCACAAGCCTCAATGTGAATCATTTATTGAAATTCAATAAGCAAATCATTTATTCATGAGTTTATGAAATATTTGTTGTGTGTTCTCACTCAAAAAGAACCAAGTGATTATTTTTCTGATACAGAGATAAATAGCACATGGTTCCTACCCTCAAGGAGCTCACTGTAGAGTGAGTGAAATGGATAACAAAATAAGCAATCACAATACCAAGGAGTAGGGATCCCTGGGTGGCCCAGCGGTTTGGCGCCTGCCTTGGGCCCAGGGCGCGATCCTGGAGACCCGGGATCGAATCCCACGTCGGGCTCCCGGTGCATGGAGCCTGCTTCTCCCTCTGCCTGTGTCTCTGCCTCTCTCTCTCTCTCTCTGTGACTATCATAAATAAAAAAAAAAAATGTTTAAAAAAAAAAAAACAATACCAAGGAGTAAGTACTAAAGTATCTGTATTTACCAACAGTGACAAGGAGGCTAGACCTCAGCCTGGGGACTAGGATTAGGAAACATTGCTAGGAGGAGGGGATACTGGTTTGGGGAAGATGAGTGAAGACCAGCCAAGTGGGCAGGATTGAGCAGGGTTGTAAATGGCAACAGCATGGGCACAATGGGGAGAAAACAAAACAAACAAACAAAAACAAACAAACAAAACCCCCCCAAAACATGACAATTAGGGATCTGAACATGGATCAGGAGAACCAAAAGGAGAGAGGATGAAAAATCATGGATTGAGAGTAGCCTGAAGAAACAAGTTGGGGCCAGAGGCTGAAGCAGGTTGTGTGAAGATGCATGAAAGTAATTACAAGTCATTAGAATTTGAATAGCAGTAATGTAAATAGATTCACACTTTAGAAAGGACTTTTGGTGGCACTGTGGAGGATGAATTAGAGTAAAGTGAAGCTGAAGGCCCAAAGGTTGTTTAGGAAATTATTGCAACATGCCAGATGAACTAAGGCAGCAGAGTAGATAGCAGTGGGGTGACCTGAGGTATTTGGGAAATAATGTTAACAAGACTTGGAGAAGAATAGGATGGAGGTGAGTGGGGAGGGTGAGGATAGTTCCAGGAAACATTCCTGTAAGCACATTGAACATATTAACCTATTTAAAATCACCAAGAGTCCAATTCATTAGGTACTAATGTTAAGTCCATATTACTGATGAGGAAATGGAAGCAAACTCAGGTAGGTTAATTCATTGTACTATACTCATCAGGGTACCCTTGTTGTAGGATCTTGCTGCAGATTGGTGCATTCCAAATAATCAGGGAAAAGAGTCAGAATCAAACTCAGCATGAGTGTTCTTTCAAGTATACGCTTGGACACAGCAATTGGAAATGCATGAAATCAAGGATGAGGGTAACATTTCATATAGACCTTGTTGCACTAGCTAGGGGATGAGGGAAAGAACACCATAGAGAGAAACAGACTCCAGTCCAGATGACAGGTGAGTCCATGCCTACCTATCTCTGTCCCTTTAATACTACACATGTTTCTGTGAAGTGTTTATTGCAGGGGATAGCCTTGGAACAGTTACTTATAAGTAGGGTTCTCAAAGATGAGGTGATAGAAATTGAGGGCAAGCAATATTCAGAACACAGTGGCTAAATTTTTTATAACAAAAACTCTCAAGTTCAAAAAATTGAAAGTTTAAAATGAATATTTTTGGGGGGGAGGGTCTTGTCTCCATTTTCTCATCTGTAATATGGTCATCACATTGATACCTAACTTATAGAAGTCTTCTAATATTAAATAGATTGATATTTTCAATGTGCTTGAAAGAATGTTTTCTGAACTTATCTTTCTCCTCCCTAAAACCCTATCCTGTCACTCTCCAAGCTTTGTATATGAGATATACAAAAAAGAATCCACCCGTGGACAAATAGTAAAAATGATAAATATTAAAGTTTAGAAAAATTGAGGGGGAAAAAGATACATTACGAAGAGATACCAATTGGGCTGAAAGAAGAACTTGTCATTGCCCTTGGGAGATGTCACTAAAGAATGCAGGTCATAATATCAAATCGATTGGTGAATAACTCATCAGTCTAGAATTTTATGCCTAACACAATGGAAGAGTGAACAAAACAGCTCTCTTTTATATAAATGCTGAGTTAACTACCTGCCAGTCTTCCTGGAAAGCTCAGGTAAGAATGAACAATGAGCAAAGGTAGAAATAGGGTCTGAGAAAAATGGCAAATATTGAAATGGATAAAATATATTAGTAAGTCATTTAATTATTATGTAAAAAATAAGTAATGACTACTTTGCGTCTTTTAAAGGAAACACAAAAAATCTAAATAGTAAATAATAAGAATGGGAGGTGATTATCAGTCTATAATTAAAATTTTTTCTTGTCATATTTTTAAAGAGAAACCAATGAATAATTTATACTTTAATAAAAGATTATGATATATATGCAGAGATATACGATTAAGCAATTGAAAGAGGAAAAATAACATCTGGCACTTTTCACAGAAAAGCAATATAAAGAAAATTATGATAATCAAACAAAAACTGGGATAATAAAAAGGTGTTAAAGAAACATAATCAGTAAACACTAAAAAAACACTTTAGTTTTTTTTAGAAAAAACTAAAATACTAAGTATGGTAGAATTAAGATAAAATATATCAACAAATATAATAATTGTAAAAAGATTAAGGTTTCTTATTAATATCAGAAAATGTAATGTGGATTTTAAAAATCCATTATGCTACTTGTAAAAGATAAATTCAAACAAAGTGACACAGAATGATTAAAAAATGAGAGAAAGAAAGAGATATGGAAGGTAAAAGTAAACAAAAGAATGCTTTATGATATAGTAATATTAAACTCATAATTATGATGCATAGCAAACAGTGTCTAATGAAGAGAAGTAATGTAGTGATAAAAGGAACAACCCTAACAATATAGAACAATCATAAGTATGTATATTCCTAAACTAATTATGTTAAAAGATAGAAAGCAAAATTTAACATAATTAGGAAAATCAAAAGATAAGTTAAACTGAAGATTTTAATACATATCAGACCAAATATTTGGAAAATGTCAACATCAAAATGACTGGAATAAATATATTAAGAAGTTCGAATATATCTACCTAAGTCTCTATTTATTTCTACTTCTATTCAACTATGTATAAAACTCTGTGCTTAAAAGTAGACTGTTTTCAAATACAGTTATTTTTTAAAAGCCTATATCCTAGTGAAAAAAAAAAAGCAGTCTCCATATATTTTGAAGAATCAATGTCATATCAGTCATATTTTCTAACACATTTCAATAAATGCATCAATGATGTAAAATTAGATAATAAAGAGTTTGGACTTTTTCTGAAGTTTATGTAATTATATTAGTCCTTGAGTAAAAAGTAAAATAGAAATAATATTTAGAAGCAACTAGCAAATAAGCCATTAAACATCAAACTTTATGAGGCAAAATGGTATTTAAATTAAAATTTAAATAGAAATATATGGATCTAAATTACCTGCTTAAAAAATAATCATCGATATATAAAAAAGTTATGTTATAAAAATAGACTGATAAATTATGAGTAAACTTTCAGCTGATAAAGCCAGAAACATATCATAGTTAATACAAACAGTAAAAAAGAAATAATAATAATTAAATCATATACTAATGAAATAGAAAGCAAAAACCAACACAAAAATGCCACATTATTAGGAAAAATGTAATATTTAATAAAATTAAAAACTTCCCAAAACAGATTAACAAAAAAAAATTTTGAAAAACTCTAGTAAGACTGTTTGAGAAATAACAGTACCTCAGCTAAACAATACTCTGAACAAAGAGATATAATTACAGAAATATTTTTTTATAATTACAGAAATAATATTAATATTTAAAATGACTTAGGTATTTTAAATGAACTGGGTTTTATACTGCAATGCAAGGATGGTTTAATGTCAGAAAGTCTACTGTTACTTTCAACAGATGGAAGGACAATGATATGATGAACATTTAAGTAGATATATAGAAGAATTGAATAAAAAAAAGTATTTATAGATGATAAACAAAAAAAATTATAGCAAAATGAGAATGGAAGAGCATGCCCTTAACCTGATGAAGGATATCTATGAAACGGCACAGCAAACAGATGACTTAAAAGTTAATGGTAAAGCATTACTGTCTGTTAAGTGCAAGAGAGTCCACAATTTGTTAGAATTAATGAAAGAGTTCAGCAACATTGCTACATACCAGTTCTATCTTCTAAAACTCTAACATTTCTTTATAATATTCCTCATCAGCAGTAATAAATCTAAAGTTAATAGCAAAAGATACCATTAAGTATGACAACAAAAATGAAAAGGCACTTAAGTATGAATCTGACAAAAGATGTAATAAAAGACCTAAGAATTTAGAAATTAAGGGAAAAGTTACAAGCAATTGGGAATGCCTGGATGGCTCAGTGGTTGAGCATCTGCCTTCTGCTCAGAGTGTGATCTCAGGTTCTTGGAATTGAGTCCTGCATCCAGCTCCCTGCAGGGAGCCTGCTTCTCCCTCTACCTATGTCTTTGCCTTTCTCTGTGTCTCTCATGAATAAATAAATAAAATCTTTTAAAAAAGACATATATTATAACTAGGGATGTATGAAAATTGCATAAATATGATGATTTTTAGTTAGAATTTCACATATATTCAATACAATTACAAACAATATGGTAACAGAGTGTTTTGAAGAACTTGACCCATGAACCATCTGGAAAGTTAAAGAGCAAAGAATAATCTAAAAGTAAAGCAGCAGAAGAGGTCTTCCTGGAAAGCTCAGGTAAGAATGAACAATGAGCAAAGGTAGAAATAGGGTCTGAGAATAAAGACTGTCTTATTATTTTCCAAGATTTCTTAAAACACTGTGCAGGTGGAGCAGTGCAGACATATTACACTACTGGAACAAAATGGAAAACCCAAATTAGACCTACTCATATGTGAAAACTTGATGAGTGACAAAAGAGGTATTAAAAACCAGTGGGAGACACTATAACAAACATTGCTTGAAAAGTAGCTGTTCACAGGGAAAATAAGATAGATAACATAGATCCCTAGGTTATAAAGAAGAGTTAGTTTCAGATGAAAAAAAAAAAAAGCCTATATGCAAAAAGCTGAACTCAGGAACTTTCAGAAGAAACTATAGGAAAAGATCTTCATTATACTAAAAATTTCAAGAACTTCTTCAACAAGTTACATAAAATCCAACTATAAGTGTATAAAATTAAAACTTCATATGGTAAAATATATTTCAAAGAAATAAAAAATGCCACATTATTAGGAAAAAATATTGACAGTAAATATATACATGACAAAAGATTACTTTGCACAAGGTGTAATTTATACTCACAAGTCATTAACAAAAAAAAAGAAAAGTGTGCAATTAAAAAAAAAACGGAAAAGGATCTAAACATACAGTTCCACAAAGACCAAAAACAAATGTCTAACATGGAAACTTACTGAATCTCCCTACTTATCAGAAAATGTCTATTAAAACAATGTGGTATTTAATAACCACCATATTGGTAAAATTAAAAACCTAGTAATTGCAAATATTTGGATGGATGTGGGTAAGTGGGAACTCTTGCATTGGCATATATAAATAATGTTGGTGAAGCTATCTTGGAAAGCCGTTTAGCAATACATACAAAATTATACTCCACCCAATTTCCAATCATTTAGGGGAAATGGACAAATGATTCTTAATCTTACAATGGAGTACTCTCCAACAGTTAAAAAGAAACAACTAAACACAATGCTGAGTGAAAATGCAATTGCAAAGAACCTGTAAAGGATTTTTGTGATTTATTTTGAAATGAATTTAAAAATTAATATGGATTAACGGGTGGATAGAGAGATGAGTACATGGAGAGAAGCATGATAAAGCAAGTGTAGTGAAATGTCAATGATGAAATCTAGGTGATAGCTGTATAGGTATTGACTGAAAAATTCTTTCACTCTGTGATATGTTGAAATTTTTTATGAAAAGTTTCATGAAAAAAGAACATGTTCAACATAACAATATTTTGTAAATACGCAAAAATTATATTATTGTCTGTGGAGAAACACATAAATAATAAAGTTATAAAAACATCCATGGAAATGACACACACCAACCTCAAGATAATGGTTATACTAAGGCAGGAAGGAAGGGAAGGGGCTAGGAGGTCTTGAATCCTTCCATTAAAGAAAGAGAGAAAGAGAGAACTCTGAAACAAATACAGCAAAATATCTGCACCATCAAAATTATGTTAAAAGGATTATAGTGACTAGAAAAACAGGCTAAAAAATTATTTCCATGGTGTAATGCCTATTTCATAAGTTTTGGGGGTTTTTTTTTTGTTGTTGTTGTTGTTGTTCCATAAGTTTTTAAATACAATACATTCCTATATTTTGCATGTGGATATAAGCATATATAATAAAAGTATAATAATACAAATACAAAGATGCTCATCAGATTAAAAAATATTGGTTACCCCAGGGAAGGGAAAGAGCAAAATGGGTTAGAGAGTGGTAAAGGTCATTTCAATTGAATTTGCAACATCAGAGTCCTCAAAACAATTTCACTTTTGACAAATCTGGGTAATAGAACACAGTTTTTCATGTTTTAAAATTTTCATGATACATAATAAAAAAGGAATCATAAATCTGTAGAGTATAAAAGAATGACCCTCCTTCTCAAGTCAGAAACAGCAACACAAAAGATTCCTATGATGCATGGGAATTTGCTAGCACATTTCAAGAATTATTTTTCCGATTAGTCTATGATATTAGCTTAGATCATGATTTATTAATTATTTTTTATTATAGCCATTGGTTACTGTACATATACTATACATCTGCTTTATGGCCATTATTTTATATATCTTCCATTGCATCCCGAAATTATAAAGTTTAAAGAATTCTTACTATTGTGAGTACAACCATCTAAGTAAACTAAACATTCACCTGCATCGTTCTGGACAGTTCTCATTCCCTTTTATTAAGGAGCAGAGATCACAAGAACTAAGAAATTCCCTGGGGAAGTTGCATGTCCAAAAGGACTCTTTAATTCAGCATCTAGCAAACCACAATTGTTTAAGACAAGGACATCTTTATTAGATTGAAACTAGAAGGCCTACAATGGTTACAGTTGAACTCTTCCAGGTCTATATTTGACTTTACCAGCTAAGGAAATCAACCCTGAAGCTATTGGCATCCAGAGTGACCAGAGCAATGCAGAAGATTCTAGAGCTGCGATAGGGTTCTTGCAAACAGAAACCAGAGAAGCAAAGGGACACTGGAATTGTTATAGGACAAGAGTGCCTAGAAGTCGGATTTCTATTTTCTTAAGATATAACACTGGACTGAAATTCCCCTCCATGGGGTTAAGTGTTCCATGGCTAAACTCAGGGTAACTGGGTACAGAGGTATGAGAAAAAAGAGCCTTCGAAGGATCCTTTAGGCAGATGTCTGGTCATTTCCTTTCCCTTTCTTTCCCTTCCATAGTACTACAAAATTTTTCCTGCTGAAAGAGCACATTCACAGCCATGACAAAGCCCTCCTCTAAATCCATCCATCAATTTGAAGTGGTTTCTACTTTACAATCTCAATCCACCCCACTTCTATCTCCTTAGAGGGAAAGTACAATGGAAGTGCAAAGTGCTAATAACATATACATCCTCAACTCTTTCACAAGGGTATTGTAAAGACTAATGAGTTATTGTTTGAAAAGACCTTTGTGGCTCTCTGATGAAAGGTGGGATATACATACAGTTCTGAATGTTTTATTTTGTTGTCATTGTTGGTGTTATAATTACAATAGTTGTATAGTCTGTGAGGCATACCGCCAACCAAGCATCTCCTTCTCTCTCCTTCCTTGTTTATGCTTAAAAAGTAAGCCTGCCGTGCTCAATAGGTCTTGGTTGTGTTAATCACTTTTTACTCTGCTGACAGACACCACGGACCAAACTTTGGATTATTTAGTTTGCTGAAAGGCCAAATTCAACATTTTGGAAACTGCCCTGAGCTTTCTAACGTTCTCCTTTCCCCTTTCCCATACCTAAAGAGTGTCTTCTCAAGTGTGCAATACTTTTTCTATTTGGGGAATTTTCTAATCTGCTACATTTGGTTGGGGAGATCTGGAAAGCCCTGGTAAGCAGCAGGGGAAGATATATTTTGCCCCCTTGCAAGATGGAAGCTGGTCTTCTTTACAGATTTGTACCACCGGATACACGAGCTCAAAAGCATCACTCAAGGATAATTGTGCATAGGGCTTTGTTTCTGTGCAAGCTGATTCCTCTAGGTCCTCTTTGACCCTGGGTTCTGGGGGGCTGCTTTGCATTTACTGAATGGTACACCTTTTCCCTGTTGCCCGCCTCTCTCTTGTTATGTATGGGCTGTCTCTGTCTAAAATCCCTTATGCTGATTTTCCAGACACGTTTATTTATGTTCACTCACTAATTGAAAATCTCATATTTGAAGTTATTATTCTGATTGATGTCTGTCATTTTGATCAAGCAGTAGCTCACAGATGCTTTGTTAGAACAATTTTACAAGTGAGTTTATCATCATGCCTTTCTCTCCTGACCTTCTCTATGGCTGGTAGCAAAAAAAAAAGAAAAAGAAAAAAAAAACAGCAACAACAACAACAACAAAAAACCAGTGGAGGCTCAGAGAGGAGATGTTTGGCAAGCCTCCCGAATTCAAGTTTCATTGTGTCTCTACTACTGAAAACAATTCTTCTATTTCAGACATTGTTGACAGGTTGACAGTAATGGAGGAGAAGTGTAGCAGTCAGATTCAGTGCAAGGGAACAAAAATAAGTGGAATAGTGACCTCTCCCATGGGTCAGAACTACCTCTCCCAGTCCCCAAGCCAAGCCACCTTCCCACTGTCCTACATCGGTAACTTCTGGGATTGAGGTAGGGGGAAAGTTAGTTGTACCTGCTATTAAAAGATGCATCGTGATGCACCCTTATTTTAAATGCCCTGACAGGCTGAGCATCCTCATTCAGCAGATGGCACCCCGTATCTTGATACCACAGTGTTTGATGCTGTAACATTAAGAGGTCATATTTATGCCTAGGTCCCAGTTCCATCGTTAGTAGTTCTGGGACAAGAACAAGCCATTTTATCTCCCTGAGCCTTAACTTTCTCTCTGGCAAAGTAAAGATTATCATGTGTGCCGTTTATTTCTAGGTTACAGATTAAATCACTTAGAACTTCATTTTGTAAAAGTTATAGGAAAATGAGCTGGTTTTCTGTTACTGTTAAAACCCTTTATATGGCATAATCTCCAAAAAGTATTTTAGATTATTTTTTTAAATGCAAACACTGAAAAAGGCTTGATTATTTTCCGTGATAGGTGAAGTTCAGAGAAGTTTGAAATTCTGAGTTACTTCAGATGAGAGGGCCCTGTGGGGTGGAAAGGTAGTCAGAAGAAAGAGGTGTGGGACAGAGTAAGCAAAACTTTCAAGCACTTTACACATTTGCTAAGTCCCACTAACTTATTCATTTTGTTAGGAAAAACTGTTTCCCGAAATATTGAAGTTGCTCTACAACCAAATATATTCACATTCAAATAAATCTGGTTAAAGCTGCAAATGATATTCCTGCTTTGAAGATTAACAATACCCACTCTCATAGTTAAGTTCATTCCATCAAGAAGCTTATTTCGATTTATTTTATTCAAATTTCTCAAATGCAACTTTTTATTTATCACAAAGATTCAGATCCCAAAAAACTATTACTTTCTGAAACAGTTTTAAAAACCATGCATTAGACCATAGGCCTCCTGTGATTAGGTACTTCTGTCTGTAGAATCATGAACCATTAGTGTTGGAAGGACTTTGAGCTCATTTAATCCAACCCTGTGTCTAATTGCATGGATTTTTTTTTCCCCTGTAGGAGGAATTCCTCTTAACACATGAGCACTCAGACTTTGCTGAAATATCTTCCAAAATCCTACCTCACGAGGCCAGAAAGACTAATGGAGGAAAGCTTGAATTTTTGGAAAGTGATTCAGATTGAGTTAAAATTTTGGTTTCTGATTACTTTAAATGAATGATTAAAATTTCTCTTGGGACTCTCCTTTCCATTCTTTTACTTATTTATTTTTTAAAAAGTATCAAAAGCCTTTTTTTTTTTTTTTTTTTTTGACAGGCACTCTTTTAGATATTAGGGATATTTCATTGAATAAGACTGACAAAGACTCTGCCCTTACGGAGCTTACACTCTGTCTGAAAACAAACAAAGCAAGAGTATTCACACATAATATAATGTCAGGAGATGATACATAAAATGGAGAAAAAGCAATTTTATAGATAGAGAAGAGGAGATAGAGGGAACGTGGTCAGGGCAATCTTCTCTGAGCAGACAGCCAAAGGAAGTGAGAGGAGCTAGTGTTGCAATAGGAATGGGGAGCCAGGTCTCAAGGGCATGAATAAGTTGGATGAGTTAGAGGAGTAACAGAAAGGCCCTTGGTGAAAAGGGAACAAGAAGAAGATGAGGTTGGAGAGTTGTCAGAGACCAGAGGGCAGGAGTGTGGATCCCAGGGTAAGGCCTGTGGATTGTGTTCCAGGTGGGATGGAAGCCACTGCAGGATCCAGGAAGCAGAGGGATGGTATTACTAGCATTAGGTTTTCTTTTTTTTTTTTTTTTTTCTTTTTTTTTTTTTTTTTAAATTTTTATTTATTTATGATAGTCACAGAGAGAGAGAGAGGCAGAGACACAGGCGGAGGGAGAAGCAGGCTCCATGCACCGGGAGCCTGATGTGGGATTCGATCCCGGGTCTCCAGGATCGCGCCCTGGGCCAAAGGCAGGCGCCAAACCGCTGCGCCACCCAGGGATCCCGCATTAGGTTTTCAAAGGGATCACTTTGGCTGCCCTGTGGAAAATATTGTGAGGGCAAGAGCAGAAGCAGGAAGACAAGAGTCCACTGCCCTGGGTGAATATTCCTCAGACTCCTCATCCTTAGGTGATCTGATGCCCATCCTCTGAGCCCATGTTCCTCTGGACATCCTCCTACTGTAGCCATAGCTATTTCCAGTGAAACTCAGTTCCTTACAAACTCATCCCACCACTCCTGATAGACTGTCAGCCTGGTAGAGGCAAAGACCATGATTTATTTTTCCTCCTATCCCCAGAACCAACTGCAGTGTGGGGTACATGCATACTTAAATGAAGTCAGACAGAATTTCTCTACTCTTTCTTACTAGTGTCAGCCTTAAAGGTCTGCATCTGAAGGCAGTTATGTTAATTTCTTTACCTAAAAGTCACTTCAGGTCTGTCTTCCCTTTCCACATCTGTCTCCCCACGTTCACATACCAAGTGAAAGGTACCTTCTCTTCCAAGGCCATTTCTAACTTGGTTTGTGTGACCTGTGTTACCGATGCATTTTCCTACTTGGTTTATAGTTTGCCTTATCAGTAATTACAGTGTTGACTGTTGTTCTCCAGAGTTTGTGATCATAGAAAAGATGTACATGCATCCCTTATCTCCAGATCATAGTGACTAACCCAAATAAGTAATTAAGCAATGTTTGCAAGGCAAGGAATTTGAGAAATTGAGCAGGTATGCACAATTTCACATTAGGGTTCTTTAATTCAATGAATAATTCTCTTCTAATTTTTGAAGATCAAATAATATTGCAGTGTTTCACAATAGGCGAAAGAACTAGCATTCTGAAAAAAATGGGGGCACATGGTCAATCTATGTAGATGAGGAAGCAAAAGCATAACATAGACTTCTTAGTATTATGGTTTTGGGAGGTATGAAGAGAGGAAACACACTGTGTGGTATTTCATAAATTTGATATAGCTTGGGAAAAAAAATCCTTCCAAATATTGACCTATTCGACTTAAAGCAGTCTCCCTTATTCATGACTTCACTTTCACATTTTTAGTTATCCATGGTCAACTGCAGTCTGGAAGCAGATGATGCTCCTTTGGACAATATCATCAGAAAGTCAATAGCAACCTATGACTAGATCGTGATGCCTATGTCTTTCTTTTCATTTCATTTTGTCACTAGGCATTTAATCACCACAGATCATCACAAGAAGGGTGAGTACAGTACAATAAGATATTTTGAGAGACACATTCATATAATTTTTATCATATTACATTGTTATAATTGTTCTATTTTATTATTGTTGTTAATCTCTTACTGTGAATCATTTATAAATTAAACCTTATCATATGTGTGTATATATACACACACAGTATATATAGGGTTCAGTACTATCCATGGTTTCAGGCATCTACTGGGGATCTTGGAACGTATCCCTCATGGATGAAGGTGAAATATTATACTTACTGGAGAATAGGTATAGTTCAAGAATCAGCATTATTTGATTCAGATAAATGGTCCAAAGTAAGATCAGAGGTTACAAGTAGTGTAAATCAGAATTATTAAAAAATTAGTTAAAAAAAAAAGGAAAGAAAAAGCCTCTTAAAACATAGGTTCAAACATCAGGAAGGATTTTCATTCAGTAATTTAGCTTTATGAAATTTTAGAGATTGTTCAAAAACTAGAAGTTTGGATAGGAAAGGTATTGTGTAAGAAAAAAATTAATATGAAACAAAACATCAATAACATTTGTAGTCCCATTTAACAAGATTCTAAATTCACTGGGCACTTATGCTAACCGTTTTTTTTTGGAGGGGGGGGCGTTGGTTTTTTTTAATTTCTCAGGTTAAAACCAACCTGAGCTTTTAAGCCAGTCAAGGGAAAGTATATTATTTCCATCCTCTTTTTAAACACTCTATAAAGAACTCTCTCGTTCATAATAGCTTTGTTTACTGCGTAGTACAGCATGTTCTAATTATCACCCCTGCCTCACTAACCACACGGCTTATGTTCCCACACTCATCAGTTATTTTTATGCCTCCTGCAGAAATGAAGAGAACATTAATAAGAATAATACTTGGGGAATAACATTTTTGATAAAACCAGAAAAAAATGTGTTGAATAGTTCAGGAAATCAGAGCATTTCAGTGAAATTGAAATGACCCGCTACCAACAGCATACTTTCTTTTCTGTTGTCATTTGCAATTTGCCATCAGTCCCTGATCTGATCTTTTCCTTCTTTTCTCTAATATTTTATTTGGTTATTATTCAATGTTGCTATTTATTTTTCCCTGTCGTTGACTTTGCTTCATTATTTTCCCATCCTTAATTTAGGAATTGCTTCCAGCTTTCTTGTTCTTTCCATATTTTGAAATTCTCTCTTACTTCCATTTTCTTTTGCTCTATATTCTTCTCATTTTATCCTTTGCTCTTTTTTAAAAATGTTTTATTTATTTATTTATTTGGCACAGAGAGAGAAAGCATAGGCAGGTGGAGCGAGAGAAGGAGAAGCAGGCTCCCCACTGAGCAGGGAGCCCAATGCAGGGCTCTATCCCAGGACTCTGGGATCATGACCTAAGCCAAAGGCAGACAGTTAACCACCCTTTCTTTGCTTTTTTAATTTCCCTCCTTTTCCTCTCTCTTTCTTTCTTCTACTTATAATAACTTCTCTAATTATGCGCGGAAAATATCTTTTTTTAAAAATATCTTTTTATACCCTTGACTGGCAAGCATGTATATACATATATATTGATATGGGAATTAATACCTTTTCAGCACAAGAAATGAGACCGGCAGGAATGTCAAATAGAACATTAAAACGTTTTAGAATCACCACATAAGCTGAGTAAGGCTTAAATAATGTTTGCATGGCCAAGAGTCTAAATAAAGGAGCAAGAACAACTAAGTAATAGAAAGAAATAATAGCCATAAAAGTGATTCTTGCAAAAAAAAAAAAAAATCTGTTGGCACAGAATTGCAAGAATCTTTCCAATCTGTGAAAGGTGGAGTCAATATGCTTTTTTTCACACAATCTTTCTTAACATTTAAAAATATGTACATGAGCGAATATTTCTCATGAGACTGAGGAGGCAAGAGGTCTCACCTCATTTAGGACCACATTTGCTGTGCTGTTGATTTCACCATTCAAATAGTGGTTACTGTTTGTAGGAATCTTTTCTAGGCTAGAAACCTTAAATGGATAGGAAAGAAAAAAAAAACCCACCACACACACAAGAGGCGAAGATTGCTAATTAAAAGGGAAAGAAGCAGCAAGGCGAGATACAGCAGACTGTGGATACAAACATTTTCAGCGATGACTCAGGAGCACGTTTGGATAGATGACGTCAACCCTTCCCTCAATAGTTGAATATAATCATCCCTGTGAACTGATTGAAGTTTGAAAAAATAGCAACTAAGACTTCTTTCACATGCTTATAATCAGCTCTCTTGGAAATATTCCACTTTAGATAAAATGGTTTACCAAGAGAACCTTGGTATGATGAAGAAATATTTCAGATGAGTACGTATGGATTAATCGCGCTTAGGGCTGAACTCCCCCAGAAGCCACTTATCCCAGCCCCTAAAGGGGCAGCCACTTTGCTGAAGTGGACATCTAATCCAACAGTGCCTTTGTCCTCTACACCCATGGCCTGGTAGGGCACCAGCTCCAGGCCTGCTTCCCAAGGCTCATGGTGCCAGTCAGCCTCTTCCTTCTTCCCTCCCATGTGAGCATTCCTTGTACAAAGTAATTGTGATACAAAGGAAAAGAAAACAGTGTCTCTTCCTATCTCCCAGGCTATCCCTGGCCCAGACCACCGCCATTTTCCCTTTGCTTCCTGGCAGCATCTGTCTCAGAAGAGACCCTACTGTGGAGCCCGAGGAGGTACAGTGGAGATGGACAGACCACAGGCTGACTGTAGTACCTCACTTCAGTGCAAACAGTGGGCGGTTCATAGTTGAGGCACAAAACTAAACAAAAGCTATTTTGTGCTTTGATTTACTCTCTGCCTTCTCTGAGGAGCAAGGTGTCATGGTGCCTCAGCTCCTATGGTCTAAGGAAACAAGGGAGAGCTGAGATCCTCAGAAAGCCTGTTAACCAGGCCACCTGCCTGACCTGCCTTCCAGGCCAGGACAGCTGTATTCCCAAATGTACCCGTGGCAGGTAAAACTCTCAGACCTCGTTACAGAACATGCACTCAGCACAGCAAAACCATGCGGTATTCAGGAGACAGGAAGATAGGCGCCATCTAGCTACATTCCTGCCTTGCCAGGTATTTCTCAGTGGGTGCCCAAGACGGATATGCTCAGTTCCTAGTTAGGAGGGGGGGTTTAAGAAACAGGGCTAGGGCTAAGCAGGTGTAGAATAGAACTAAAACCAGTTTTGTAGCTGAGGACAAAATAGAGTGAGCTGTTAATGCATGTGACTTACAAGTGCTCAGGGTTCCCAGGGAATCAGCACCTACATCAGCTTGTCACAAAGGAGAATGGGGACATGTTTGCTCGGGGAAGAGGGAGATTGCAGAGATGGGAGGTGTAAGGGGGTGAGACATTGGCCTAACAGCTTCATCTAGGACCTTGGCTTTTGTGCCTGAGCCAGGATGTGTAATTCCAAGTTACACCAGATTTAAGCCAGTGTAGAAGCACAGGAGGCCATTGAGACAGTACTTAGAATTCTTTTCAAGCATTGCTTAGAACTGAATCTGTGGTTATGAGAGCCAGTGGATGACAAAGGCTGGAGAAAAATGCAGAAGCTTCCAGGGTCCACCGTCTTAACATGTGGTATGAAAAGGACAAATTACATACCACACCCATAGCTTCTTCTTCCCTTGCCAGCTTGAAACAAGAGTCCCTCTCAGGTCCCATGCTGTATTTCCTGCCCTTTCCCAAATTAAGACACTGGAGAAGAAGCTTGTTGTTGCCATGGTTACACAAAAGCTAGTGCATCAACACTGTTGCGTTCCTTTGAAAACATCCTCAACTGCGACCCTTTGGACTGGTTTGCCGACAAATCTATAGCACCTGAAAGAAATTTATGGAAAAGAAAATGTTTGTGTGTTCATGCTGGTGATGCAATGTTCCTTTGCTCTGCTTTGTGTTGGCAAAGAAAACCATCACCCGGTTGTATGCACAGAGATAGAAGGTTTCTCTTGTCACGGAATCCACGTATCATCAGTCTGGCAGAGCACAGCACATGCCCCTTTGGCTAATGGCTGGTGTGTTGAGGGAGGTGCATGCTGCTTAACCCAGATCTGCGTGTTCCTGACCACTCTCGATGGTGAAGACCATTAATGACATCATGGCCTTCTTTCCTCTATCTTCTACTCACTCAAAATCATTTTTTGACCTACACAAATCTCTCCTTGTGAATGCTAGAACAAGCAATTCTTTTTTTTTTTTTTAAGATTTTATTTATTTATTAATGAGACACATGGAGAGAGAGAGAGGCAGAGACACAGGTAGAGAGAGAGAAGAAGGCTCCATGCAGGGAGCCCGATGTGGGACTCGATCCCGGTACTTCAGGATCAAGCCCCGAGCCAAAGGTAGATGCTCTACTGCTGAGCTACCCAGGTGTCCCTAGGACAGAAATTCTCACTCTAAAAGTCAGAGGATAATCCATTCTGGTATCTTAAATTAAAAGGCTTATCAGGGAACATTTTCAGGGCTTATTTTCAAAAGGAAATAAACGCATCCTCTGTAATTTCATATACTTTATATAAATATATAGAATAACCTTCAGTTCGCTCCATCTGTATGCAAAAACAGTCATTTGTAAAAAAAAAAAAAAAAATTTCTCCTCTGTTAAATAGAACTCTGTTGCTTTAGGTTTTTCCCCTTTTTCTCTCCTCAGGTCTTGCTGTCAGCTGTTAGTATCAGCAATGATTAAACATAAGCAAGCATTGTGATTCATCAAGAACTGATAGACTCATCACTGATGTAAACATTCTTTCGTCCCAAGGTCAGATCAGGTAGGGAGCTGAGACAATTTCATATGGAGATGTATGAACTTGAGTTTATGTAAATCCATCTATTGTCATATCATTACCGAACCACACACACAGGCACACACAGACACACGCACATGCACCTAAACGTCCATTTTATGGAATATAGACGTTTGGAAAGAAATTATTACTGAGGCATAAAAATATTTGCATTCCTAACTTCTTAGAACTTCAAAGAGACTCTGAAACTAGTACTTTATTCAAGTAATTCAGCCTGCTAGCTCACCAGCTTCCAGAAGCTCACATGGAAATCTCCCAGCAAGAGCACCACTGCATTATATGCTGCCTCCCAATATGCATACAAAAAGCTTAAAGCCCAATGAGATACATAGAAAAATATTTTCTCTTCAACACGAGAGAACAGAAGAGAGCTAGCCTTGGGACCATATATTGGAAAGTGCAAACCTGCATGAATCTGCATAAGGAAACCAAGAGTTTAGAATCCTTCTCTGTGACTTCCATCACCCTTCTGCATCTCAAACTGTCAAACTGAGAGATAAAGAATTTCTGTGTACTTTTCAATACTGGACATTCTTTTGAATCTCTCTCTCCCTTAGTTTCTGTGACTCCATGAACACTACCGATTCACCTCTTACTCCTTCTTCTACTACTAATTTAATATTTTATATATGCTCTGTGTACTAGGTTCCAATTGCTGCTGTAGAAATTGACCGCAGGGGTGCCTGCGTGGCTCAGTGGTTGAGCATCTGCCTTCCGCTCAGGTTGTGACCCCGGGGTCCTGGGATCAAGTCCCACATCGGGCTCCCTGCAGGGAGCTGGCTTCTCCCTTTACTTAGGTCTCTGCCTCTCTCTCGATGTCTTTCATGAATAAATAACTAAAATCTTTAAAAAGAAAAGAAAAGATATTTACTATAAACTTGGTTTAGAACAATAGAAATTTACTCTCTTAAAGTTCTGGAGGCCAAAAGCCTGAAATCAGTTTTCACTGGGCTAAATTGAAGGTATGAACAGAGCTCGTTCCTTCTGGAATCTCTGGGAATGCATCTATTCTTTGACTCCTCCACGTTCTTAGAGGTCTCTGGCACTCCCTGGCCTGTGGCTGCAATCACTCCAATCTTTGCTTTCCCTGTTGTGAAAAGCTTCCTTTTTTCTCCAGGCAAGTCTCATTCTGCCTCCCTCCCTCTTACAAGGACACTTGGGATTTCATTTACAGCCAAAGCAGGATAATATCCCCTTCACAAAAGCCTAAACTTAATCCAATCTACAGATCCTTTTGCCAAGGAAAGTGACCTTCATGGATTCCAAGGACTAAGCCCTGGTCACCATTGGGCACATTATTAAGCCTACCCCCATCCTGGTTCCTCAGATCATTTATTTTTGCCCTTTTGTGGTGATATTGTGACAGCACCTGCTTCAAGCTTATGCACTCCTCACTTGCTGACTAAACTCCCTTGGTCTATAGCAGAACTAACCTACTTTCCTTAAGAGTTGCAGACCACTGGCTTTGAGGAGTGAAGGACCAATATTTCCCAGAAGATAAGACCTGAGCACATTCAAAATCAGCCACCACTGATGCCAGCAAGTCAGGTCAGGTTTCTGTTGACCTCCAACTAACCGCCTGACACCAGCTTCTCCTCACATAGCCCCCATCATTTCCCGTTCCTTCTCTTTTTAAACCCTCTAGCTTCGCCTGGACACGGAAGATGGTCTTTAAAACGTTAGTCCTCCATCTTCCCAGGCTGCTGGCTTCCTGAATAAAGCAACTTTCCTTTCTCACCCTCACTTGTCTCTTGAGAATTAACTTTTGAAAGGCAAGTAGCTGAACCCAAGTTCAGAACTGGCTCTCTGTCTAGTAACTATATCTTCTTGACCCCATTGTGCCTTCTTTATTCAGGAGACTTGTATACTAAATCTCCAGTGGAAATCTTAGATTTAACACCCAAACCTGACTTTCCAAGTAGCTGTTGCACACTTCCACTCAAATGGTATGGTATGCTCAAAGCAAACTGAAAATGCCTGAAATTTAACACAAAGACTCCTTCCTCTCTTCAGAGAGATAAATGAGTATCCACCTTATTTGATTACTCATATTTGAACCTGCAGGATTATTGACTGAGACCTTTCCCTTCTGCCCATAACTTCCCTCAGTTGTCTAGAGAGCCTTCCTTTGATGTTTTTTAGGCTCTCCTTTTGGTCTTTCCTAAATCTGCCACAGTAGACATTACATTGTTTTATTGAAATTCCCTGCTCCCAGTCTCTCCCCATTCCAGTTTATTATACATTTTGATTCCAGTACAGTCGCTCTTCCAAACTACTTTGGTTAGTGTCATTCTCTTCCTCAAAACATTCAACAGGCTTCCCAATGCCCCAAGTCCACATTGTTACATCTTCATCAAGCTAAGTAGCCCCAACTTTTTTCAGATGCACACTGTTTTCTCCTGTATGATAATCTCTACGTTTTAGAACCATGCATCCTCATCCCCTTTTTTATGGATTTACTGATGTGATTCTTTCACCCTGAAATGCCTCCTCATCCATGATACCACCCCTGATGACTCAAGTCAGCTACCTCTTTTCTTAAAGTCAAAATTATTTTATGACAGACTTTCCTATGTCCATGTATATGAATGAGAGGTATTCAGAACACACGTGTTAAATGGATTAACCAACTTTTGCTGAGAGGAGGGAAACAAGTAAGGTATGATTCACAAAACCTTTTTTTTTTTTTTTTTTTTTTTTCAAAATTTTGCAGTGTGCATCTTTTTTGAAGAAGCCAGATGTAATTTTCTCCTGGGACTCTTGAAGCATTCTCTCACCTGACTTTTTAAAATTATATTTTAATTTTCTCGGGCATCCGTCTCTCAACTTACCTTGGTCCTGCATTTCACAAGCAGGACAGAAACTTTAAAAAAATGGAAGTTCTGCCTTTCTTTTCTTTCGCACATCATTTGAGTTTGATGGATACCAGGAGACATATATCAGGTCCTGAGCAGGATCCCATTGAGAGTTCCCACGGCACTTCAGTCACTTAGTCATGATCTATGCTTTCAACAGTTGAAGATAATGACTTCAGGAACAATCTTTCACGGGTTTCATATTAAATGAGACGAAAGTGCAGGCACGGCATTAAAGCACCTTGTTATTTGCAGAGTACTTAGAGTAACCTTAAATATGGAGATGATCAAATTTCATGACCTTTAGTTTTAATTCTTCCATCAAATCTTCTTGTGCAATTCCTCTTTTTAATAAAGATGTGTGTGTGTGTGTGTGTGTGTGTGTGTGTTTCTGCCTAAATCAACCTAGCCACTTAATACAACATTAACACTTTAGCGTTAAATATGGAAGCCAGGAGATGACAATATAAATATGCTTATTTTTATTGTAAGCTTATCTATATTGCCTTCATGACCGTATACTTTTAAGAGACTGTTATTTTTAAAGTGTGCTAAGGGCACATTATAATGTTAAGAGCCTCCACCTTTGATTTTCATTCTACTGATTTGCATATTTCAATTCATAATAAAATGCAGAGCTCATTAAGTTCTATATTTGACAAGATGTTTTCCCTTTAACTTGAGTCACTAACAGAAAACTCTCCTGTGACAACAATGGAAAGTATCAGAGTCCTCCAAAGATGGTGGAAGAATTGGAAGAGAATAGTACCTAAGGGAATGAATGTGTGCTTATTTGCCCAGAAAGAACCACTTATCCTTGTTAAAATCTATAAACACAAAGCAAATGAGCATGTGTTATCAGAGAAACTGATATCTGTAGGTCTGCTCAGAATCAACAAGAGAAAGTATCATGCCACACGCCTGACTGAGGAAAGTAGTATTCCTCAAGCCCCATTCCCACTGAAAACCTGGAGATGTGGGGCCCCTAGATGGCTCAGTCAGTTGGGCATCTACCTTTGATTCAGGTTGTGATCCCAGGGTCCTGGGATCAAGTGTCATATTAAGCTCCCTGCTCAGCAGGGAGTCTGCTTCTCCTTCTGCCCCTCACGTTACTCATACACTTTCTCTATCGTATTCTCTCTCTCTGAAATAAATAAAATCTTAACAAAGAAAAAAAAAAAAGCTGGAAATGTGACCTTCCCTAGGAAAATCCTGGAATGAGTACCATCTTGTGTTTGATGACCTTTCTGACTAAATCTACCTATTTTCTAGAAGTCACACAGTGCTTGTGATAAGTGGACTCTACAGCAGCACTCTAGTTTGTACAAAGTGTGAATTCAAAGAGAGAGAGGGAGAGAGAGAAAAAATGAAATAGAGAAAGGGAGAGAGAGAACAGTAAACCTGATTTGACCTAAATAATATTTTTTAATCCTTCCGAAGTGGAAACTAGTTTGGCTGCCTTCTTGACTTTTAAATAAGATCCAAGCAAAGCTATCAAAGGTCAAATGCCTCATGTCTTTTGTGTAATGTGGCTCATTGTTTCCCCTCTCCATTTTGTGTTGCTATCAGAGATAACCTGATAGATGTGTTTTATTACTAGGCTTTCTCTAAGTAAATTAATGGTGGGAAGGCATAGGTTGTGTGTTTCAGCTCAGAAGCCCCTGTTTCTTCTGAGAAAGCCATTCCGATATGCTTTGCATTATATATGGACCTTAACAATGCCATTATCAATTACCCTCAGAAGGGTGCCTGTGATTTTTTTCATACTTATTTGTAAAATTTTCTCAGTGTTTTTATGCCCTTTTCATATTTGTTTTCTTGTTTTGCTATTAAAAATGTAAGTTCCTTGAGGGGAATCATTGTAGCCTGCGTTCCTTTTGCTATTCCGGGCTTTATCAATAAAGGGTGGAACAAATATATCATTTGCATGCAATGAATGTTATTGACTGCCTGGCAAGCATTTATTTCCTGAATAAAAATGTCACATTCAGAAACAGCTTCAGAAAGACTCTGAAGATTCCTCCTGAAACTTGGCAACTCCTCCAAGCGAGTACAGCCGTGTCTATAGGAGTCTAGGCACACAGCTAATAAACTGCCCAACTCCTGTGCGATTTAAAGATCTTCCGAAGAGTGGTTCTCTTTGGGTCACCACACTTGCCAGTTTGGACTTTTGAAACCTACTAATATGGGCTGACATAACAAATTAGCAACAAGAAAAGTTCACGGAAGGACAAGTGTGAGAAAGTGTGCCAAATATATTAGCATTCGGTTTGCAACCTTGTCTCCAGTTTGTGTGAAGTTGATGGTTTGAGGTTACGCTTTCATTAAAAATTGACAACATTTTAAATGCTAATCAAAACTGCTTGTCCTTTCTACTTCTATTTATCTTGGAAGGAGAAAAAAAAAGAGAGAGAGAGAAAGAAAAAAAAAACACACACAGCTTGCTTTGAACTGCAACAAATATTCTCTCTTCATTGCCCCCAGACCCTGTTACCTCCTCCTGTGTAGGATAGATAAGAGCTATGCAGATTGAGTGTCAGGACCTCTGCCTGGAGTGTGAAGGCGCCACAACATTGAGTTAGAGATGTGCGTTCCGAAGAAGAGAGATTGTGTGTGTGTGTGTGTGTGTGTGTGTGTGTACGCACCCCGCATGCATAGGATGGCCTTCTCCTGTGAGTCTTTTTTTAAATTTTTTTAAAAGATTTTATTTATTTATTTGAGAGAGAAAGAGCACACACACACACACACACACACACACACGAGCACGGGGAGGGGCAGAGGGAGAGGGAGAAGCAGGCTCCGCACTGAGCAGGGAGCCTGACATGGGGCTCAAGTCCAGGACCCCGAGATCAGGACCTGGGCCAAGGGCAGACACTCAGCTGAGCCACCCAGGTGCCCCTCGTGTGAGTCTTTTTAATGAATGTTAGGAAGGAATGGTGGAGATTAAAGTTGGTTTTTCAGTGGGCAAGAGAGAAAGAAAATATATTTTCTGAAGAGAAGAGCTGTGTGGGAAACAAAAAAGTAAGAACTTATACAATTAAAAAGAAAGAACTATCTGTGGATAGCAAAACATGATTGGCAAGGAGCCTTCAGAGATAGCACACTTCATTTCAGATCATTCTTAGGAAAGGCTGAAGGGCATGAAGGAAAATGCTTGACTCATATTCCCTTTTTTTCTCACTAGCTTTACTGAGATATAATTGACATTTAACATTGTGTAAGTTTAAAATGTATAGTGTGTTGATTTCATACATTTATATATTTGCAAAATGATTACCAGGATAGCATTAGCTATCCATCCCGTCACATAATTAGCATTTCCTTTTTTGAGGTGAGAACATTTAAGATTTATTATCTTGGGGCACCTGGATAGCTCAATGGTTGAGCGTCTGCCTTTGGCTCAGGTCATGATCCCGAGGTTGGGATCAAGTCCCACACTGGGCTCCCCACAGGGAGCCTGCTTCTCCCTCTGCCTGTGTCTTTGCCTCTCTCTCTGTATCTTTCATGAATAAATAAATAAAATCTTTTAAAAAAAACCTACTATCTTAGCAACATTCAAATATATGAATCAGTATTATTAGCTATAATCACCATACTATACTTATTAATCACATAACTGGCAGTGTATACCCTTGGCCCAATATCTCCCCATTTCCCCCACACCCCAGCCTTTGGTAACCTCATTCTACTCCCTGTTTCTCTAGGTTCAGCCTTTTTTAGATTCCACATATAACTGATATCATATAGTATTTGTCTTTCTCTGTCTGACTTATTTCACTTAGCATAATGCCCTTAATGTTTATCCAAGTTGTTGCAAATGGCAAAATTTTCTTTTTCCCATGGCTGAATAATATTGCACATACCACATTTTCTTTATTCATTCTATTGACTGCCACTTAGATTGTTTTATCTTCGTTGTTGAGAGTAATGCTACAGAGAACATGGGGCTGCAGATGTAAGTTGGGTGTGCACAGAATATATCATCCAGTGTCCCATATGGAATTACTTGATTGCTCATCACTTTGTGAGTTTCCATGAAGAGGGCAGAAACACAATTCAAAGAGAAAAACAAGTCTACACTTAGTATATACCAAAAGACAGCCTATATTTATAAAGAAAATTTACTCAATTGGATTTTTGATCAGATCAACTTAGAAAACTATATATATTTAATTTCTTACTAAATTAAAAACTCATTGGATCAAAGAGTTGAATTGTGTGTGTCCACATGTGTCTGTGTTTACATGTATACATTTGTGTGTATATGTCAACAGAGCTCAGTAATTTATAATTAAGCGGATTAAGTCTGGAATAGTTTTCTTCAATGCAGATCTATGGTCTAAGTCCCTGTTTCTCAAATGGGGCCCTATTTGCATTCTGAACAATGTAACTCAGGGTTGGGTGGGACTGTTCTGCAGGTGTCAGACATATACATATCCTGACTAGGATATTAAGCGAGATTGACAACACATCAACCTAGAAAGATTTCATAGTATTCTTCTGCCCTCTTTCTCCCTCTCTCCCCTCCTTCTTCCTCCTTCCTCCTTCTTCCCTCCTCTCTCTTCCACACCCGCTTTGTCTTCATCTTCGTCTTCTTCATTTCCTTTATTTTCATTGTCATCACATTCTACCTTGAGGTTAGCAAGCTTCACCTCATTTCATCACTCCAACAACACTAAAATATAAGTACAATGATTATCTCTATGGCACAAGGCAAGTTGGAGCTTTGAAGGTTAAGTCATCTCTTCAGTAAGGGCTGTGCTAGAACTTCAAACCAAGTATGGATGACAATAATGCAAAAGTTCCCAACCATTGAACTAAACCTGAACATTCCTTAGTAACCCATTACTGATCTTTATTCAGAAACGAATCTTTGTCTCTGTATCTATTTATATTTTTAATGAATAGGAGTAGTTGGGATAATGAGTTCCGTAAGTTTATCCCCCACTGTGTTAAAAAATAGTTCTTTCCATTTATCCTAAATCCTCCTTTTTCAAGCTTCAAAGGGGGCCCTTTGTTCTGGAATTTGATGAATAAGTCTATCTCAATCCTCTCTCTATTCTTTTCAATTTTATAGACTTGTAGACTTTGAGTCTATTCAGCTTTGATTTTTACAGACTGAAAAACCTGATTATACGATGCCCCCAAAGAAAATATTTTCCTTCATTTGGTCGCTTTCATTGCTGTGTTCTCCAAACTTTCTCTAACTATCTTTGAAACAAAAGACGGTTTAAATATAACACAACCAAGCAAAACATGGCTAATTCCTGAAGTGGAGCCTGGCCAAGTGGACTGGGCTGAGCTTCCATCTCACTTTTCCAGTGATGCAATATTGTAGCTGACCTCAATTCATGACTGCATAGGAAGAATGATTTTAAGTGACAGGGAATTACCCAGTGCAGCATTCTTTCCTAACCCCACCCCCCAATTCTGAAATCTGGTTTAAAAGTTGTTGATCTATTTCAAATAGATCTATTGCAAATGAACCATGAGAAGGACAGTGTATCATGTATCACTGTTTCATTTTGTTTTTATTTTTTTAAAAGATTTTATTTATTTATTTATTTATGAGAGAGAGAGAGAGAGAGAGAGAGAGAGAGAGAGTCAGAAACATAGGCAGAGGGAGAAGCAGGCTCTATGCAGGGAACCTGATGTGGGACTTGATCCCAGGTCTCCAGGATCAGGCCCTGGGCTGAAGGCGGCACTAAACCACTGAGCCACCGGGCTGCCCCTTGTTTTGTTTTTAATCAATAAAACCTCAACATGATTTTGGATTCCTGGAGCTGGAGCCCTGAGTCGTAGTGTAGCATGGAGAGTGGACAATACATTAGGAGCTCTTGGGCTTGCCTGGGAAATTGGATGGCAGAAAAAAACCTCCCCTGGCTCTTCTGGAAATAAGACAGTGGCATAAAGCTATTAGACTTGACAGGAAGTGGAAAGTTTGCCAGGAGCAGAGTAAGAGCCAGTAAAGGTAGAGGTAAAGGTAAAGGTAAAGGCTGAGTCTACGCAAGACTTACATTGTCTGTCTCCCTCCAAGGCAGCCGAAGGTGCAGACATTCCTTCTAGATTTGCTTCCATGTTTGTATGCTGCTATCCACTGTGCTAGGCTTAAAATCATCCATGCTTGAGTTTTCTTAGCTCAAAGACCATCTGATACCTGGATTTGTATGAGGAAAACAGCTTGGAAAAATTACTGGGAGGTGCTTTGCATCAATAAATGCAATTTATATGCTAAATAATCACATCAAATAGATAAAGTCTCCTTCCACTTTCTCAGTTCTATCATAATGTTTAAGTTTCAGAACCCCAAATATAGTGAAATATACTTTTTTTAGTGCTTGGTGAGAAGGAGGGCTTAGAAACAGTACATGGATTCTCTTCCTGACATTGTAATTGCAACAACAAGCTTGTGCTGTTCTAATCACCTCTTACCCTTCTCAATGACATGGTACGTGCTATCATTTCATTAATATAATTTTATAGATAGAGAAACTCGGGATACTGAGAGGTGAAGCCATTTCCCCAAGGTCACATTGTCCATGCTGGGAGTAGAGCTAAGCAAAGACAACTAATTCGTAATTCAAAGAATACTATTTAGGCTGATGAGATATTCCTGTGATCGATAAAACGGGGGCCCCAGCTAAATGTGGACAACCAGAGTGTCATGCCAAGATAGAAGTGAGAGACACAGTGGCGGAAATATCCTGCTGCTTATGAAAATAATGGAGGGCAACATCAGCATATTCTGTAACTGGAAACTGTTCAATTAAGTATTCATTTCATTTCACAGTCATTTTTGAAAAATAAATCTGTGTTTCTTTATACCTTTAAGCTCAGTAGTTTTATGCATTAGGTTGACGTGCATAACAAAATGTGGACTATTTTTTAAATTGCCAGATAAGAGCTAGTATGTCGTTACTATTTATATATTGAAGTTGTAACAATCATGTGCTTTTAATTCATTTCACCTTCAAAGATCCGAATGTTTCCAGTTTGTAATATATTGCAGGATGTATTAGGTACACTGAGTCTGTCTGATTCACAGCTTTCTAATTGGCTATTTAGAGTTTAGACCAAGCAGAAAATCAATGTATTCAAAATGTAGTAGCTCTCTTGTTAACTCTAGTCATTTGCTTAAAGAGTAATGTCAAGCTGATAATTGAAATATGGCTTAAACCGTGCATTTTAATTCAAAAGAAAAAATGTTTGAAATATTACTCATTTGATCTTTTCCTATTCCAACCCCAAAGGGCATATTTTGTCTGCCTAGCTCCACAATTGCATTCAGGGATAGCTAGTCCTTACACAGTTGCTGGCTGATGCTCAGGGTCAGACTTGACCCCATCTCAGTGATGATTTGGCTGCAAATCATTGGGGCTTCTAGAAAGACTAGTGATCTGACTCTCTGGAAACTGGTTTATATTCTGTTGGTGGGTGGGCAGGTTGCCACACTGAGTTTATGGAGGTGGGTCCCACCCTTTACAAGGATGCTTTAGTTTTCTTGCTGTGTTAATGAGCATGAAGTCATTTGCTGTTGGGTAGTAACTGGGGTCTTATGTTCGAATTTAAATGCTCCACATTTAGAGACTTAACATGACCTTTGAAGTACACTCTATGTGTAGAAATAGAGATAATGTGACACTTGTTAGCTAAACGGCCAATTCTGTGTTATATAGTCAGTTTAACTCTGCAGCACCAATCATAATTCTGCCAAAACAATTTACATAACCTCATATAAGCCTGCACTCTCCGCTTGGAATTTGGAGTATGCTTTTGATTTCGGTTGGCTCTGTGTCTCCTGGATTGCAATCTGTAAGATCTCAAATAAATGCTTTTGATTGCTTTATAGCCTCATCTTCTTCTTGGTTGACAATGCTCAGGGATTGTTTCAAAGACTTGATCCAAAACCAACATGATGGAGTGCAGGCGACAGATGATATGTGAGGTCTTTTCCAATCATTAGACCAGGGTAGGTGGTGCCTGTGCTCTGTGTTCTCTTACTGTCTTGTGCTCATTGTGAATCTATCCTTTGCCACCTTTTACTAAAATTTTTGGTGTCCAGTGTAGTGCCTTGTACACAATAGGTACACAATAAGTGTTTATTGCCCTGGCAATTAGAATAGAGGGAGTAGAAAAGCAGATGCTGCTGATAGCGAGATAATGAGTAAAGTCCTGGAGAGACTACATCACAATTTATTTTTACAAAAGCCACTGCTACTGGTCTAGTAGACATATAAGCAAAGTTGCTTATTGCTAGACTCTGTTCAGATTTGTGTTAATTCTTTCAAATGTTGAATGTCAGCTATCTGTATAGTCAAACAGGAAAGTGCTAACTGTGTTGATCTTTCAACAATACACATTAGGGCTAAGAAGTAAAGGGGAAGAATGCATCCCATTGAATTTTCAGGAAGCCAAAGATAATAGAATGTAAATATCACATATGTAATATGATTAAAATATTGAAGTGAAAATTTCCATTCCTGTTTAGTGGGTCATTGGATCTGTACTCTGTAAAAAGTATAAAAATGACAACGAAACCACGTTCCTGGCCCTCTCTCAGCTTTGAGTATATCCCTTCCAAATCCTACTTTTCATTTAGAAGAAAGGACGTACCAAAGAAGCAATGTGAGCCAAACAAGAAAAGAGCTTTCTTCACAGGTCTAATTTATGACGGCTCTCAGCAAGAGATAATTTTTCCCTCCTGAAGAAATTTGGCAATATCTGGACATATCATTGATTGTTAAGGTTGGGGATAGGCATGCTACTGGCATATAGTACACAGAGGACAGGAATGCTCTTTAACATCCTAGAATGTACAGGACAGCCCCTTACAATGCAAAATCATCCAGCATAAAATGTCAATAAGGCTGAGTTAGGAAATCCTGGGTTATAACTATGAATGTATTTTATGTAATAAGGAAGTAGATGAGAAACTATCCAGATACTACAGGTCACTAAATTACTTTTTCTGGAAAAAAATGCATACAAGTCAGTTAATTAGGGGACTGTTGGCCTATAGTACTTGGGGTGCATGTCCTATTTTGACATTCATTTCTTTTTGACTCTGAAAATGAAGACACTAAAGTGAAATAGAAGATGGGATAAAAGATCATAGGAAAGAAGTGGGTAAAGAGAAAAAGAGTAGGGGAGTAGTATACAAAGGAGGAAGGGAGAAGCAAAAGGAGAAAACAGAGAAGAAAGACTGCAAGAAAGAAATGGAGGAAGTGAACTAACAATATAAATCAGAATTCTATTTTTATTATACTGAACATTATGGATAATCTTTAATTATTAGAAGAGTGTCAAATTCTCTTTTTCTCTCACTTCTATGGCTCCTTCAGAGGAGCCAATTACTATACCTGTTAACAGGAATGAGAAGAGATCTTCCATTTTGAGTTTATAAGAGTACAGTGCCAATATATATTAAAAATAGGGCTTCATTCATTTTAAGCTGGTAAGAGCAAGTCATCCCTGTGCCCCATATCTACAATGGCAGCGCATCTCCATCACCAACTCTTTTTATTTTTTTTAACATTTTATTTATTTATTTATGAGAGACACACACACAGAGAGAGAGAGAGAGAGAGAGAGAGAGGCAGAGACACGGGCAGAGGGAGAAGCAGGCTCCATGAAGGGAGCCTTATGTGGGACTCGATCCCAGGTCTCCAGGATCACGGCCTGGGCTACAGGCAGCGCTAAACCACTGAGCCACTGGGGCTGCCCACCAACTATTTTTAAAACTCAACCCCATCTGATATGTTCCTTATTATTGTGTTGGTTTTAAAATCAGAACTACATTGAGATACATTTTGCATACCATAGAACTTATTTATTTATTTATTTATTTATTTATTTATTTATTTATTTATTTATTTTTAAAGATTTTATATATTTATTCATGAGACACACACACACAGAGAGAGAGAGAGAGAGAGAGAGAGAGTCAAAGACACAGGCAGAGGGAGAAGCAGGCTCCATGCAAGGAGCCCAACGTGGGACTTGATCCCAGGTCTCTAGGATCAGGCCCTAGGCTGAAGGCAGCACTAAACTGCTGAGCCACCAGGGCTGCCTAACTTACCCATTTAAAGTGTACAATTCAATAGTTTCTCAGTATACTCATGTATGTACAACCATCACCACAGTCAAGTTTAGAGCATTTTCATCATGTCAAAAAGCAACTTATACTTTTATCTATCTCCCATCCTTTCATTCTCCCATTTCCAGCCCCAAGCAACCACTAATCTGATTTTTCTAGATAGAATTGCCTATTTTGGCAACTATATAAAACTCTCAAACTATCTTCTGAGAGTTTTATAGTTTGGCCCTTGCATTTAGGTCTTAAATACTTTTTCCTTGCCAATCTGGATGACTTTTACTTGTATTTCTTGTGCATTTGCCATAGTGAAAACCTCTAACATGATGTTGAATAGAAGTGCAAGAGCAAATATCCTTATTATGTTTCCAATCTTAAGAAGAAAGCATTCAGGGACTCCTGAGTGGCTCAGTTGCTTAAGCATCAGACCCTTGATTTTGGCTCAGGTCATGACCTCAAGGTTGTGAGATTGAGTTCAACACTGGTCTCCACACTGGGTGTGGAACCTGCTTATGATTTTTTCTCCCTCTCCCTATGCCCCTCCCCACCTCTCTCCACCTCTCGAAGAAGAAGAAGAAGAAAGAAGAAGAAGAAGTGGAAGAAGAAGAAGAAGAAGAAGAAGAAGAAGAAGAAGAAGAAGAAAAGAAGAAGAAGAAGAAGAAGAAGAAGAAGAAGAAGAAGAAAAGAAGAAGAAGAAGAAGAAGAAAAAGAAGAAGAAGAAGAAGAAGAAGAAGAAGAAGAAGAAGAAGAAGAAGAAGAAGAAGAAGAAGAAAGCATTCAGTCTTTTTTCATTGAGTATGATGTTAGCTGGATTTTTTTTTTTTTTAAGATTCCCTTTATCAGTTTAAGTACATTCCTTTTTTCCCCCTTGTGATTATATTTAATCATGAAAGTTCATTGAATTTTGTCAATGATGTTTCCACCTCTGTGGAGAAAATAATTGTTTTTAAAATTATTTTATTGATATGATGTATAACATTAATGGATTTTCTGATGTTAAACTGACCTTGCATTTCTGGGATAAATCCCTGTTAGACATGGTATATAATTGCTTCCATATGTTACTGGTATCAGTAACTGCTAGTGTTTTGTTAAAGATTTTGCAGTCCACTTTCTAAGAGATATTAGACTGTTGTTTTATTTATTTATTTATTGGGAAATGTTTCTACTATTTTATGGAAAAGCTTTTGAGGAACTATTATTAATTCTTCTTAAATGTTAGGAAGAATTCATCAGTGAAGTCACATGGGCCTAAACTTTCCTTTGTGGATAATCTAATTCATCTTTTTTCTTATTGTTGGTCTATCCAAATTGTCTCTTTCTCCTTGAGTCAGTTTCAGTAGTTTATGTCTTTCTACAAATTTGTCCATTTCAATTATGTTACCTAATTTATTGGCATAAAATTGTTTACATTCCTTTATTTTTTTTTATTTCTATAAGGCTAGTAGTATTGTGTCCCTTTTCTTCTGATTCTAATAATTTGAGTCTCATTTTTGTGTAATCAATCAGTTAAAGGTTTGCCCATTTTGTTATTCTTCTCAAAGAACAAGATTATGGTTTTACTGACTTCCTTCTTTTGTTTTCTATTCTCTATTTTACTAATACCCACTCTAATTATTACTAATCTCTTCCATTTGTTTATATTAGATTTATTTTGCTCTAATTTTTCCAGTGTCTTAAGGTAGAAAGACAGGTTATTTATTTTAGGTCTTTTTTTTTAACATAGGCACCTACAGCTACAGATTTTCTTGTGTGACCTGTGTTAGCTGTAGCCCATAAGTTTTGGTATTTTGTGTCTTCATTTTCATTCATTTAAAAATATTTTCAAATGTACTTGGTTTTTCCTTTGACTATTACTCATTTAGGAATGTAATGTTTAATTCCTACATATTTGTGAACTTCCCAAATTTCTTTCTGTTACTAATTTCTGATTTTATTTCATTGTGGTCAAGGACAAGCCTTGTATTAGTTCTATCCTTTTAAATATATTGAGGTTTGCTTTCTGGCTTGACATATGACCTGTCTTGGCGGATGTTACGTATGCACTTGAGAAGAATATATTCTGCTGTTGTTGGGCAAGGTATACTGTGGAAATCTGTTAGGTCTAGTTGGCTCTAGTGCTGTTCATGTTTTCTAAGTGCCTGGCTTTCTTTTGTTCTGTAATTGTCTTCTTTTTGAGGCAAGCAATTTATTTTTTTATTCACTGCTAAATTCTTAGCACCTAGAACAGATACCATATCGTGGGCCATCACTAAATGATTAATACATTCATATTTTATTAAGTGTATGGCAGACCTTACAAATGAAGGAACAATTAAAGGCAAATTTGAGCTCCGTTTTAAAACTTACACCAACTCTAATCACAAGCTTACACATCAAATTTTGACCATCCGTCTCCTTAATGAATGTTATTGACCATAAAGAGGACAAGCACGAAACAAAAAAGCACCACACCACTATTTGCTGGAGTGACAGAAGCATGAAGCCCTTGGGGACACATGTTGGGGATGTCTGTGGTAGTAAGGACAGCAGGGATTTCAGTGTAAACCTTGAGTGTTTCAGGTCACTGGAAATGCTGCAAAGAAGACAATCAAGGACCAGGAGTTTGTTTTTGAGGCTAGATGATAATGGATGTTCTAAAATAAAGCATAAAACCCCCAAATTTGCTTAATTGTACAATATTATACCAGGAGGGGAGATTTCTTTCTGACCTCAGCTGGTGATCAGTTTATGCCCTGATGTATGCGATTTAATGGTCTGTATCATTTTTATCATGTCACTGCAGATGTTATTCTTACTCATATGAATGCCTAATCCTCTTGTTGGATACTTATCCCTGCTAATTATCTCTACCGTGTCTGAAGCAAGCCTCTCACAGCCACAGCTTATGAATGGAAGTGCCTCCTCCCTGCAGCCAAACCAGAAAAAAAGTGGGGGAGAGGACCCTCAAAGTTTATGTAAAAAATACACCTTCATTTATGGTATAGAAACTCAAGATAGAATTTTGGCAAAGATGAGGTAGCTTTATTAAAGGAAGATATTCTCTTTGTTTTTATGTTGCCTTGCTTATATCATGCTCAGAGAGAGAAACCACATTCTAATTTCTCAAAAAACTGAAATCAAGTGTGAAAAACTTCCATAAAAAAAAAAAAAAGTAAGAAAGATACCTACATGTCACTTTCCAGGAAAGTCAAAAAAACTATCAAATGTCCACATAAACAGGCCTCCATGAACTCCCACATCAGGTGCAAAGAATGAAGCACTGAGGTCTGGATAAGATCAGGCTTTAAAAATAGCAATTAAATATTCAATATGTGCCTCTAGGACCAATAGATAATACAACCTCATGCTTGCCCTATATAAATATGCATGCAGCGATGGTTGATTCCATGTTCTACCAGTAAGTTTGTGGGAACCTGGGAGAGTCATTCCCCCTGTGCAGGTCTCTAAGGCCCCTCAGTTCTAAAATAATGAGATTTTATTCAATTTTAGAGCTTATGTATCAGAGCTTATGTATCTGGCATGAATATAGCCAAAGGAGCTATGAAACAATGAAGGTATCCTTCCATGTAAGTTAATTGGTCAAACCAAATTTTATCAAATGTTCCCTCTTAATTCTAGATGCCAAGGAAATGTTCCCATAAAATCTCATTTATGAAGGGAAGTTAGAAATCAGCTAAGTTCAAAGTTTTCACTTATTTGTGAGCGTCTATTCTAAATATTCTCTGATATGGATTCAGGTCATGCTGAGAACCTCCTCAGAAAAGGGACATTTTCCATCTCACCCTCTAGCTCTTTCCAATATCCCAAAACACCATCAGCAGGACTCCCTGTTAATATCATCCAAGAACAGGGCAGCCCCGGTGGCGCAGCAGTTTGGCGCCGCCTGCAGCCTGGGGTGTGATCCTGGAGACCCAGGATCGAGTTCCACATTGGGCTCCCTGCGTGGAGCCTGCTTCTCCCTCTGTCTGTGTCTCTGACTCTCTCTCTCTCTGTGTCTATGAATAAATAAATAAAATCTTAAAAAAAAAAAAAGAATATCATCCAGGAACAAATAATAAACCTAGAACACGATCTCAGTGAGAACAAGAAGAAGCAGCTGAGAGCCAGTGGAAAGCAGAAGGGATCACAAGGGGAAAAAAATGCAGTATTTAGAGGAAAATGAGGGAATTAACACATTTTGAGGTTTCCTGGGTGCCAGACTTTGTAGTGAATCTTTTGCTGACACCAGGCCAGGGAGGCAAATAGGATTTGTCTACTTTATGTATAAGAAAACTGTATCTAGAGATGGAATAGCTTGACCACTGGCACAAGATTGTAGGTTGCAGAAGCAAGGTTTAGTTCCTTGGCTCTCTGAATCTCTTGAGCACACTACATACTGCTGCCTCTTTCTACTTATTTTGTCCTCATCTGTTGCCTAATTGTGCTATGTAATTGAGGGCCACTCATTTAACCCTGTGGGGGCTCATTTTCATCTAGCTCAACACGGTGACATTCCCCCAGCATGAAATTGTAATGTATAAGTAAGACCCAAGTTTATCAGGTGTACAGTAGTTACCACTTCAAGAGTCCATTTCAGTGTGTCCAGTCAGCCCAGTGTAATTCCCATTCCGGGCAAGGATGACTTACCATGTCTTAATAATATGTGGCCAAGATAAAACCACAGATAACCACAGATGATGTGTTGGCACAAGAGATCCAAAATGGATGGTGCCTATCATTTATTCAATACCAGTGGCAGTTCATCAGGCTTTAGGGCTAATGTTAGATATAGTAAAATAAAAGTGGTCATTGTAAATTTGAGATCCGTTATCATCTAATAATATAGTAATCTCTACTCTGACATGTTTAAACAATCCTCATGCATTGTGAGGTCTGCTTCTGTGGATTTTAAACCATATGACACACCTAATAAAACTGCTTTACAAAAATAAGCTTTACTACTGAACTTCTGTAATTAAATACGTTTATTATAATAGGGATACAATTTACTGGAGCTCTGAATGCTAGTCTGTATAATTAATAATGAAACATGTTTTAATGAACATTTATTAGCGGTATGAAATACAAATATCTTGTAGATCAGCTACCATCTAGGAAAACTTCATTTATTCTCTGAGATTAAAAAGCCCTGCATTACCACTGTCACTGTTGCAGGCTTGACAGCTCAACAATCTGCTCTGTAGAAACTCATTAATTTGGACCCCCACAAATATGGACACTGTGATAATTCAGAAGGTGGTGGGACTGAAGTTTGCCCTTGTGCTATCTATGAAAAAGAGATTGCTAAGTAAATTAATCATGTAAACAAGATTATATAAAGGTCTGTTTAACCACTTAAAAGAATTTTCTTTCAAATATCCTAGCACCATGCATTTGCATACACACAATTAGTATGCCAATTACAAATGAGTCTTACTTATTCCTTCAAAGGGACTGAGCCCCTTGCTTACCAAAAAAAATGGCTGAATGCATGTTGCGAATATAGTTAAGTATAAAATGATGTATTAAGAACTTGAACAGATACAAAAAATTTAGGAAGTGAGCAATTCTCCCAAGAAGGTTGCATTCTAAATCAGTGGTTTCTAACACTGGTTCTATAGCAGAAACATCTGTGGGTATTTTAAAAAATATTAATGCACAGGCTCTACCCCTAAGAGCTCTAATTTAATGAATCTGGGTTGGAGCCCGGGCAAACATTAGAAAGTGATTATTTGGAGTTAAAGCATTACAGTTCTTCGAATGGAGTCTTTTAAAATGCAAAAAGTTCCTGTGAGTATTAGTGTACTAAGTTGTATTTCTTGTCCTCCTGAACATGCCACTGAGGATGCTTTCTTTTAGCATCTAGGTACTGCAGTTGGCAAGGATGTGCCGGTGTGACTCTTATCTTCAGGGTGAGCATACGTCCTTGGTGGCCTAGGACCATTCTGGTTGATAACTATCATACTGGCATAATTATTGGGGGGTACACCCTCCATGCCTTGGTTTGGACATTAAATTATTTGTCACTTGAGCTCTCCTATCAATCTTTAAGTCTCTGTTAATCATGTCAAAACCCCCTCTTCCTGTCCACCCTCACAAACTCTTCTAACACAGGACCAGACTATCTCTTGCATCCAGCCTCATCATTTCCCAGTACCTCACCACAAGAGCCTCTCTGCAATTGGTCACGTTACCACTATTCCATTAAAATAAACCTTACACTACTTGGCATGGTCAGTCGGGTCCTCCAATGACTTGTTCTCTGCCTATTTTCAGAACTCATCTCTAGCTCCCCCACCCTTCCATAGTCCTATAAGTGGATCCCTTTTTCCTTTGTTCTTCCGTGCCTCAAGGTACTCTATATGCTCTGCCCAGATTCACTTCCCTCCCTCCTCAAATACCAGCCCCATGTCCTGGGGGAGCACTAAACACAAAAGTCACATTCTTAATAAAGCGTTCTTTGGTTTTTCAGGGAACAGCCACTGTAGGTTTTGATCAGATTCTCCTGTATTTGTTCATTTGGTTGTTTTTGTTTATTTTTTATATGCCAGTATCAACCATCTTTATTGAGGAATAAAATACGTATTTTCCCCCAACTTCTGTCTCAGGGTTTCTACTTAGTGAATATATCAATAATATTGGAGATAAATGCAAAATACTACACTAGCATCATAGAACGTGCTGCACGAACCCCTGTTTACCCTGGACTCTTCTGTATCTGATTGATAGTGTGTGGAGTACTTAACATTTTGCAGTGATCTTGAGTAAATAACCTGTCCTGTAACCAGGTTTAAATAACCATCAAATAGACACTTTAGTGTGCCTTATATTCCTCCACAGTGCAATAGGGGCATATTCATTACAAACTGTTTTGAAGATGATCCATTCCAGAACTATGACAATTATTATAAATATTGCAAGATATATAACCGTTATTTCTAGTTCCCATAAGATCCTAAACAAAATAGGAACAGTAAGATGAAAGGTACGCCTGTTCACACACATACAAGTGTCTTACATCTCATCCTAAAATACATACTGATTGGTGATAATGAGGGTATGTCATTCTGGCTGATGGCCTCTTGTAAGATTTTTGAAAAATATCTTTATTAAAATAGTTTTAGGAGACCAATTCTATTAAAACCAGAACTAACCTTGGCTTCACGTCAAGAAATTCCAAGCTCAAACGTTGAGGTCTGTTGAAGAAGTTGAACTTTAATTGACTTTATATGATTGGTCTTGTCATAAGGGTCTTCACTTAAGTTTATTATACTACTTAAAGCCACATTCTAATGAAAAGTGATTTCCAGAAAATAACAAAATAAGAATAGGTTTATGGTAATTATTTAAATTTAGCTCAATTTTGTATGTTACTTTTATAAATGATAGAGGGATTGATTCAGAAATAAAGGAAATCTGATATCCAAATATGAAACAACCTGTTATATTGTAGACTGCAAAATCTATAAGGACAAATTAGTTTTGTGATGTCCATTGTAGTTATGCAAACATTTTATTTGTTTTTAGCTATTATAAACATATTAACTAAAACCTTTGATAATCACTAATATTGGAAGCACAGATTTTGCTATGAGACTATGTAGGCTTATAACAAGAATCTAAAATTTGAAAAGAAGCAGAAGATGTAGTGAGCTGGTAATTATTGTACTTGGAGAAAACAAAAGCTGATCATTGAGTTAGCTGGGCATATGTCAGAGTAGATAAGTAGGTGACTTCACCGTGAATACAGACTGTGGCCACACAGAGTCTCCAGTTTCTGTCTATAGTTTGGACCCAAAATATACAGATCATCACAGAATTCAAATTAAAACATTTGATGGAAGTCTTGAGGAGTTTGGCAGGAGGTTGCTAATTCTTGAAACAATCATCTTGAGGCCTCATATTTCCTCATTGTCATACTGTGAGGCAAATTTACTTTCCTGACTGAGCATTATCAGAATGCATTGATAATAAGACAGGACGTGAAAGCTATGAACTCAAAGCAGATCAACACATCCTGAAATGAAAAAGCACATTTTATGAAGTTTATTAACCACTCTTAAATGTGATTTCAGGAACATTGAGAATCTCTTTCCTAAGTTACTCTCCTGATTCCTAAACCTAAACATTCCCTGCTTTACAACGTGAACTCTAACAGGATAGATGCGCTGCTTGATCTTTTATCAGCCTCAGAAAACTGAATGTGAGTAAGGAACTAGAGAAATGATGGCAAAGGAAAAGGAGATGGCTGGAGAGAGAGTAAAATGTCACACAAATGTCTGAAATAGGGATGGGAAAGAGCTGGGAGCTAAAAACACACACACACACACACACACACACACACACAAATAAAGCCACCCCCTACCCCCCACCCCCCAGCCAGTGGAGTGAAAAGACAGATTTGGTATCTTCACAATTCTGATGTGTTAATAAACTAGTAAATGGATAATGCCCTTGCCCAGAGGTTTCATCTAAGATACATAAACACCCTCTTTCAAAATCTGCAAACTTGCCAAATAATAAATTGGAAAATAATAAAATAATAAATAAAATAATAAAATAATAAATTGGAAGAACTACCATTTTGCTTTACAAATGTCCTCAGAAGTGGTGAACATTCCTTGGTTTATTTGTTTCTGGCCAGATGACATTACTGTGGCTGTGACCATGGGAGACAAACACTATTTCCCAAACCTCGTCCTCCCTCCCCTCAAACCCAACCATGTACTCAACGACTTTCAAACAAACTACACGTTTACTTTCACCTGTGGACAGTTCCATTTCTAGAAATCTAGTGAAACCGGAAAGTGGAAGCCAAAGTGTTGGACCTGGAGAATTTCCAGGGTTCTATTCCAACAGCAGGTTGTCATGTCAGGGGACTCAGCCATTATCTACTTCCAACTAACAACTGTAGAGGATTAACAGCAAACCTTCCTACATAATTCATTACCTTGAGGTACAGACTCCAATTAAAATTTCTTGAGTTGAAGGATGTCAGCTGGGGGCCACACAGCCATAAACAGTGTCTACTCAGTGCTCATAATGGAATTGCCTATCTCTATATGCTTTTGCCCATAGAGACCCCATTTGTTTTGTGGGTTTGTAAAAAAGCTTGTGAGGGATTTGTATATATATTTTAAAGCTAGTAGACTGCCAATTCATTTATGCAGAAATTATCTATAGCGTAGCCATACTTGCAATTATCCAAAGCAACATCACAGGAAGCAATTTAAATGAACAGAAAGAAAAATCAACCCACATTACATTTTCAGATTACAGATGGCAGCAGAAAGCATCAGGAAACCATGGTCTTAGGCCAATCACCAACTCCAGTGAGAGAGACTTTCTCTTCCTCAGTCGGTGATATTTCAGCCATGTTCTTGGTCACATGTCCTGCTTCCCAAGTACCTCTACCAATTTTATATCCTGACAGTTTCTTTATTAATGCCCTTTAAAAAGGTGAAGTAAAGGCCTCTTGAAAATACAAATACTCCTTGCATTTAATATCCTCTCCTGAGCTTCTCTAGCAGGTTCCCCTCTAGCTCTCTGGAACATGTTTCTCTGTTCCTTTGCCCAGAAAAATGGAGTTGGAGGCTGCCCAATAATACTTGCTTACCAAGTAATGAAGGTAAATGTCATTATTATTGTACAAAAGCCTACAGAAGAAAGAGAGGGTTAAAATCCTCCTACTGGGGCAACTCACTTCACAAATTTATTATAATTTAGTTTTTTCTATAGTTTACTCATTGATAAGCTTTATATCTTTTATTTGTCAGGTGCTTGTAATTCTGCTGCTGTGCTCAATAGGTGGTTTTGTACTGTTATCGTTAGGAAGGCATGAACAGGACCCAATTTAAGATACAACTTAAGGCAATTGGTCAAAATTCAGGCCCAGTTTCCAAGTTATTTCTGACCTAAGAGTTGCCTTTATTCTCAGATATTTTTCACTGTGGTTCCGGAAATTGGTCTTGCTACTACAAGGCTAGATCTATCAGGGGCTTATTATCAACATTCATAAAATCCTCTCCAGAATCCCAGCAATTGATGCCCACATGTATCTCCTGTGCCTAGAATTTCATTTCATGTCAGGCTCAATTCAACGAGGTCATCTTGACTAGCCCAGCCTCCCTTGGAGATGAGGATGACCATTCCCCTAAGGAAGAAGGGAGAGAACTGACTGCTTGCTGGGCATGCACAGGTGCCTCACATAGACATTTGGACATGTGATGAAGTGTGCTTTGGCTTGATTTTTACATTATAAAGATGCAAGGCAGATCCTCATTTTATCAGGTAGAGCACTGAATTTATTGTACTGGGAAGACAATAAATATCTATCCCAACTCTACATTCAGATGCATCCTTATTCCAGCTCAAGAGGAAAATAATACTTGGATTTTCTCAAAAGAAGACATGCCATGAGCCTAAATCAAGAAAGGGGTTTTCTGCAAAAAATGGGAGCTTAAAAGTCATTTCCTCTATCCACAACTGACATCATTGCTATCAACTTAATCATATTTTAGATCCAGAGAATTTCGGTTATGTAAGAAAATAGTTACAGATCCAGCCGGTAGCTTACCTATAGACCATGTACTGCACTCAGGTAGTTAGCAGGTCTCTGGTCCCCGCTTTTCCAGAGAGCCTTTGCAGGAGACCCAGCTGTCTGTTTCTTTGCTGTAAACTAGTTAGTTTAAAAGCAGTCCTAGGAATGGGACCTGTTCAGGAAAGAATGGATTTTATGCCCTGCTTATTGCCTTCCAAATGCCAGGAGCTTTTCAGAGTAATAGCAACTGGTGTAAAAAGAGAATTTGAAATAAAAGAAGCTTTTATTGCTCCAGAAAGAGGCTGCCCATAAACTTTCCACCTGCCTTAACCACTGGGGAATGTGTATGTGTGTATATATATCAACCATTTCTGGCCAATAAGAATTTACCTTTCCTATTAGCCTCATATCCTCTGGAATAATGTACATGATAAAAACAGGGGAGGAAAACAGGATCAAACCTCTTTAATTGCAGTTGTCAAATGTATTCCAGTTTAACACTTCATGCATTCTGTCATCAAGAGGACATTTTACTGCTGGTGCCAAGGCTTTACCCTTATGCAAAACCTTTCATCTTGGAATATCAAAGATTTCTGCAAATACTAATTCATTAATTAAGCCTCTCGATGACTGTTCAGAGAAAGAGAGAAGAAAATGTATTTCAAAAAGAAAGAGATTTAAAATTCGAATTGTTTGGGTAGCAGCTTCAGTGAACAAAGGATGCCATTTCACTGTGTCACTGTGACCGCCCCCCACCCCCCACCCCAATCAGTCCAGAACGGACCTTTTTCTATGAAGATGCAAACATTTTTCAGGTGAATGTTTCACAGGTTTGTCTTCAGCTTTTAATGAACCTTCTTTGTGACACTTGGTCACATCATTTGTCTCTAATTCTGTTGTTCCTTTGTTCTCCTTCTCTAATAGAATGTGAAACCTTGTGAACTTGCTGAGATTTATCGGTTTGCATCAGAGTTGCAGTTGAAAACTGTGGTGCTAAAACCCCACCCCAGGGAGAGGGAAACCTGCTTTGGATCCAAGCCAGGTTTTCAAGAAACTGTTCTCAAATGCAAAGCCAATAACAATGTTTGACTATTTTGGTCTTAATTAGTTGAAATGCTGAAGCTCAAAATAAATCAAAATAAAACATTATCACCCCAAACCAATATATAAATAAAAGAGACAGGAGAATATTTTCTACTCTTTCTACCACTCAACAGGTGTCATCTAAATAAAGTCAAAGCCAATCCAGAACCAATACATAGCCTTCTCTTAGGATTTTTGGAAGTGTAACTTGCTTATCTTAATACAGGCCCCTTACCTCCTTTGAAAGGACGAAAGACATAGTTTAGGGAAAAGTTACTAGCAATGTATGACCAGAAACATACCTGCAAGTCTGATCATTACATGTCTGAGTCCATCTAAATGCATCTAAGGGTTACCAGTATTATCATTGGTGATGTCAGGAAGAATTTAATGAATCAGCCATGAATATTGTAGGGAGTAGTTTATAAATTGACATGTACAGCCATTATGACCAAACCATTCAACCAATAATTAGTGAGTATGAGGTACAGACACTGTGTTGGTGCCACATTTGATTCTTTAGAAATTAAATCCCATGTCTGCAAAACACATACTAAGATTTAATTATTTCTTTGGACTTGTTAGAACAGATCATACTTATCACATTGTGTAGAGATTTGGAACCTTCTTGAAAAAGAAGACAATACAAAAAAAAAAAAAAAGGGACAATACCTCGAGTTCAGCTGAAAATACATTATGCAAACATCTTCCTACATCAAAACCTGTTAAAACTGCATACATATAACAAGAGGAAAAATCTAAACAGTGCCTAACAAGCAACATTGTATTTTTGAAAATAAGCAGATTAGAAAATTCAGAAATAATAATTAGAACTGCTCCCTCCTTATGTAATGCCTTCTGCAGTCTAGCATTTAAGGCAAAGATCAAATCAGCCCGAAAGGAGACACTTCCCAAATCTATGACAAGGTCCTTTCACGGTCAAGACCCCAAGTCTAGTTTTTTCCTTGCCATGGTGATAGACAAATCTTTTTCAGCTTTGTTACCATTTATCAAACATTCATCGAGTGACTTTTGTTTACTTGATTCTTCATTAAAGCATGCTAAGGAAAATTCAAAGTAGAAGATCCCTTCCTTCAAACATTTTATGTTCTCCTTGGGCTGCCAAGGTACATATTTGTGAAAAGCTCCATTGTAATGCAGAATTATGTGTGATTAATCTCAAAGGGAATTGACTGTTTTTTCCTATGAAAATTCAGAGGAAAGAATAAGGACCCTGTGGAATGTCCTTGAATAGAAAATTTGACATTATGGAAACACATGATATGAGCTTTGAAAGTTCAGTAAGACTGGGAGACTGGGAGAGATAGAGGAAACATTTTAGGTACATAAAACAGAGTAAATCGCACAATCAGGAAACCAAATGGCCAATGAATGTGAGGTCTGAAAGATAAGGGGAGGCTCTACCAGCCTATGCAAAAACAAGCAATGTTTGTTTGGCATAAACAAAACACTTTTTAGTTCCTTGGACTTCACATCAAGTATAATCATCACATTCTGGTGAAGAGATTTGCAAGATTTAGATGGGATATTTAGAAAAATAATAAGAGACATTTGACTGCAAGATAAAATGAGCCAGGAATGAGGTATGTGGCTATTTTAACAAAATTTGAGTTACATTGATAGAATTATGGCACCTTGAAATCAAAAGAGTAATAGACCATGTTTAAAGAACTTAACTTAATTCTAGATATCACATTTTAGTAACAAACCAAATCCATCAAAAATGAATCCAGGCAAGACATTGAACTAGAAACTGATTTTATAATTAAGCAACTAGAAACTCTGTCTTCTGAGGAATAGTTGAGGTATTTACTAGGAAACAAGTATCTCAAAATATTTTGAGGGTTGTATGTAGAAGAGGAATACATATATAGTGAATACTCTCAAAGAGAGTAAAGGAGTGTGCTGCAGGAATCTACTGAACTTCTGTTCTCAATGCAAAAGAGCTTCTATTACTTAGAGCTATAACAGGAGAGAAGATGATGCTGCTGTAGCTAATGTCATAGCTGAACCAAATGGCCATATTTATCTGTGCCATACAAGGACTCCATCCATGCTAGTTGAGAAATTGCACTATATGGATCCTAAGGTCTTTCTTACAACATACACTTTTATTCACATTTTAATTTCATCTATCAAACTGTGATACTCCTTTGCACAATTTTAATCAAGTGCTAAATTGTGGGGCTGACTTCCACAACATATGCTTGCTACAGGAATATTAGGGAATCTTTCCATTAGAAATCTTCTATTTGCTTTGGAGGACATTGTCCATGTTTTCTCCACTTGGAAAAGAAGATAGCTTCTGAATTTGAACGCAAATCAACAAAGAGTTAGGTTTTTAATCATGCTATCTAATACTTCTTTCCAAAGAAGTTAGAAGTTTGAAATACATAACTGTCTTCCTGCCTTTGCATTTTTATGAAAAAGAGATTACACAATGGAGTTCTCTGTCAACTATAAATAAAATGTTTCCTTTTTATCCCATTTATAAGACTTCCTAATAGTTGTTGAACTTGTTAGCTTAATTCCAACATCTTCAAATTCAAATGGTTTTATCATTATTAAAAACAGAACACCTATTGGTGAATTGAATAATCAAATAATGGCTATATGCAGTAATGAAGCTATTGCATTAATTTAAAGTCATTAATGCAAATGCAAATGACCCAAGGCTGCAAGTCTGAGTTTAATAAAGCAGCAGAATAAATCCATGCAGTCTAAGGATGTTTGAATTTTCAGCCATGCACTGATTGGGACTTCCGTCCATCTATCAGTCATGGCTTCTAGTACCCAATTTTGCATCTTTTACATGCTACTCTACAGGTAAGATTTTCTTGCTTCTATTTCCTACATTTTTATCTTCCTTGTGAAAGTGTTGGCTTATGTTCCTGTGAATTAAGTTGTGCTGGTTTTCTTCCAGCTCATATGGTGACTTATAGAAAGAAAACAGTTGAGTTATTTGCATGACCTTTTATATTCATTTTGCATGAAATGAAATCATGTGCTTTTCTTGTAAAAGATACTAACGCCACTCAGCAGTGTATAGGGTTAATTGTTATTTTAATGAGAGTGACATGCAGCACTGGGTAAGAATATGATTTTAAAAGCTACAAGCTATAAAGGTCACATATCAGTGGAGTGGCAAGTTTTTATGGCATATTGCTAGGAACCTGGTCCATTCTATGCTCACAATCATGTTATTCTTTGCCTAGTGCAGGCCATGTGCTTTGACAGCATACTAGAATTTTTTACTGGAAAACATTGTATCTTAAAATATTTCCAAATAACTCAATGTTAAACCATGGGATTATGTGATTGGAACAACTTTAGATGTAGACAGCATATCAAAGATTAATAATTATACTAATAAAGCTATAATCTATGATAGAAGTTCAGATCAGATTTCATTAAATATTTACAGAGACAATACCATTGGGTAACCAACATTGTCTGTGTGCTCATAATTCCAAGCAGCACTGAGTGCTATAAAGACTGTACCTAGGTTTATGTCATAGGTAGTGACATTCAAATGGTGGATCAGAGAAGGGTTCCCTGAAGAGAGAGCATTTTAACTAATACTGAGGTAATGAGGAGCCAGGAAGGTTAAGCTCAGGCAGAGGGAATAGCAAGTGCAAGGCCCAAAAATAGAACTAAAGTATTCTATTTGAAAAAATGCAAACAAAGCCAGGAAGAGTAGAATATAATAGAAAAGCCAGGGAATTGCTCATCATGAGGCCTAGGAGGCCACAAATACATGGGACATGAAGCTGGATCTCATTCTAGGGGAAATAGAAAATCATTGGTGAGGTCCAGGCATGAACATGATATAATTCAAAGTAGCTGTGTTATGGGGAAAGGATTGTAGGCTGGCAAGAGTAACAGCAGGGAGACCGATTGGAAGTGTCTTGATGATGTCCATCTGAGAGGTGATGGCATCTAAATTGAGCATCAGTAGAGGTGAAGGGAAGTAGACAGGTGAGCAGTAAATTCTGTGGTGAAAGCGGAAAGGGCAGTGGCTGCATCGCTCAAACCAGCACAGAGTTGTACCCCTTGCAAAATGAAATTCTGTGTGTCAGTGTTTCAGCTCCTTTGACCTCTTGGACAAACTTCTAGAAGAAGAGATGACATGATTAAGAATCAACATTTTCCTACCTGTCTTCAAAAAGAACATAAGCAGGGGATCCCTGGGTGGCTCAGCGGTTTGGCACCTGCCTTTGGCCCAGGGCGTGATCCTGGGGTCCTGGGATCGAGTCCTGTGATGGGCTCCTGGCGTGGAGCTTGCTTCTCCCTCCTCCTCTCTCTCTCTCTCTCTCTCTCTCTCTGTCTATCATAAATGAATAAATAAATAAATCTTTAAAAAGAAAGAGCATAAGCGGAGTCATCCCAGAAAGATAGATATTTTACTTCAAGAATACATTTGCAATGGGAATCTTTGTCCACAGGAACCATAGTTTTAAATGTCTCAGTTCTATAAATTTTAAATTAACAATCGGTGAGCTTAATGATCAAGTTATAATGATTTGTACTTGAAGATCTTTGGGGAGATGAGTTTTGCAGAAACTAACCTAGGAGCTGCCATATATTCTACAGTAATGAATAGAATATAAAAATAAGAGATACTGGGGTGCTTGGGTAGTTCAGTGGGTTGAGCATCCAACTCTTGAGCATCAGGTCATGATCTTGGGGCCGTGAGATCAAGCCCCGTATCTAGCTCCGTGCTCAGTGGGGAATCTGCTGGAGATTGCCTTTCTCTCTCTTTCTCTCTCTCTCTCTGCCCTTCTCCTTGCTCTCTCTCTCAAATAAATTAATCTTTAAGGAAAAATAAGAGATACTTTAACCACTGCTGATAGGATGGAAAGGGCCTTTAGTGAGGGCATCTTCCCTTACTTGCTCCAGGCAGAGGCTCTGAGGAGTCACCTGGCTTTGCTTAGTAACCAAAAGAGATTTAGATTTGAAATCAGATGAAAAGATAACCATAACTACATGGAAAGACTGACTGAGGCTCAGGCAATTGGCACAGAATTACTGGCTGCTTGTTATGTAAGGATAATTTCATCTGCTTTAAGGCAATAAAGGAGAAAACCAGTCCCTGCTTTTGTGATTTGCCAATATTCCTTCTGCACAGCCTGCTTAGCCATTGTCTGGTTATAGGAGTTTGAAGCATGTGTGAAAAATCAGCCCATTGCTGGTCCTTTCTGGATAGTGACATTATCTTCTCCACACAGGGGCTGTCACAGGCTTCTAATAGAGCCCTGTGGATGGTGGAGATAGGAGGCTATTGGACCAAAAACCTTGTTTCTTTTAATTCTTTCCTTTTACAAATGATTAAAGATAAGTTTCCTTTTTCTTTAAAAGACAGAATCCAGAGAATTTCTAATATGTATATCTGACATTTTTTTTCTTGGCTTTTTTTTTTCTTTTTCCACTGATGTTTTCTTTAAATCCTTAACATCTTGTGTCATACTTCTCTTGTACTCCTCCTACCAATAGTACTATTAGTAATGTGTTCGAATCATGGATTACCAAGCCTGAGGGAATACAGACATGAAATGAAATGATTAGACTGGCTAGGTGTCCACTGGAAGAGACATGCAGGAGGCTTAGGGGGAAGAGTAACTTGTGAATTTTCACTGGCCCGTGGTCTTCTACCTAAAAATTCGGAGGGGAAAAAACATCCTTCAGGGCAAAAGTCAGAACTGAACACGTCTGATGCTGCCTGCAAGAAGATGCTTTCATAAATCATCTTGCTGGACCACCTACTGAGTCTTTCTTCTTGTCAGTATTGTCTCTCAAACACTTGCCTAAATTTTCTAACAATATTTTTTCAGCTGTTGAGTAAGGAGCTGTCATCAGGAACAATGTAATTGGTCAAGTATGTGGTGTCCACGTCACTAGTAGAGTATTTGACGATACTACCCTCATCTACATGGTTAGAGTCCGTCAGCTACGGGGCCATACATAGGTTTAAGCCAAAAGTAAACAAATGGCACAAGATCAGATAAAATTGATCAATTGTTAAATGTATAGGACAGAATGGTTGTTTTTTATGCTAATGGGGACTGATTGCCTGCTCAGAACTAGAATGCATGGCCTTTCTCTCTTTGGATGTGGTGTAGTCAACTTCATAGAGGCATCTTCTCCTGCTGTTACTAGAGATCATCCTTCCCACAGAGAAGGCATTGTACAAGCTACTTTATCTGACCTTTGCAAGGGCCGGTGTTTGAACCAGAACAAATCCAGTGACTTCTGGAATGATCTCTCCTCAGACAATCAGCAGTGCATACTGGAACCAATTTATCATGAACAAAGAGCTGGAGGATATGCCTACTTACATACATACATGTGCATATATATTCAGACACATATATACAAACACACATGTACATATACAGAGGCATATGCAGGACATACCCATATAGACATGCTAAAAGGCTTTCAGCATCTGAAACCCTTAAAAGCTAGAGATCTAAGGTAGGGACACAAATATGAAATAGAAATAGGTGAGCGTTATTCATCCCAACATAGTCAAGTTAGCTTTACAAATTCACAGCCAAGTGTGTGTTTACAATGTTTTATAGGCATTGTGACATCACAGTATGTATTTCTGATTACTTGCCATCTGTGTGATTGCCTTTGTCTCCATTCGTAGGCCTTCAAGTGCTTGTTTCTAGAAATAACGCTTGTCTCTCAGTTTAGTCTGGGGGCTCCTGGAAAGCCGGGTTTTCTCATATTTGCTACCTAATAAGGTCTTGTGCAGTACCTGGCATTCAGTAGGGTCTCAGTAGTCGCTAAATGAATCACATATTCCACATACTATTCAATGCTTTAATTCATTCTGAATTATTTCTCATTTTTTATAAAGATTTTATTTGTTTTATTTAAAGAGGGAGAGAGAGAAAGAGAGAGCAGTGGGGAGGAGCAGAGGGAGAGGGAGAGAGAGAGAGACTTTCAAGCAGACTCCCCACTGAGCACAGAACCTGATGTGGGGCTCAATCCCACGACCCTGAGATCATGACTAGAGCTGAAATCAAGAGTTGGATGCTTAACCAACTGAGACATCTGCACACTCCTGAGTTCTTTTTTAGTTTTGAAGACAGATTCATTTATTTACCAAAAATTATTAGCATATGCTATTTATGTGTGGTGGTTCAGAAGGGGAAAGAAAAAAGAAAAAAACCTCACTTGCCTTGAAAAATTTATTTACAAAGATTGTGTGTGTGTGTGTGTTTTGTGTAAAACACTGGGAGAATAGGTTGATGGGTCTTTAACTATGGCTAAGATTTCACGCATTTTTTGCTGTAATAAAATTTATAAAATGATTTAATCTATATTAATTTGGATAATATGGTGTATTTTTCTAAACCCTGATTTTGATCATTACCCCCAAAGAGAAGTTCTTATATTTTTGTTTTTAATAACATAACTTCATTATTTCATTATGGGGCAGAAATCAGGCCGACTATACTTAAAACTGACTTGGACCTTTTTAAAAGAAGGTTACAGGGTTATAGATGTTGTTTGTTTGTGTTTTCCCATTTTATGCATCTTGCTCATCCCTGGTCCCTGTGGGCAGCTGGAAGGAAAGGTCAGGTTACTGTCAACTGTGAGAAAGGGCTGTTTTGGAAATGTTTCCAGCTGAGATCTCCCCGGCGATGTCACACCTTGACATGTGAAATAATGTCTTAAGGAGATGTCTTTAAAATTCATATATAAATATGTTATGTGATTATATGCATGTGAGTCTTATGTTTGTATGAGTATGTGGAAGTATGCATGTTATGTGCGTGAGAGCACATGAATCTGCGTTTGGTGTGTGTTTTGTGTATGTCCATATGTGTCATGGGTAGTGTGCATCTTTGTGTGTGGTGTATTGTGCTTATCACATGTGTGTGTATATGTATTGTGTTTAGTTGTGCATTTCTTGTATAGATAGGTAAGTGTGAATGTGCTGTGTGTGGCAGTTTTGCATTTTTTTCATATATACTCAACGAAGTGAAAGAGAAAATGTGTCATTATCTGTGGAGAATACAGCCTCAAATTAAATAGATTAAAAACAACCTTTCCGAGGCTGTCAGAGAATATGTTGAAGGGTTTTCAAAAAGGGAAGGAAATCTCTCGGGCAACCATATCTATATTTGCATTGCCTGTTTCAGAATAAAGACAAAAAAATAAACCAAACACATTCACGCCACACGCTTCTGACACAGAGTCATATTTTGAAAAGTGCTGGCTGGTAGCACCTCCGTGATGGGCCTGCCTGTGACATTTTAAGATCACAAATTGCTGCTAGGAAACACTCCCTCTTTTCATATTTACACTTAAAAAACCTTTTCTTCTTAATGGTTAATTAGGTCACTAATCAAAAGAAGCTCTTAAGAGGAAAATGAAATGTTGACATTTTGCAATTATTTGCTACTGTGAATAATACATAAACATACTACTTATGGAGAAAGTGGCTTTCAACCTCTTTTTCTGCCATGAGAGCTCCTGCTGACAGCAGAATCCCTATGCTTTGGGTCACAGATTGACACACTACCTCTCCCCCTTCTTGCATTCATTTTTGGGTCATTTATGTGTCATTATACTGTGCTTTTCCAAAATACAGAATCACTGGTTAACCGTGTGTATGTGTGTGGTGGAGGGGGGGCGGGGGCATCTGGGCGCGCATGTGTGGTGTGGTGTATTGTTCTCATCTACTTCCAGTTACGTCATGAGTGTTAACATCCTGGCATAGCACTAATGACTTGGAGTAGAAATTCCTTCAGAAATCAGTTTAATCAGGGATGTCTGGGTGGTTCAGTGGTTGGGCATCTGCCTTCAGCTCAGGGCATGATCCCAGGGTCCTGGGGTCGAGTCCCACATCAGGCTCCCCACAAGGAGGCTGCTTCTCCCTCTGCCTGTGTCTCTGCTTCTCTCTCTCTGTGTCTCCCATGAATAAATAAATAAAATATTTTTCAAAAAAAATCAGTTTAATCAGAAATTGATAATAGATAATCTAATAATTCCAATAATTCAGCCCTGCTGTAAGCTTTTCCTGAGTTCTTCAGGACCAGGATTATGCCAAGCACTAGTGATATGAAGATGGCTGGGACACAGTACTGTCCTTCCAGGGTGAATGGGAGATCACTTACCCAGCCACATCCAAGGACTGTCTTAGAAAAACATACATAAAGTGTTTAGGTTCTTGTTTTGTTTTTCCTCTATACATCAAATGACCTTTTCTTCTACCTCACCTCAATCATCTAACCCCATTGTCAAAACCAACACCAATAAGTTCACCCCTCCAAAATCTCAACTTCAGACACGCTTCTCTCTAAATCTAACCCTTTATCATTAAAGCTTACTTACCTCCAGGACTTGCTACCAGTCCGCTGTAAAGCAGGCCCCTCCTACCCCCCACTCTTTACCACCATCTCTACCACTAACCAGCCATGTCTGTGTCTTTTTCCCTCTTTGCATAAGGAAGTAGTTATTAAATTTAAGGGCACATCTCACACAGTATAACCTCTTCTAAACTAAACTAATTATACACCTGTAAAAACTATTTCTGAATAAAGTCACATTATGAGCTTGTAAGCGGATATAAATTTTGCAGGGACACTATTCAACACCACTACAGTGGTGACTGAGTTCCAACGAAGACACACACATTCACAAACATGAGGTCATTCAAACTCTCAAAGACTAAATATTCTCATTTTATTTTTTTAAAAAAAGATTTTAAACCACTGAGCCCCAGGTGCCCCTAAATATTCTCATTTTCAAAGGGTGTATTAAACTTGCCCATTTTCCTCACTGAGTGATCAAGAGTATTCACATGAAACATTTTGAGGGAGAGCAGTTGCTTACTGCAAGAGTCTATACTCATGTATCAAATACGTTTTTTATATGGAAAGCATCTTGAGATATATAATGTTTTGGAATATGCTCTTATGTGTATAAATAAGAAACAAAACAAAATATTCCTGCATATAAAATTTTGAGTGTAATTCATGATACGAATTCCACACTCAATTTCTGGTAATATATAGTAATTAATTATCAGTGTTACACATAATTGGAAAGGGTTTTTTTTTTTTAATTTTTATTTATTTATGATAGTCACAGAGAGAGAGAGAGAGAGGCAGAGACATAGGCAGAGGGAGAAGCAGGCTCCATGCACCGGGAGCCCGACGTGGGATTCGATCCCGGGTCTCCAGGATCGCGCCCCGGGCCAAAGGCAGGCGCCAAACCGCTGCGCCACCCAGGGATCCCTGGAAAGGTTTTTAAGACTATTTCTCATACTCCCATATTTTAGAGATTGGGCAACTGAGAAATTGAATTACATATCCAAGTTTGTCCAGCCCATTGCTTGCAGAATGAGAACCCAGTTCTTACTTCCAAGTGAAATTAATAGCTAATATAAGTCAAGTGATCTTATTGGCTCAAAATCTTAGTCTCTCCTCCTTGTAGACATTCTGCTGCAAATGGTGCCTTTAATTGGAAGGCAGCAGGTAGACACTGGAGTGAAAAAGGCTGGTTAGAATTCAGCTTAGGTATTGTCTAGTCACTTGACACTACTTGTGTTTCTTAATTTCGCTCATTTGGTTTCCTCAGCTGTAAAATGAGAACAATATTCATTCAGAGTTAAAGTAAATAATATTCATTTAAAGTTAATGAATCACTTTTAACTTTATGTATCTATATGCTACATTTATTAACTTGACGTACACCCACAGACTAAAGGAGATTAACTATGTGTAAGTACGTACACACATATACAAGTGCACGTGGGATAGTATGGTAAAAACTCACACTCAGTAAAGGAAAATGAGGATGAAGATGATGATATGACCAAAATAGTAGAGAAATGATCCTGTTTGGGGGAAGCAAACATAGCACATATTTTTCTCAAGAGATTAATAGAAAGTAATATAATTTGACCTTGCTAGGTCCTTTGCTAATGTCATCTTATAAAATCTGCTCAACAACTCTAGATAAAAAAGATCACAATTTTATGATGAAAACATTAAGAATCAAACATTTAAATAAGTTGCCCCAAAGCACTGACTTAATATGAGTGAAAGATGGATTTCAAAAAGATATCTGTCTAAGGGCCTAGGTTAGGATCTTCCTTGAAGCTGATATATATAGACTAAAATATTTAGAGATGCAGAAACTGGAACTGAAGTATTATAGTTGTTTAGGAAGCCTATTGACATCCAGGCACTGATGGACGAGTCAGTAAATGCATGCTTCTGTACCTGGCGGTTTCCAGACACCTTCCAAGCTCAGATCCTGCCTCCAGTCTGCCTCTCAGGATGACTGCTTGATTAATGAGCTTCTGTTCATAAAGCTTTCTGATGAGGAATATGCACCATGGCTGTAAGTGGCAAATCATATCATTGTTTGGATTGGCATTGAGACATGCCGGCAAAATCTCTACCCCTGTGGCTAAGGAAATGGAGGGATAATATAATCAAATCTGTGGATTCATACACGACAAGCCTGTAGGCTTATCGTAGGGGGCCACTTTGAGTAGAAGTCAGTTGGATTCCTGGCTAGATGTTATGTGTTCCAGTTCCCTATGTTTATTAAGTATTTTCAAGATTATATCTTAACCTAATCCTTTCCGAGTCTTTGGAATTCATTCTAGTTTAGCTCACAGATGAATGAAACACAGCAGAAGTTAAAGAAAATGCCAGTGTGTTGGTTTTCTGTGAATATTTTTGAACTGGGGCAGAATCTGGGCAGGAAGGATACATTTAAAATATCTTCAAGATATAGGGGAAAAATATAAAAATTTAAGCATAACTTCTTGTGTGTGAGCCTAAGTAAAGAACTTAAAAGGGATGTTTTGTATTTATTAGGCTTTCAGTGTCTCAAGGTATATAGCTGAGGGTGCACCCATTTTTTTATTTGCCTTCTTACTTCTCTGAAATCTCTAAGAGTGCATCTGCCCAGCTCTAAGATAATGAATTGATTTTTTAAAAAAAGTCTTAGTTAATGGTCGGGTTTGTGTGTGTGTGTGTGGGTGTGTGTGTGTGTGTGTGTTTAGGGTACTAAACAACTTACTTGATTTGATTTGAAGCGCAGGAAACAGTCTGAATGAAAGTTAGGTTATTGGTTTATATTTCTAGGAGTTAATTTTTTTAGTTATTCAGGAGTTTTTCAATAACCCTAAGATTTATGTACAACATGTATTTTCCAAAGAAATAGAAGTACTTTTGCAAAATAGAATATGCTAGCTTATAAGGCCAGTCTTGAAGTTTGCCCATTTATTCATTCATTGTTGAACAGATGTTTCTAGAGCAACTATTATATACAAGAGGTACTGGTAAGACTCATGAGTCTGCTACAGGTGGCTGCACAGAAGACTCAGCCTTGACTCTAGGAGTTTCTTTAGAGCCCTCTGGTGACAGACAGGCATGTTCTCATTTCATTGTCTCACAGATTGCATCTAACAGGTGCCACATGAATAGGACTCGCAGAACATACACTTAAAGAAGTTTAAAGGATTCACTAAATGAGGTCATGGTTTGATATTTTAGTCCTTATGTTTCTCGTGTGCCACCTGTCTCAAGGTCTAAAATGCCACCATGAGTGAACTGTAACTTCCTTAATCTTAAAGGAGATCTAAAAAAAATCTTAAAGGAGATCTAGCCTACAAGATCATTTTCAGTCAGAGTACAAATATCCTTCGACAAAGTAAAATAAGCAAGGACTAACCCCCCTTCATGACATCACACCCTGGATACACACACATAAGCACATATACATACTCCCTGAGAATATATTTATAGACTTGTCAAAAGTACACAATATTTAGTAAATACAAAAAAAAAGAGAAAAATAATAACACAGGAGAGCAGTCTTTTAGACATCATGTTAATCAAGAGATCAAAGTGAACCTCATCAGTAATGGAACAAATCCCCACCACGTGCAATGAGAAATACCCAGCAGGTTTGTTTATCAGTGAGAGTCCTGCCAAGGGGATGCATAACCCGAATCTAATCACAAGGAAGCATCAGAAAAATCCAAATTGATGACCATTCTACACAATAACTCACCTGTATTCTTCAAAAGTACCAAGGTCATGAAAGTCAAGGACAAGCTTTCATGGAACCATTTAAGATTGAATGTAACTAAGAGTTTGGCAGCTAAGTAGGATATAGTATTTGGAACTGAATCCTTACAGGACATTTCTGGGGCAATTCTAAACATTTGTTTGGAGTCTGAGGATACATGGTAGTCATATAGCCATGTTAATTTCCTACTTTCGATGGTTGTATTATGGTTTGTAGGATAAGGGCTGACAAACTTTTCCCATAAAAATCAGGAGAGCACATGTTTTCAATTTTATGGCCCACAAGACGTCTATCATAACTACCTAACTCTGTCATTGTATAAGGGAAACAATCATATATGATTTGTAAACAAATAAATGTGCCACGTTCTAATAAAACTTTACAAAAACAGGCACTGGATATAGGCTTTAGCCAGTGAGCTGCAGTTTGCTCACTCCTAATTTCTTCATAGGAAATATACAAGAAAGTTTCCAGGGGTATTGACACATCACATCAACAAGATACTATCCAATGACTCAAGAACAGAAAAGGTATTGTACTGTGCTTGCAACAGTTTGAGAATGTCTCAAAATTAAAATACATATATACAGAAAAGTGCTCTATTTCAAACATCTATAAAGACGGTAAATCTTGGAAACTTTGAGCATCCAATGATTTAATGTGTAGCTCTAATGAAGGTGATAAAGTTAGTGTCAAAGTTGACCAAGAGCTGTTTAAATAAAAAATGTTTTCATACAATTTGATAATAAAAAACTGCAATATTTCCAAAGAAACACATTTAAAAATATGTAACATTAAATACACATGTAATACTAAGCTTTAATCAATTAGACAGCTTTAAGTAGACATATGAATATTTCAGCAACAGCCTTAAATGTTTACCTTTGATTTTATTCAAGTTGAGCAAAATGTTTTATTTGGCTTTGTTTTTCATTGAGAAAACAAGTAATTATGACCACATTCAGTTTGCCTGATAATACCTATACATGAATGGTGTCTCCCACTCTATGTTTGATTGAAACAGTCAAGAGGAGCAGAAAAGTCAAGCTTTATGACTCTGGGCAACTTATCTAATACTTCTAAGTTCTAGTTTCTTCAGCTATAAAATTAAGTTATAATGAATATGGAAAAAATGGTCATTTTTTCTTAGCACATACATATGCTCAATTAATATTAGCTTTCTTCTATCTCTTTCTGTTACATTATTTAAACTTAATTGAATGCTTTCTAGCACCAACAATACCCTAAAAATGCTATAGATTGTTGAAGGTAGAAAATTTTTACATTCCTTCCTAGAAACCCGTGCGGTACAAAATATAAAGATTGGGGTGGGCAATTAGTAAATATTTGGTGACAAACTGATCCAGTGAATTTCTTTCAAAATTTCTCTCATTAGCTCTTTCAATATGTGTTCTTTTTACATATTGTCATTATCCTATTCTGCATATTTGACCACTTCAAGCAAGCACTATAGGTAAGCAGAATAGATTTATGTTATTTTAATAAATTAATTTTATTTTATTTCCACTATATCCTATGTCTTGGGGGTATAACATAATAAGAAAATTACCACCTCTTATTAGGAATGTATCCTTGCCAAAACTCATACCAGCCTCCCCACAGCACCTTACATACAATACCTCTTATTATATAGTTATTTCAAATTAAAATAAAACACAGTTCAATGTTATAAACACAGAGATACAAGCTTTCATACACACACACACACACACAATAGAAAAAGCCATACCCATTAAACATACCCATTTTATAAATTATGAAACCTACTATCTTATAGTTAAACTATAATTGGGCTTTTAATTCCGTCCCTTCCATCAGAACATTGTCCTTTACTCCTATTGAAATAATTGGGTCACTTCCATTGGGAAGATTTTCTTAAAGGAGAACATCTAATCATTCAAATTCATTAATATACAGTAGCAATGGCCTCTAGTAGCCATAAAGATTAATTGATTGAGATTTTCATTAAAACTATTAGCTTTTAAAGGGGCTATATGAAGTACTGATGGTATTTCCCAGTATGAGTACCCAAAAACTAAAGCACCATTTAAAAAATTAATTTAGCAAATCCTTTAGTTAATCATACATATTGTGTGATCAAATATGGAGGTCCAATGAGTTCTGCATAGAAATTATAGAGGAGCATGCAGGACCCCAGGAAAAGTAAGGCATATACAAGTAACAAACATAAGAGCAGCTACAACACAAAGTAATCCATTATCAAGGTCTTAAGAGTGGCACAGAGCATTCAAGGACCTCAGAAGATAGAGATAATCGTGTTCAATGGAGGTGATCACAAAAACCTCAGGGATAATGTAGCCTCTGAGTAGGATCTAGAAGCAGAAGAAGAGAAGGGTTTCAAAAAAGCAATGTCCAAAACAATGAGCTCTATAAGTCTGTAGGTCTGCACTTATGCTGATTTCCTGCCAATGAGTTATTTGATTTCTTTTGAATTCCTTATTTGGATTACACAAGCAACTTTATCCACATTCATGAAAGTAGAAACTTGTGTTTTGGGTAATATTTCTTTTTTTATTTTTTATTTTTTTTTTTTATGATAGTCATAGAGAGAGAGAGAGGCAGAGACAAGGCAGAGATAAAGGCAGAGGGAGAAGCAGGCTCCCTGCACCGGGAGCCCGACATGGGATTCGATCCCGGGTCTCCAGGATCGCGCCCTGGGCCAAAGGCAGGCGCCAAACCGCTGCGCCACCCAGGGATCCCTGTTTTGGGTAATATTTCTTATGAAAGTGAGCATGCTAACTTTTTACCCTCTCATACTGTGTTAGAAATAAATCTATGTGAGTGATTCCAGGTGTCTACATTCAAGTCCATATCATTCCAGGCAACGATAGTATGGATAGAATCCTAAACAACAACAACAAAAATTCTAGGAGGCAACACAATTTCCTTTTGCATTTTCTCAGGAGCTTTGGAATTCAGGTAGTACCAATCCTTGCATTCCATGATCCTGTGCTTTCCTTCTGTATGTCTTGTGGCTTCTAAAATGGTCAGCTTTTCCACCCAACTGTGTTCCCACCCCTGTGGGAGGGACCCAGCCATCCCTCCTTTACCTGAGTCAGGAACATAAACATCACCCTAGTTTCCTGCTTTGACAACACCCCTGCCACACAATCAACCAAAAAGTCCTCTCAATTCTGCCTTCTTGATACCTCCAAAGTCCATTCAGTTGTCTCCTTTCTTAGGCTACCACTATTTTGGCCAGAGCATGCCCACATCTTTTTCAGGTTATGAATTCTTTCCTCCAACTTGCCTCTTGGATTCCAGGGTTGCTAAATCGGCTTCTTTGTGAGGACTATATTGATATGTTGGTATGATATTTCTAAAGTTTGTCATGGATTGTACACTTTAGCACAACTTTCAAACTTCTTGTTATGATACAGGCAGTTCTAGTTCTTCTTAATTTGTACCACTCACTTCCTTGCATGTTGTACTTTGGCCTCGATGAAATATCTTTTGTTTTCTCAGGGTCTGTCTCTTCTTTTGGTCTTTCTCCATGATGGTTCCCCTGCTGGAATGACCAGCAGTCCTCCAAACCTTTGACCATGTGTCTTCCTTTCTACAAATCCTTGTCCAGCTTCTCTTTCTCTTTGGATGCTGTGCTCCTTCTTTCGGTTCCTTTGGAATTCTCCCTATATTTCTATAAGATCACTAACCACAATGCACTGTAGTTGCCTGTTTGGATCCTTTTTCTTAAAAGCTCTTAAGTTTCTTAATGGAAGCAGTTAGCCCTTTTTAGTATCATTATTTTTTTGACGTGAATAGATGGGCCTGTTCAGAAAGTCTGTGAGACTCCTCACAGATCCTCATAGAGCTTGACACATTTGAGGTACTAAAGAAATGTTTAGAGCTAGTATTTTAGTCAATGTTCTCAAACCAGAGGGACTTCAGTGGTACATTTCTGATAACATGAATTCTGACTTTAAAAGAAAAGTTAGGAATATTCAATACCAAATTTTAGCTGTTCACATTTTATTATAATTATGTATGCATGACTATTTAATGATCCCCAAATATGTTATGAGTGTCTTCTCCCAGGGTAAGAGTTCTATCACACTAATAGAGTTGACGTTCATTAAATGTATTAAATGAGTAGCCACTCAGTGTGGAATGTTAAAACAGAAGTCTATTAATTTTTAATCTCATTTTTCTGTTGGTTTGCATTATTATTATTATTTTTAATCTCTGATCAGAAAAGAAAGTAGCTAGCTATTTGTACAAATTTAACCTACAGTGTTAAATTCACAGACCAATTTAGGAGTTCAGGCAAGCCATAGTTTGGATTGAAGGTAAGGACTCTTGCCACCTTATTCATTTAAATAACTCTAGATGTACAGTCTAGCTACAAAGTAAAGAGAACACAACTTGACCTCCCCAGGGAAAAGAATATGGACACAGACCTTCCAAGGATATGAATAAAAGTAAACAAGTTTAGGTCCACCAGAAGCAACCAGGATTCTGGGCATCTTTCCTGGAAGACATAAAAAACTAAAACCAAAAAGTGTTAGTTTTGAGTCTCAGATTCACTCCTTACTAGCCTTTTTGCCTTCATGAGCCTCAGTCTGAGAATAATGAAAAGACAACTTTCATGGGATTGTCATGAGCAATAAGAGATGACATAGGAAAACAAACCTTAAAAAATTAAAGTGCTCTAACAATATTAAAGTTGTATTCCATAATGCAATAGTTCTTAGAGCTGCTTTTAGTTTTTCTAATATGTAAGACATGTATATTTCCTGTTTATTTGAGGGCAGGAACTAGCAGGTATCATTGTCCAGAAAATACAGTGGACTGCAATTTAAGGATTTTGAATTCTGTCATAACCAGTGGTAGACACTATGTGACTTTGGACAAGTCACTGAAACTCACTAAGAGTATGTCCTCAAGTGTCAAACAAGATTTCCCCCAGCTCTCCTACTCCAAGAACCCATGTGTTTATTTTTCAAGTGAGTCCACTACCTTTTTCTCTTCTGTTGTCAGTTCAGTTTTAAGGCAAATCTAATCCAGGAAATTATTTAGTCAGAGTAAAGGACTGAGACATAAAAGACAGGAAGTAAGAAAATGGATTGTGTTTCCTAAATGCAAATTATAAAATTATAGGTCACAAAAAATTAGTTTTTACTCTACTTCTCTCAAGCACATGAAAGCACTCACCACCAGCACAGTTGCAACAGCTTGGCCGCAGCAGCTGCTCTGGAAAAGGAAAACTAGAGAAATGAGTCATTCTTAATGATTTTTGCCAATGAAGTATTAACTCAAAATATAGCTAGACAGGGCAGGGGGAGGAAATTTTCCCTTGGTTAGAAAGTTGTCAGTGACCTAGAGAAAAGGACACTTGGAACTCCACGAATACCAGTTACATTTAGAACAAAACAAAAGAAACATTCTCCTCTGATGTTAAAAGCTAGTCAGTGAACGGCAGCAAACACACTAGAAAAAATAGTTATAAATAAAAATTCGTAGATGAAGTGCCATAGGAACGCTGGGTGCTAGGGATGGTATGAAGAAGTCTGAGATCACCTCTTCTCTCAACAAATTTATCATCTAGGAGAGAAGAGAGGTACACGTAGATGTCCTGAGTCCCATAGGAGGGCCATGATCACTTTTGTGCCCACTTGGCTTGATTCTGCAAGCCGCCAGATCTCTGACCTAAATAGCTATGGTAGATGCACATTATCCCAGAGTTGCCTTCCTCCTTCACCCCCGCACGCGTGCATTCAGCCAAACCAGTTGCCCAGCCACCAAGAGCTCCCCCCCTCCCCCGCCATGGAATCCTCTGTCCATTCCAGCTTAGGTCTGTACATGCCTTATTTTCATGCACTCTTCGGATTCCTGCTTTAAGGACATGAGAGTGGGCTGTGGGAAGAAGAGAGAGCTGGGAGAAAGAAGAGAAATGGGTCCTGATTATCTACTAGTTGCCCTTTTCTCTGACATTGTCTTGTTTTCCTGACCACAGCCTTGTTCTGCTAGATCTGTTTCATTTTCTGCATGATTTCATCTGGATGGGCATTTCAAGCTGTGATTTCCAAGTTTGATCTCCCATTGTAGACTCTGCCATTGCTGAAAAAGAGGCTTTAAAGTTCAAAGTCAGTTAGAATGAGCAATGTCTTAAAAGTTTGTATCTTTCTGATCCTTCTCTGCTGTTGGCTGCTTCAAAGAATGTCAAATTATTATACATTGTATAGCAAATATCTCCAATGGGCATTCTTTAAAAATGCACTCAGGAAACCAGTCTTCCAGCTCAGAGGTTTGATGGTGAAACCTCTTGTTGTTGATGTGAAAAACTCATTCTGTGAGCAGAACTTCAGCGGCATGCATTTCTCCCATAAGGCTCCCAGCTCATTATTCTTGTCCTCAAATAGTGACTGGGGTGATCTGATTGTTTCCAGATTATTTGAGGTAACAATTGGACTGTTTTATCCACATGCGCTGTTTTATCCACATGCACCCAACCTCCTCAGACACCAAAATGCTCCGAAGATGCTTTTGTGTGCCCTTCCTATTCAATCCTGGGCATGTCTTTAAAGCAAATGAAACAATTAAATCTTCTTTGACAAAGCATACATATTCACCAGCTCTCACTCTTCCAGAATTCTAACCGTACACCATTCTTAAGGGAGTATTAAGTTCCTCTGGATCTGAGCTAACTAGATAAGTACTAAATTACTAGATAAATATTTTTATATAATTTGGTGAATAATGATTTTCCACCTTTTTAGGGCTCTGAAATCCACACTTAAGAGAGTTTTGGAAATACATGCAGAAAGGAGAGTGTTTGATTAACTCTATAAGATTAAACAATTGCTTTCTTGTGTAACTCGCATTACATTAAGTATTTAAATTTAAGCGTGCCGCATTGGATATAATTTATAAGCAACTTAAACATTCGACATCATATTATGATTTGCATGTAAAGTTAAATTTCCTAATTGGAAAAAGAAAATGTATTTCACAAATGCTGATATTGCAAGCTGATAAAAGCAAAAGCAAACAAACAAAAGCGCAAAAATAAAAATATGCTTAAAGTAGATATGCATAGAAACCTCATTACTTGTGGACCTAACATATTTTAAACATGACTACATAGATGCCGACTAGGCTGAAATTGGCCATGGCAATATCTAACAATAAGGCTATGCATTTTTTTAAAAGATTTATTTATTTATGATAGACATAGAGAGAAAGAGAGAGGCAGAGACACAGGAGGAGGGAGAAGCAGGCTCCATGCTAGGAGCCCGACGTGCGACTCCATCCCGGGACTCCAGGATCGCACCCTGGGCCAAAGGCAGGTGCTAAACCACTGAGCCACCCAGGGATCCCCAAGGCTATGTATTTTTGAATGCAGTTAACATAAATGATGTTGCTAAAGTAGAGGAAAAATAGGTATCTCCTCAAAAGTAAATTGTTTCAAGCATTTGGAAAGTTATCAGCATATTTATTTTCAAATGTTGGTACAAGTGAAGCACTAGTTATAATATTTCCTCTCTACCTTTAAAGGAAGTTCTTTGAGGACCTGTTGGCAAACATGAAAACACACTGACTCATGAAAAAATTAGCACAATGTTTTATGGTGATCTGAGCTAACTAAATTATTTAGTGATTTTGATTTAGTCCCAACTATATAAACATTTTAAACAATAGCTGAGAACACCAAGTGTTCCTCTACTGTTCTAGAGAAATTAATTTGGCCTTTTGTTTGTTTGTTTGTTTTGTTTTGTTTTTAATGGTTTATGGTTCCACAGATAGTGGATTGTTCAGAGTCGCACTAGGTTTTTCTTACTCCAGACTAAACTGCACCCAGGCAAAAACTTTTGTAAATCCCAGGTAAACTTAACAACCCCATCTCAATGTTTGTGCTGAGGAAATGTACTCTCATTTTAATATTTTCTTTAATAAAACATTACTCATTTCTTTTTCTTGCTGTGGACTTATTTGCAAATGAATGGAAAAAAGTTCCCTTTCCTCCTAGGATATATAAAAAAGTACAAGTTTTCCCTTCTGTCTCCCACATCTAATTATGTTTAGAGTTCCTTCATCCCTGGGGAAAATTCACACCTTTTTGTAATTCTGAATCATAGGAATAAAAAAAGTGCAAACTCAAGTATGAAAATCCTCTAACATTGATTTATAGGTATGATTGAAATAATACTGTTGAATTATCTGTAGGGCTGTGGGGGCTGATGCTTCTAGGGGAAGATGCTGGTGCCAACCTGGCTTCCTAGAGCCTGAGAAGGGAGAGGGGTGGTGGGCTCTCTGATTGGCTGTCATGCTTATGCTTCATAGAACACCCCGTCACAGCAGGACAGAGGTGCCTGGGCCTGGAGCATTAAGCATCATGGCTTTAGGAACTGCTGTGAAAGAGGTGAGTGCCTCCACTTTCTCTTGGACCATGGGGGCTAGGAGCAAAGGAAAAAAAAAGAAAAGCTTACATTCCTAAGAGATGTTTCAGAGCTGGATATGATTTTATTCAAAAAGATAAAAAATGTGTCATTTTGTTCATGACATTCACATACCTGTTACTAAATTACTGTAAAATAAGTATCTGAAACAAAAGTTCTCTGCCTTAGAAAATATAGAGCAGCAGTTTGGCCAAGATTTTTAAGTTATTATAACAAACTTCTATTGATTTATTAAGGATGGGCTTAGTGCCTAGAAACTATTAGTTTTGCAATACACTTTTTTCAATGCTGCCTTGACCCATTTTTAAGGCTGTGGCTACCTGGTTAGTTTACTTTCTTGAGTAGTGCATTAAATCGACACTCTAACCACCTCCCATGCCAGGTTGTCACATACTGGGCCACTATAACCCCACCCTCAGCACCCCAGGGCCTTGCATGAGAACCAGGGACAGCCCCTATGTCTCACAGCCTGCTCCAATCATTCCAATTGCCAATCCTAACCCTACTTAGCCTGCCTCACCCATTAATTCCCACAGAAACCACCATGAAAGCTCTTGCCAGCAGTCCCCTCTCTTTCTCTGCTTCATGACTGATCCCAGTGCTTCCCTTGAATGTCCCTGGCAGTTGTCATCTCCCAATAGATCTATGAGTAACAAAACTGTAGAACTCTTTCTGTCCTTCTCCTTCCACATGCATCTGGGTACACTCCACCTCAACTAAGATAATATGGTTAAAACAAGTTTCTTGTGCACTTTCACATTCACCACTGAACCCATTTCCCTGTGCATCTGAGGTTGGGAAATGGGATCAGTGACCTTTTAGTTGGGCCCAAATGAATTCCAAATGATTACTTATTCTTCTAAAATTCCTTCTCTTTTGAAGCTCTTGCTATTTGAGTTGACCATTCTCCATCTCACCTTATTTAACCAAGACATCAAATCCAACCGCACTCTTTGTTCTCTTCTTCCTCCAAGTCCTGACATTATTTTGGATGACTTCACCACCCATATGTCTGTGCATTCCACAAATATGAAACATTTTGCTTCATGTTTGTTCTTTGACCTGTGTGTACCTATTGACCTTCACACTTATTCATCTTCAACCCCTTGATCCCATACCTTTAAATGAATATGCTCCATTTCTAAAATCAATTCTGAAGGTCAAAAGTCCAAAATCAATCTCCTTGTACTAAAGTCAAAAGGGCTGGTTCTGGGATGCCTGGGTGGCTCAGAGCTTGAGTGCCTGCCTTTGGCTCAGAGTGTGATCCCAGTTTGGGGATAAAGTCCCGCATCGGGCTCCCTGTGAGGAGCTTGCTTCTTCCTCTGCCTGTGTCTCTGCCTCTCTCTTTCTGTGTCTCTCATAAATAAATAAATTAAATCTTAAAAAAAAAAAAGTCTGGTTCCTTCTAGAGGTTCTAGAAGAATATCTGTTTTCTTGCCATTGTTAGCTTCTAGAGACTTCTCAATTCTTTGGCTATGATCCCTACTTCCATCATCAAAGCCAACAATATACCATTGTCATATTCTGTCATTGACTCTGCTTCTGTCATCACATTGCCTTCTCTCTAACTTACCTAAAATGATTTAATTTGGGGATTCCAATTCTGGGGGAACTGGAGTAAATAGATCCCTTGGTATCTCTCCTGATGAATACAACTATCCCTTCTAGATAAACTCTATGGAGCAGCACTTTAAGGACTTGCAAAGTAAATGATAGCAGGTCAATTGGGGAAGGAAACAGAAATTTAGAATTCCACTGAGTTCATGGTGAGAGTCTAATATCACTTCATGTGATATCAAAGACATCTTGAAACCCAGAAGTATACAGTAAGCATGGACTAGAAAGAATTTCAAAATAAGCACTTACTTCTGGCCTAAGGAATCAAAACACGGTTCCTCAAACTAAAGTAGATAAGAAGAAAGGATCTGGTGTGGAGGGGAGATCATCATTATTTTACTGTTATTTTTATTTTTCTTCATAAGGAGGTGTCAGCCTGTCAGGCATCTAAAACTCAGAGGAAAGACACATGTTCTCTCTGAGAGAGGAACTGTGGTCCCAAAGCTTAGATCAACCACTACCACTCACCTTTTTCCATCTGTCTGTCAGCTTACTGCTTGGACCTAGATGCAGACATAGACTCTGGAAATACATGACAGAGCAAGGAAATTAAGCCCTCAACGTCTGGCTGGACAACAGGGAAGGAAATACCCAGGAAGTGAGGAAGTATCAGGGAGAATGCAGTGAAAATGATGCAGAAAATGCAGAAAAAATGCAGGAAATGACCTCATATTCTTGTATTAAATGCACGAGTTAATGCCTGAGTTGTTCATTCAGTAATTCAACTGTAAACAGCCTACCATAGCCTTTGGGACGAGGTACAGAGTAGGTCTCTACCCATGTCTCAGGTTGGCTACTGGTTGTTTGTGTACATCAGGGTCTGACAAGAATAACAATGCAAGTACTTTTAAAAAACTGAACTGAAGTTGGAACCAAGCCCATAAAATTTGGATCAGAACTTGTACCTTGAGTGTAACATAGCCAAATGCGTGCTAAGACAAAACAAATCAAAAGCACTACAATGTTCATCATAGAATTAAAACGAGACCCAGACTACTGTAATTGTCAAAATGTTTAGTAAGCAGTTATATTGTGTGACACATAAAGAAAAAAGAACATCTCAACTCACAAGATAAAGACAACTAACAGATACCAATCCAGCAATGATGCAACTATAGGTTATTAAAAAGAGGCTGTAAAGCATCTATTATAACCCTGCTCCAGGAAGTAAAAAGAGACATTCTTTAAATTAACAAAAATATGGTCTCCACAAAGAAATAGACAGGATAAAGCAGAACCAAATGGAAATTCCAGAACTGAAAAATACAATAAAGGAAAGAAAATTCCCTAGTTGGGCTCAATAAAAAAATGGAGCTGACAAAGGACTCAATAAACTCAAAGATAGATCAATAAAGATTATATAATCTAAAAAACAGGGAGAAAAAATAATAAAAGTGAACAAAGTCTTGGTGATCTGTTGGACAATACCAGAAGATCTAGTATTCACATCATTGAAGTTCCAGCAGGAGAGATGAAAACACAAACAGTCTTGGACAGCCCCAGTGGCACAGCGGTTTGGCGCCGCCTGCATCCTGGGGTGCGATCCTGGAGACCCTGGATTGAGTCCCGCGTCGGGCTTCCTGTATGGAGTCAGCTTCTCCCTCTGCCTGTGTCTCTGCCCCTCTCTCTCTCTATGAATAAATAAAATCTTAAAAAAAAAAAAAAGAAAAAGAAAAGAAAACACAAATGGTCTTAAGAAAATAATGTATGACAACTTCCCAAATTTGATGAAACACATAAACATATTCAAAATGCTTATCAAAATAATCTATTTTTCAAAAGAAGTCTCAAGAAAAATTAGAAAATAGTTTAAACTGATTGAAAATGAAAATACAACATATCAAAATTTATGGGATAGAGCCAAGTACTGTTTAGATGAAAATATATAGCACTAAATACTTTTATTAGAAAAGAGGAAATGTTTCAAATCAACAATTTAGGCCTCTACCTAAAGAAACTTCAAAAAAACAAAAGAGCATTTTATACCTAAAGCAAGTAGGAGGAAGGAAACAATATTGAAATCAATAAAAATAGAAATATAATGGACCAAAAGCCAGTTTTAAAAGATCAATAAAATTAATAAATCTTTAGCCACACTAAACATAAAAAATAGAAAAGATATAAATCATCAATATCAAACACTAAAGAGGGATATAACTGGAGAGCATACAAGTGTTAACTGACAATAAGAAAACATTTGCAAATAGATATGACAATTTAGATGGGTTATATGAATTCTTTTAAAAATAATAAATTACTAAAGTTCACCCAGAAGAAATAGATAACATTAATAGTTCTATTAAAGAAATTAAATTTATTATTAAAAGCCTTTGGAAAAAAATAAATCTTTAGACCGAGATAGTTTCACTGGTGAATATGTAAAGAGAATATAACAACAAGCCCACACAACTTCTTTCAAGAAATAGAGGCGGTAACACTTCCCAAATCATTTTATGAGATGAGAATTACCCTAATATCAAGATCAGGTACAATCAGTACAAAAACAACAACAACAAAAAAAACCCTACAGATAAATTTACCTCATGAATATAGACATAGAAATCTTCAATAAAATACTAATAAATCAAACCTAGCAATATATAAAAAGAATAAATACCACGACAAAGTGGACTTATTCTGGGAATGCAAGGCTAGTTAAAATCTTGGGAAACCAAACAATGTAATCTACTGTATTACAGATTCAAGAAGAAGAGCCACAGGATCAGATCAACTGATGCTCAAAAAGTATTTGACAGAATTCAATCCACATATATGATAAAAACACTCAGCAACTTAAGAATTGAAGGGAACTTCCTCCACATGATAGATTATCTATAGGAAAACTACAACTTATGATACTTCAAATGATAAAAACCTGAATTATTTCTCTCAAAGATCAGGAATAAGGCCAAGACATTCCTCTTACCACTCTTATACATCATACTAAATTTCCTAGTCAGTGCAGTAAGTTAAAAAAAAATAAAAATAAAAATAAAGAGAATCCATAAGATATACAGATTGCAAAGGAAAAATAAAACTATTCATAAATCATGCTATTGTCTATATGGAAAATTTCATAAGAGCTCTAAAAAGACAACTGGAAACCCAAGTTAGAAAAAATCCCATCTATAATAGTTTTGAAGGAATAAAATGTTTAGGTATCAATCTAAAACAACAGGTATAGGATTTGTATGTTGAAAATGATGAACATCAATTAATGACATTGAAGAAGCCATAAGTAAATGGCGATATATATCACATTACTGGATTGAAAGACTTGATATAGTTATGTTAACTCTCTCCAAATTTGATCTACAGATCTAATGCAATTCTGCATAAAATCCCAGAAAAAAAGAATTTTTAACATACAAACTGATTCTAAGTTGTAAAGGGAAAAGCAAAAGACCAGGACAGTCAGAACATTTTGAAAAAAAGAAAAAGGAAAAGGAACAACAATGGCATACTCACACTGTTTGATTTTTACAATTATTATACAATTACAGTAATGATGTTAGGGTGATACTGGTGAAGGTATAGTTACATACATCAGTGGAACAGAATAGAGTCTAACAAACTCCTTTCTCTCAAAATATGGCCAGTTGATTTTTACAAATATGAAAGGCAACTAAATTGCCAGAGGATTGTCTTCTTAACAATAGAATTGTGTTAATTGGGCCTCTATATGTAATAAATAAACAAAGAGGTCCATACAAAAATTAAAAATTGTACTTATCAAAATTTTAAAAAATTTCTCCTCTACTAAAGACACTGTTAGGAGAATGAAAAGACAATATGTAAACAGGGAGAAAACATTTGCAAACATGTATCTGACAAACATCATATGTCCAGAATATATTACAATCACTGTCATATATACCTACACTTTGTTTAGTAATGCAGTGGAGAGAAATACATAAAATTATTAACAACAACAATGACAAAATGATAAAATCTCAATAGTAATGAAACAAACAACCCAGTTAAAAATAGACAAAAGAATTGAACAAACATTTGCAAAGAAGACATACAGAAGAAAAAAAAAACACATGAAAAGATGTTGAATATCATTCATCATGAGGAAATGCAAATTGAAACCACAGTAAGGTACTGTTACACATCTATTAGGATAGTTATAGACAAATAGACAAAATAAAAAAAAAAAGACCCTGACATTATACTAGTGCTTGCTAGGTTGTAAAACAACTAGAATTCTTGTATCTTCCTGATGGGATGCAAATGCTACAACCATTCTGGAAAAACAGTTTGGCAATTTATCAGAAAGTTAAACATATACTTATTATATGCTACTGTGATTTCAATTCTAGGTGTTTATGTTTGATCAAAATTTACATTCATATAGAAATCTATGAATGTGCATAAGCAGACTTAGTTATAACTGACCCAAAGTGGAAACAACCCAAATATTTTTCAACATATAAGTGAATAAACCAACTGTGGTGAATCTATACAATGAAATACATAGTATATTCATACTAATAAAAAGAAACTACTGATACATGTAGCAGCATCAATGTATCCCAAAGGAATCATGCTGAGCAGAAAAGCCAAGCTCCCAAGTATTCATACTGTATAATTCCATCTATATGACACTCTGGAAAACTAGATCAATGAAGAATCGACAAGTGGTTGCCATGCTTTAGGGACAGCACATGGGAAGTTTTTGTGGATGCTGAAACGGTTCTCTATCCTGAAAGTGGTAGTGATTACCTAAATCTGCATATGTGTGAAAAGTCAGGGTTGTACATCATAAATAATAATAATAATAAAAAGCCAACGTTATGGCTTCTATAAATACATACAAACAGTGGAATATTACTCAGTCATAAAAAAGAATGAGATCCTACCATTTGTGACAACATAAATAGACCAACAGCACATTATGCTAAGTGAAATAAGTCAGACACAGAAAGACAAATACCCCGTGATTTCACTTATATGGGGAATCTGAAAAACAAAACAAATGAACACAGAAACAAACAAAAAAACATACTCTTAAATACAGAGAACAAACTGGTGGTTGCCAGAAGGGAGGTGGGTTAGGGGTTGGGTGAAAGGAGATTAAAAGATTCAAATTTCCAGTTATAAAATAAATAAGTCATGGAGATGAAAGTGCAGCATAGGAAATATAGTCAATAATATTGTAATGACATTGTACGGTGACAGATGATAACTCTACTTAATCATGGTGAGCACTGAGTAATGTATAGAATTATTGAATCAATATGTTGTATCCTGGAAATGAATATAAATTGTACATTAATTTTATTTCAAAAAAGCCAATTTTAGTGTATATTAATTTAACAAGTAAAATTTTGAAAATATCTAGGCCTACAGAGAAAATTTTTTTTAAAAAGCATTTCATTTGCTCCCAACATTTCACTCACATTCCAGGCACACACATCTGATATATTTCAATGTTATTTTGTTTATATCCAATATTGTGAGGAGAGCAGGAATATGGACAACAGTTGTCTTATGATGAAGGCTCAAGGGCTAGCTCAACACTTCTTCGTCATGAACAGAACTACCATTTTGCACACCTCCAGGGGCTCATATTAAAACAACAGTGATGTTGCCCCTTGGAGTGCCCCTGACTATGATAGCCTTGCCATAACTAAAAAATATCCCCTACCTTTACCCTCCACACACAGATTGCTTGTGCTAATTCAAGTTTCATGAGTAGTGGAACTTCATTTATTTAAGGCTCTAATGTTTATTTGAAATGCCAGTTTTGGAAGAGGTCATACTCATTCCAATTTATTATATTGATATGCATATCAAGTAATGTGTGTCTCTTTAGAAGGCTTTTTTTTCATTTTATTTTTTAATGTGAGAGTGACATGACTATATGCATGGAGAGAGTCAAGTGGGCTGTTTTGACTATAATAGTGTCTTACGGAACTTAGAAGCTTATAGTAGCTTAGAAGTCTAAGCTATCTGTCATTTTCTTGTCTGCAAAATGATGATAACTACATCATTCTAATAGGAATGTTGAGGGTCAAATTAGTAGGAATAAGTGCTTTGTATCCTAGGAGCTTCCAACATAGAAAGTATTTTAGTGGGAAGTTAGAGGCATGGGAACACTGGAAGAATTCACAGTTTTTACTATTTTATTTTGCTTAGGATTGGAACAGTAAGTATAAACTAATCCAATTGTAAAGAGAGCTCTATATTCCATGGCCTCAGGTAATGATTGTTAGATCTGCCCCTCGTCTTTGTAGTGGGCTGGTGGCTATTTGCAAAGCTAACTAAGTATTATTTGATTCTGAAAATTATTAATTTAAAAAAAATGTCTCTCCCTGATTTGTAACCCTATAAGTTGTGAAATCTTGTGCAGACTAACCCTGAAAGTGATTCCCATAGTATGGTACATAGTAGAGCAATTAACTGATTACTGCTGTTCAGAAATGTAGTCTTTTGCACAATAATAGCCACCTCCTCCCAGTGAGACACAGTCTTGTTTATCATTATTGGTTTCAACTCTTCTGAGAGTCTTTGATGCACATGACAAGGCTCATATCCAAGCCAATTTGAATTAATGTCTTCCATAAGATCCATGAAAGACTGGCAAATGCTTTCCAAAAATCAGAATCCCTTACATCTTCCTCAGTGTCCTCACTTCTGCTCCCATTGACATTATATAGAATTAAATATCCATATTGACCAGAAAACAACTCTTTATTCAGTTATGGATGGTTTACCTACTGAAACATTATTGGGTAGAATAAGAGAGTCCTAGTTTTTTTTTTTTTTTAATTTTATTTATTCATGAGAGACACAGAGAGAGAGAGAGAGAGGCGGAGACACAGGCAGAGGGAGAAGCAGGCTCCATGCAGGGAGTCTGATGTGGGACTTGATCCCGGGACTCCAGGATCACGCCCTGGGCTGAAGGCAGGCACTCAACTGCTGAGCCACCCAGGCATCCCAAGAGAGTCCTAGTTTTAAAGCTAGAAGTGATGAAGCAATTTAGGGTTTTATTCATGGATTGGAAATAATAACCATTTCTTAAATCTATTTTCTTTCTTTTTTTTTTTTTTAATTTATGATAGTCACACAGAGAAAGAGAGAGAGAGAGAGAGGCAGAGACACAAGCAGAGGGAGAAGCAGGCTCCATGCACCGGGAGCCCGATGTGGGATTCGATCCCAGGTCTCCAGGATCGCGCCCTGGGCCAAAGGCAGGCGCTAAACCTCTGCGCCACCCAGGGATCCCTTAAATCTATTTTCTAGTAAAGATCAAATGTGGTTTCTTCCACTTTTTAACCAATATACCTTGCTTAACCTACCTTATCTCCTTCTTCTCCCAAATACAAGCTTTTAGCAATAGTACCTAAATATGTAGTCCACACAGTGTTTCCTCATGCAATTACCTTTTAACTTTTGAAAAAAAAAAAAAAGAAAACCATTTTACTTACCCAAATTTAGAGTAGCTTGTCCACCTCTGGTCTTCTATCAACATCACCCAACTGGACCACCTTTTCATGTATATACTTCATTCATTAATGAGATCAGATTTTCAAAGGAGGTGGCTTGATACAGAGTAAAATGACACTTTTATTGGAAGAATATTAATTTTGTGATTGATTCCTTACTTCGCCCCATTCTAAGAGTATAAAGGAGGACAAGCTATGTAACGTCTTAGAGCCACTTTTACCCAGTCATGAAAAGAAACAGAATTGTTATGGTGGCTGATAATAGTAGAGGTACCTAATGATGCTTGTTCCTTCCTGCTATCTTAATATCTTCCCAAGAAGGAATTTTATAGAGGTGGCTCAAATCTACCTTAATACTGACAGACATAGTGTTGAACATTATGTGCTGAATGCTTTTAGACCAGGAATGCCTCTCCAGTTTCTCCATGTCCTTACCACTCCCCACTGCGAATACATGGTCACCATATACTGTCACTCGTGGACTCTTTGTAGGCATTTGCATTTGGTAGAATCCTTAGATCAAGTGTTTCATATCTAAATACCAAATTCAATACATAAATGAATAATTGGTGAAGAGGAATCACTTTCTCCAATGATGCCTGTTTCTCTTGGTGTGTAGGGCCACATTCGTTAACCACCAAAGCAATAGGTATTCCAGGACAGTCACTGATTTCATTTGTCACTTTATTGTCAGAGTCAGAGGAGTGAATTAAAGCGGGAGCTGTCATTGTCATTTTTTGAGAACATTCCTTTTCCAAGTCCAGTTTATTGTTTGCTGTTTCACTGGATAGAAAAGCATTTCTTAAGATAAAATGCGGTCTTTGTCTTTCCTCATGAGCTCCCCTTTTCCTGATACATCAAAATATCTTTTCTACAAATGGAGATCTTCAAAAGATGCATCCAGGACCAGACCATGTATACTATGCAAGGTATAAAATCACCTTCTTTTATACATGACACCTATGTTCAGTTAGAGGAGACAATGGATCGCAAACCAAAGGAGTTTGCTTTGTGTTGACAGAGCTGCCAGGAATGGAAAGTGTCTCTCAACTTTTCAGGAATTCCTAATCCTATGGATGTATGTTTAGCAAGGCCACTGATAGTTGATAAGGTATTTTAGGGTATCTTGGTGGATACAGAATGACTTGGCAAACTAAGGTCGGGCTAAATTTTAGTTTACACACATCCTCTTGGTCAGTGGCTAGTTTATAGTTAAGAACCTGCAGCAATATACATGGAGGCTCTAGTGGTGAAATTATACATATTTTTTATCTTCATATCTTCTTTATGCCTTTTTTGTACTTTAGCTTTTCCTTTTTTCTCATCCAAGGAGGTTGCTGTCTCTGTGTTCAGGGAAGAAAACCAAAAGAACTGCTAAAATAAAGGAAGATGTATTCCCATACCAATACCCCCAATCTTAAGGCTTGAGAAAAGATGGTCCTGAAAGGAGTCATAAGGAGAATGAGATATAGTGGAGCAAGGCAGGGGGTAGAGACCTGAACAAGGATATGGTTGGGTTCCAGTGAGAAGGGCTCTGAACTTCCTGGGCAGATTCCTGGGAGGACAAAGAAATATCAAAGAACAAATAGCTGCGACTAGAGCAGAAAGGCTATTTACAGTCTCTCAAATACCCTATAACTTTGTTGGGATAGTAGCAGCAGAGATTCCTGCACCCCCAAATAAGATCTAGAAACTACAGCGAGTGGCCATGCTGGCAAGCATAAAGAGTATCTCAGTGGTGACCTCTGTGGGTTAATGTCTAAAAACCAGACCCCTACTCAACCAAAAAATACTCTTCAATACTAACACCTGCTGAAATATGGTTCAACTCTAGGAAGTGAGGGTCCTGGGAAGTGGATCCCAAAGGATTGTGGCTAAAGTTTCAATCAGTCCATCAGGATAATATCTAAAATATACTAAAATGTGAATTATTTGAAAACTAGATGATATCCAGACACATCTTTGTCTTTGGGTGGCAGCTGTCATTATCTAGACAATCTAGACTGAAAAATGATTATCAATACGTTCCTGCCATACTCCCTGCCCATATCATAGCAGGGCCCATCTCAGAGTGTAGGCACCTGGTTTGCAGACAGGATAAACTCCAAAAACAAGTAATACTTACTTTCCTGTGTTTTCCTCTCCTTCATAGTAATATAGTCTTGGTTACTATAAATCAAAAGCTAGGCTTAGCCAAAATAGGCAGTGTGTCCTTGGCCAGCCTGTGGAAGGGATGTGGTTGGGATAGAGGATATTTCAGATGCCACGGATATGCCACAAGCTTTCTTTTCTTTTTTATTATGGTAAGAACCCTTAACATGAAATCTACCCTCAACAAAATTTTAAGTGTCCAAAACAATATTGTTAACTATTGGCACGATGTTGTATAGCAGATCTCTAGAATTCATTCCTGCTGCGTAACTGAGATTTTATTTTTTCTGCCCTCAGGCTGTGGTTACAGCCACCTCCTCTTCTGCTTAGAAGAAAGGTCTGGCTTTAGCACAAAATACAAACCCCATTTCAGTTGTCTTTCAACCCTGTCCTCTGCCACCATGTCCTGGCAAGTTTACATCTTCCTGACAGGAAAGGTCTGAAATGGCTTCACATGACTGCCTGCCACAATGTGGGTATTGCAGAATTTGGAATTCTGGAATATTTCTCCAAACTTCTCTTGCAGGCAGAAAAAAAGATTTTGTTGCTTTTCAAAGTGACAGCCATTGCAAAAACTCTACTGACCTAGTCGTAAAAGGCCATGGGCTTGGTGGCCAGAGAGAATTTGTTAAGTGGTGTATTCTCTGCCCAAAGCCAGAGGTGGCCTCTAGGTGACAATCATAAATACTGGGCTAGATATGTACCTGGAAAATACATGAAAACAAAGTGAAAATCTTTACCTCTTTTTCTGACTTCTCCCTTCTTTGCCTCTGTACTCCCTAGCAAGATGAGAGGGGAATACAAAGGATAGGGGTGAAAATAAGTAGAATTTCACTATCTCAGACTGTATGTTTCCAAGCGAGTTTGAGGGATTGCATCCACTCACAGCATGAAAACATATTGTCTGGACCAAAGTAATTTAATTCCATCCAAATTCAAGCCAGGACCCTGTCTGATGAGGTTTCAGCCTCTGTCAAAAGAGGAAGTGACAGCTGGGGGAAGTGACCAGGTACTCAGCTGAATCACCACATTTCCATAAGAATGGATGTGGCTAAAAAAAAAAAGAAAGAAGGAAGGAAAGAAAGAAAGAAAGAAAGAAAGAAAGAAAGAAAGAAAGAAAGAAAGAAAGAGAAAGGATGTGGCTTAGTGATTTACAAAGTACCAGAACCTTGCCTTGAAGATTGGGGGGGAAAAGAGAGGGGGCGATAAATATGCAACGAAAACTGTGTAAACAGAGAGAGAAAGGAATAATCTCTGCTCCTCACACTCCTGCCTGGGTGTAGGGGGATTCTGTTGTCATGCAGGCGGTGTGAAGGCGATGGTTTGCTCACAGAGCTCTTGTTGCCCTACACGGAGACGCAGGCGAGGCCAAGTTGCTGAGGACACAGCAACAGCACATTTTACTAAGTCTGTGAAACCTATCATTGTTCATAATGTCATACCATGGAAAATTGGAAAAGCAGAATAAATGCGGACTTTCCTAGAGAAATGTCTACTGTCCTCGAGAAGAAATTGCATAGCTGAGGGTATCCTGTTCCAAAGAAATACAAAAGATCACAGAAAAATGTAGACCCCTTAGAAGATATCCAGCAGTTCTCTGTATGTGCAGGCAAATGGGATAAATAATATTTTATTAATTTAGCACTCTCTTTTCCTTTTTTCTCCCTGTCTATCTTCCTCTCTCTGTATCTCAGTTCTTTTAAAAATCATATCTTATGGGTTTTATGAGAAAAGTGAAGTTTATGTTCTTCGGAAGCCTCTTGTGTGGTACCTAATTTATTGTCACGGAAGTACACGCATTCTACTATGCCATTTTAGAGTCATAATGCCAAACCTAATATATACATTTTCTCACCTGACCCAAAGTCCACTGCAATTTCCGGTATACTATATAGCAAAAATGTGTTTCCCTTATGGTCTAAAAGTTGCAAATCCCACAAAGTTCTGTTTTAGAGGAAATGTGTGGAAAGATAAGGTCCTTTTGAGATCAAATCCTTGTGTTGTGCTCCATTAGAAACAGATTTTGTTTGTTAAAGCAGTGATTCCTGGCAAATACCACCAGAAGTCAGTCTCTATGGAGGATATGGAGTCAAATATGGACACCATCAGCTGAAAACTATTTAGTAAAAACTTACATATTCTTGGGAGCCTGCTGAAGTATTTTTCATCTGTGCAAACTTCTGACTTGACTCCACGGGAGTCACATGTGAATTTGGAAGAAAAATTTAAAAAATAAGGACAAGAGACAGTGGGAGGTGGGATTATCACAGGATGTAACACTTTCCTAAGGAGAGAAACGAGGAAAGAATATCTTACAGAAGAGGATAGCTATCCTTCCCAGAAAGAGAAAGACATTTGTCTTTGTGTTTAGACCATAAATAATTTCCCTCCAGTTACTTATTTACTCTTTAGTCTTGACAAATTTGATGAAGACAGTCATTGAATATCTGTTTTTTAGTTTTGGACTTCAGATGATAAACTATTTTCCTTATTATCCTTGTTTTTCTCAAAATTATATGTTTCCTATTAAAAATAAACCTTCTTGTGTTCCCAAATATTGTGCTATTTATAACAAGCATACTTAATTAATTAAAAAAAAAGTGATAGCTTTTGGTAGTGAATAATCGAAGACTCAAAATTCCTAAAATATGTAGCGGAAAGAGTCCACATGGCCTCAGCATCTGGCTCATGGATTTTATAATTCCCAGCAACACTAGTTACTCTGGTCACAGCAAGAATGGAACCCTCTGGAATTTTGCAATGTGGTCGCCCTGATCATTCTGAAGGAAGGGTCAGCAAATTATTGTGGGTATTATGACCATGGCTTTAAGAGTTAAAAGCCTGAGTCAGCAGAGAGTCAGCAGAGATGGAGAACTAGCCCACTACCTGCTATTTCCTCCTACACATTGATTTCTGCTTTAGGGCCAGTGTCTTGAATTGTCCAGAAGGAGTAAAGGAACCTCTCTATGTTCTAGATTGTACCTCTGGGTCACCTGGGCCTCTTAGGTGGAAACTCTCAGAGCAGAGAAAACCCTATACCAAAGAAGAAACTTGGTGAGTGGCTCAACCAAACCACATTTAGTTTTCCAGGGATGATGCAGGCCCAGACTCTCTTTGTCTTAGGGAATGGATACATGAACATTCAGCAAAGGGGTTCTACATGTCTGCCATGTTCTGATTTAGAGAAAGATGGCAGTGCTTAGAGATGTTTCAAATTATTTAAATCAAAGTCATTCATCTCTGGCCCAGTCAGATTTAAGAGCCTATTTGAGTGTGGCATTATCTAATTGCTCAGATTTTTTGGTTTCTAGGGAACACTGAGCACATGGAAGGCACTGACTGGATGCCTCCAGTAAGGTTCATTAAGCAGTTTGAGAACTAGTCATCACAACAGAACACCATGAGTCCACCACAAGTGTAGGCCCTTTCATTCAGTGTCTTAAATTTTAAGACTTAGGGAAGAGAAGTACTTTTTAGACCATTATCTCACAGCATTCAAGATGTCAAAGTCAGAGAGGAAATGATCACCCACATTCTCGAATGCACAGAAAGGCATTTATGCATAACTTACTTAGCATCTTGTGTGGAAAACAAACAAACATAAATACAGTTCCCTAATTGGGATTTAAAAAAAAAACAATGGAAGAATTTAGTGTGGTAGAATAATAGGAGAGCAGATAGTTTTAAATTTTCTCTATTTTCGGATCCCTGGGTGGCTCAGCGGTTTGGCGCCTGCCTTTGGCTCAGGGCATGATCCTGGAGTCCCGGGATCGGGACCCACATTAGGCTCCCTGCGTGGAGCCTGTTTCTCCCTCTCCCTGTGTCTCTGCCTCTCTCTCTGTGTCTCTCATGAATAAATAAATAAAATCTTTAAAAATTTTTTTCTCTATTTTATGTTTTTGTAATCTTTTAGAATTATTTTAAAGAAAAAAGTAATAATATGAGAGAAACAAGGAGCAATCAAGATCTCTTAGATATGAAGCAGCTTTGAAAAGGCAACTCTTAATTGGGGAAGTATAAATGATTACAATTATAGTGTTATTTTTCATGATACGTCTACATAATTTTTAAATGCAACTTGGAAGGTGAGGGCTCAAGAGATTATTGGTTGCTTCTGAGGAGCCTCTGGAGCTATTGCAGTGATGATTTCATTGATCATATTTTTTTGCAGGACAGTTAGCCTTTCCGTTCTCAATATAATCTGGAGGATTATATATAGGTAACCGCCTATCCTTTTCTATAAGATTATAAGAAATTCAATGAATTAAATTCTGTGTGTCACTGGGGATAACATTTTTCAATTTGAAAATTTGGAGTTGAAAATCTTACTCTGATGTGTGAGTTTATTTCCATGTTTCAATATGGAGAGTCTTGAGAACATCCCCAATTTTCTTTTGTTCTCTTTTCTTTCTCCCTTCCCTCCTCCCTCCTCCCCCTCTTTCCTTCTTTCTTGTTGTATTATTTGGTCAATATAAGACTTTGTAGGACCTCTGTGCATAACTCTGAATCTGACTTCATAAGAAGCTTAAAAAAAAAAAAAAACACATAAAAGGTAACTCAGAGGGATCCTATCCCAAAATGAAGCCTAGAGATGATTTTCCTTCTAATGTCTATTAAGTTCAGCAACCATCACTTCTCACTTTGCCTCCTTATCCTTCTTTTCTTTTCTTTACCCATCAAAACTTGAATCTGAAATACAAATAAATCTAGTCAATTGGCAGTTTTAATTGAGTGTTTCAAATTGTTGAGTTTTCATCACAGAATACACTGTTATGAGCCAGGACTTTTTCTTTTTATATAAATGACTTTAAACATAGATGAAATCAAGATATAGGCCACATTCTTGAGTCTTGGCCTGTCAGTGTCCCTCTTATAGTCAAAGAGATAGTATCTGGGGAGAGAGGAGAGAATGGGTCCCTACCTCAGACCAGTATGGCACCGTTTAAAGCACAACTGGAGCAACCTGACATTGTGAGGGTGATTTGAGGCACGGGGAAGATATTATCACTTTCAAAGCCTTTCTTGCAATGATTTTATATGGCTAGAAACATACTCCTTTATCTTAGAATCTGTAGCCTTTGGGTTACAAATGTGCCCAGAAAGAAATATCAGTTTAGCTCTGGTTCTAAGGTTCTGCCTGAGAGGAAACTTTTAAGGGCTGGGAAGGAACTATGCATATACATGTTCAAAGTCTGAACAAGATTGGGCAAAAGGGTGGATTATTGGTAAGGAGAAAGAGACTTATCTCGTATGTGTATTTATGGCAATGCATGGCACTGGCAACCCTAAGCATAGTCAGAAAAAGGAGAGAAACTTGTTTTCAGCACCCTGTATTTCTCTTAACACCTTTCTTCTACCATCAAATGCAGACAAACAAGGGTCCAGGCAATCACATAACACCCTTGATTTCCCCTCTCTCCCCCACCAACTTGGTGTTCCTGACCACCACGGGCCTATATAATACACACACATACCCCCCAACTCCCATCCACTAACTTGCTTAGCTAGCTGATAGGCTACATGGATCTAAGAGCAAAATTCTCACTAAATAGAAAACAAAACAAAATAAAAATTTCTTCCCCATGGTATTTCCATTTGCCACGTGAAGTCATCCGGTGACAGGACGAAGTTGTATGTACTCTCTTTAGGCAGATGGAGCATCTTTTTCATCCTTTAGAGCATACTCAGTCCTTCAGCTGCGCTCAAAGTCCACTGGTGCTGATACTTACTGAACAACGGGAAAACAGGGTGACACATGCAGTCACTGCAGGTGGTAGCTAAAGTGTAAGCAAGCATGTTCATTTTCTCATATTCATTAGTGATTTATTTGGCTCAGGCTTGGCCCAGATAAATACCTCAAACTTTGCCTGTTAGGAGTTTGGTCTAATTTTATAAAAACAGGCTCCCAGTTTTTAAAAGTTTGTAAATATTCAATTTAAAAAGAGTGCTGTGAATTTGGGATCCTCTTGAATGTGTGTTTTTGTTTGTTTGTTTTCTTTTCTTTTCATTAAGAATGGCCTTGAGCATACCAACCAAATCTTCAGTCAGCAAATTCTATAAGGGGCTTTAAAAATCTATTTTCCCCATTGCAGCTTCCTTTAAAGCTAAAAATGCCTCTACTTATTATCATTCCAGGTTCTTCTCCTATTTTCTAGGGTAGGTCCAAATGCAGTGTGCATTTTCATGGAAGCTTCATTTTCTGTGGCGAAAAGAACAATGGTTCATAAGATGGTACTCTACCACAACCAGAGCTGGACCCTGGTCCCTTGCAAGGAGTCAATCTCTTAGAAATTTTCTTGCCCTTTGCCTGTGCTTCTACTGTAATCCTGTTCCTCCTCTCTCTTGAACTCAATGCTCCATCTCAGGGGATGATCTCATAGGATGGCTTTGTTCTCATCCCACATGAGAAGGCTACGAAGAGTAGTCACCTCTTCATGGTGTCCAGGACATAAGTGGCTTTGGCAAGAGCTTTGTTGCTGGTTGTAGCCAGAGGACTTGGGTATATGAACAAAAGGCATAGAAACCTGAAAAGAGGTGACATCTCTAGATTTTTTCCTTAAAATGGGCCTGCAGGAGTGATGTTTGAAGATTCTCACCAGCACATTCCTTTTCCTAACTTATTATGGTGTTTATTTGAACTGTTGGAGCTACTTGCCTTACCTTCCTTGCTAGTCAGTAATTTCTTTGGGTAATATTGTAATATCCAGTGCCTAGTACAGTACCTTTCTGACAGAACAGGCTTGATAAACACTGAGGGAACTAAATTTAATAAATTGAGAGAGCCACTCATTTGGGTTTCTAATACAAAATGGCCTTGGCTATTCTGTTTTAAAATATTTAGCAGTTCAGTTAAAAACGCCCCTGTGAATCTTTTATGACATCATTTATCTTTCTATTTCTTTTCAGCTTTAAATTGTCCTGCCAGATTTATTTGCTGTGGTATTAGGTTTCTGTGTCTGCCCAGTCCTAGTCCGGCTCTTCTAATGCAATTCAGCCTTTTTACTGCAAGACTCAGACTCGAATATTAAATCAACATTTGCCATTAAGACTCCACATTTGTCTATGGGATGATGATTGGATTCATCTTTTGGAAAGGAATCTATATAAATACATCTTCTCTAATAATTTCCAAAGATAATCCACCCCACTTCATGATTCTTAAAAATGTAGACTCCAGGACTGAGAGTTGCTTTCCTCTGGGCTACCCTAACATCTACTGTCATTTCATTACCTTCACCTTGTGAGTTTCTGATGTTTGCTGTCAAAAAAAAAAAAAAAAAAAAAAAGTTTTAGAGCAATGCTGCATGGTGTACCATTTTTATTAAAAGCAGAATCTGATCAATGACATTCCAATTATGAAGGTAAAAGAGGAAAAGATAATCAGACTTTGAATTAAATCACATCTGGACAGGCCTGGAGTTGAGGGCACTAATAATATATTACATATGTATTTGTGCAGAGCATGCCAGAAGTGAATTCCACATCATTAACAAAGTTCTCTATCGATCACTCACAATCTGGCAGCTGGAATCAGCAAGGTGCAGAATCAAGTCTTCCTCACTACTGAATATGTATCAGCATGGCCCATGCAAGTCCCTTCTCTGCCTATGGGGCCTGCCAGCCTCACAGCTGCGGGAAAACAGAATGGAGGTTTGCATTAAGGCTCTTCAAGTCATTTCTCTCCCAGACGGAGATCTTGCATTTTAAACACTCCTGCACACAGAGCTTGAAACTCCTTCCTGGAGTCAGTTGTCTTGGTTCACTACAGAGAACAGAGAGAAATATGTCACCCCTGAAACCAGCCACAACCAGTCTTCAGGAAGTCATGGGCTGAATGAGGCATGTGCAGAAGCTACCAGCTTTCTCTGCTAATGGTGACGGGAAATGTCTGGAATGCTCAGCTAGTGACCCAGTAGGGTCAGAGGGAGTGGGAATATAGCATGGACCAGTTTGGTGAATGAGCTTTTGCATTTTTTAAGGTACTCTCAAAATTCTTTGTGCCTTGTTTTAAAATAAAATGTGTTCAGCTGTTCTTCATGTAACACAGGTTTTGATCCTCACAACAACAGTTGATAAGAGTCTGTGCAGGGGTTCAAAACATGGGCACTGGAGCTGGCCATGCTTTCTCATTAAATTCTAGCTTGACCGTCTACCGGCTCTGTGACCTGCAACAAGTTTTTTAACCTCCCAAGTTTCATTTTTCTTATCTGTAAAATGGGAGGACGAGAGCGTCAGCCACCTAGGGTTCCTGTGAGAAATACATATGTAAATACACACAGAGCACTGAGGGACAGACCTGGCACAGAGTACGCCTCCACAGCAAACATTATTGGAATTTAGGAGACCTAGGGTTACTCTCATCTGATCTCAGTGATGACTGAAGTTGGACTCTCATTTCCCCATGATCTTGTAGCTAAGTGGCAGAAACAGACATTGATGTCTGTGCACAAAACATTGTACCATAATTCCGTGAAGGGTTGGATGGTAAGCCTTTGCTGCAGCAGATGCAGCAACCTTTAACAGATTCTTTTGCAGAACTACAAGGAGTCAAGATCTATTAGCAAACATACTGTTCAGTCTTTGTTAGATTATCTACCCTAAAACCCATTTGGATAATCAAAATTATTATCAAAGACTTATTGAGTATCTGCTATGTGCAAAGCCTTGATAAAGACTCTGAAGTGAGAAATTGAAGTGTTACAACATGGGTCCCATCCACCTGTCAACAGTTCTGCGTGTGAACAGATGTCCCTGACAACAGGTGCTAGATAGAGAGCACAGGGGTCCTTTGGGGAGGGGTCAGCCCTCCCGAAACCTGTGTCTTTTCCTGGATGCCATGGAACCAGAAATGCTGTACTTAATCTAATAGAGGACTGGACACCGCAAGGCCAGGACAGTGCTGAAGATGACGGACTTTGATCCATTATGGAAATAAGCATCCACAGGGCTTCCTAGGGGCCAGAAATTTTCCTAGAAAAAAATATTCAAAGCAATTTATTTCCTTCTGTATATAATACATATCGGTCATGCTGTCAAAAATGGCAAATATTGCTGGCATTTCATGGGATACACAAGTAATATGAGATTCAATTCCCTATACCGGACAAGCCTGTTGTCTAATTAGAGAGCTGTATCACTTATGAGTTTAAAGACTCCAAGTATAATACAGAAAAATGCACCTAACAAATATCAATTTTTTAAAAAGTACTATGTTAGCTAAGAAATAATGGAAACACATACATCCCAAATCAATAGAAATTCTCCCCCACTTCAGAAATCCTCCCGAGAGAGCAGGGGAATGTGGGAATAAAGGAAATCTTTTTTCAGGATGCAAGAGGTTCCTTAAGTGAACACGTAACAAAACCAAAAGCGCGCAAGCTTAAGGATTCTCTCTGCTTCTCAATAGCCTCTTCTCTGCCCCATTTTCTGTGGTGCCAGGTCACTCCTTGTCACTTTAAGCCCAGCCTTTCACCATTAATTACCCCTCTAGGTTTTTTATTTACTTTTCATTTTAGAGTCAGGAAGTCAGGGATTTCTTGTTGGGCAGTTCCTTTTTTGCAGTCCATGCTACAGACTACCAACACTGCACCACCTGCCTGAGGGATGGAACAAAGGGGAGGGGGGGACGGTGGCAAGGAAAATAAAGGGGAGGAGAAAAGTGGTTAAAAACTTAATTTAATATACTACACTAAAGATGCTGAAAAATGCATTTAGTTCAGAACCTCCACCACTGAGTACTGTGAAGTAGCATTTAGCTCTAATAGGGTTTCTGCTTCATCAGCTACAATAATTATTTTCCTTAATTTGCCTTGGACATTCTGTATAATGATTTCCATGTTTGGGGGTAGGGGCTCTTTTTGTAAGCGAAAACAAAAAGCAAGTGTGTGATTTGCTTCACCTCCTGTGTCTGGCTTGCCTTCCTTTTCACAGGCCTAAAACGTGTCTTCTCCCTCTCTCTGTCATCGGCGTGAATGTCTTGACGTTAGAACCATCCATCTCCACCCTCCCATCCCTGTCCCCACCTGCAATCTAATTGGCAATTTGCCACCTCTACCCTTTTCTTTAAAACTAGATCAGCTTCCCTGCCACTTGCGAGAATATTCTGTCCCCTGCAAGAAACCCCAGAGAGGCTGATCTTGAAAATGTGCAAATGTATTATTTAAAAAATGATATTGAGATCAAACTGCGATGTGTGTTTATATCTTTTTGATCTCTATTTTTGTCCTTTATTAACTATCCCCTTACCCTGTTTCTCCAAGTGTTAGCTACAGATTTTCAATCACACCCACAGGCAAAGCCAACCCGCAGGGAAGCTCTCAGCAGTGCCCTTCCAGAACCAGCCCAGCAGACGAAAGGCAGATGGAAAATTCCAGGGGTTCCGATCTGAACATTTAAATGATCATCTAGCGTAACACAAATCTATGAGATATGTATTTTTAGTTTCCTATGCAGAGCAATAGAATTGAGACAATGCAAAGGACCCTGGTGAGTATGTTGCACAGAAAATGCTTTGTAGGAACTACAGTCAGCAGAGGGTGAATTTGGAGAGACCCTGAGAGGGACTTAGGGCAGCAGAAATGCTATTTATAATCATTCCTTCTGCTGTTTGACATTGTATCATTGCAAATTGTACTCAACACCACTATTTTGTTCTGTTTCATATTTTAACTTTCCCCTGGGTACGGGAATCCTAGTAAGACCCCCTGGTTTTGCAATCATTTGATAGATCCTAAATGACTCAGGGCCCAAAGAAAAATGGGTGGTGATGCCTGAGCCAGCACTCCCACCTCCAAGGAAGCTTCTCTTTGCACTGCTTTGTATTCCAAAATATGCTTACGTATCACCTAGCAAATAAGACTACACTTGGGAATACATTCATTACTTCAATATTTAGATACCATTCAAGGACAAAACTTGAAAAATATTTTAATATAGCCGTCAGTAATCTCGATGCTAGACAACAGATGATTACATATACCATAATATATGATTTATGCTATTTAAAATTCTTCAAGGTGTACTTTCCGCATCCTAAGATGAATAAGAGAGAGTCACATACACCAGAAGTCATTTAGATGTCTGCAGGCTCCCAGCAAAGTCCAGTCCTGAGTGACTATTCTCTGCCACACTAAGCAACCCATGACAAGTTAAAACAGATTTTCCCAGAGCCAGACTCCTTGTCAAGGAGTAAGAACAGCTTAACACATACAGAATATCAGAAGGACATTTAAAACAGAGAAGATGTTACATATTAAATCCTATTTCCATTTTCACAATAAGAATACTCTGGCATCCAAAATAAAGCCAGATCTTACTAATGGGGAAAAAAACGGGAGGAATTTGAATCAGGTGCCGATTATAGAATATTTGAAGCTGTATTTGTTAGTAGCTTGTTTGTTCATAGTGTGGAATACATACTTTCTCCTTGCTGTGTACATGTCTTTATTTTTTTTATTATTTCACTGGTTTGGGTCTTTGGCTCTTGTGTTCTGAGATAGACTCCTAAAAAGGGGGTCATTGAAATGTGGAGGTGTCATTGAGTAAAAGGAATTTATTTAAGAGAGGGACATGTCACACCTCTTTATCCCTTCTCATATTTCAAATCTTTCTATCCATCCATTCAGCTAATCCTTTAGGCCTTTCAGATATACTTTTACTACTATGAAGGTCTCTGAATTATGATTACAAATACACTTGGCTACACATTTTGGAAATAGAAAATGAGTAGCATATGATGACCATCTCCACGTGGCAGGTGTGAGGCATAATCCTTTACATGTGTGATCTTATTGAATATGCACAATAATCACATGAGGTGTGTGCTGTTTTCTCTGTTTTTTTGGTGATAATACCCACCTTTTCTCTTAACTTCCTAATGTAGATAGGCAAGAATACACAATATCACCTTTTAAAATTATTTCTGTCACACTTTTCTATCTAAGTAAATGACATCATCACCAACAATCCAGGTGCTCTCCTTGATACCTCTCTTTCTGTCACCCCCCACATCCAATCTATCAACAATCTTATCAACTCCACCTCTGAATATGTCCCAAATATTGCCGCTTCCCTCCAGCTACTTGGGTACCATCCTGGTTTAATCCACCATCATTGCCCGTCTGGACTTACACAGTAGTCTTCTTCCCAAAAATGCCTGCTCTATTTCTGTCTCACTATAATGGAAAAACGTAATATTTTAAAATATAAATCAAATTTAATGTCCTTACTATAAACCCTATAATGACTTCCTATCACATTTGGAATAAAATGCAAACCCCGTATCCTGGCCTTAATGATCTGGGCCAGGCTAATCTTTAGACTTAATCATTGTCTTCCTTGCTCTTTCTTTCCCGAGAACTGTGTTTTGTAAACCCTCCAAGACATCCCTGCCTTCACATCTTAGTGTGTGCTGTTTCCTCTTCCTGGAATGTTCTTTAGCATTTTACATGGTAAATTTTATCATTCCAATCTCAGCTTTACATGTAAACTTAAGAGACTTTCTCCAGTCACTGAATTTAAAGTTGCCAGCTAGGAATTCATAGCATTTATCACTGATGTTTTCCTTTTTCACTTCCTAAATTTGCTTGTTTATGTTCTGTCTCACCAGAAGAGCAGGGACCATGTTTATTTTACACACCACCAGGACTGGCTACATAATTTCCAGAGCTGAGAGGAAAATGAAAATATGGGCCTCTTGTTAAAAAAATCATTAAGGATTTCAAGATGATGGTAAGAGGACATTAAGCCAAGTGCAGGGCCCTTCTCAGCTCAGAGTTCATGTGGATGTGTAGGTCCCAGGCCCATAAAGTCTATTCACCACTGGACTCCAACCACTTAATAGCTGCCCAAATTACTTTTTTGGAAATTTTTGATAAATTATTTATTCATGTATTTATTGAATACATGAATAAATAAATTAATGAATGGAATTAAGGAAACTGAGCTAGATATACCAGACTTGTTAATTCAGAGAATAAAACGCAGAGTTGGAATGGAAACTTAGGCAGTCTGGTCCCACATTTCCTATTAGCCACTGTACCACACTGCACCCCAAGGCAGATAAAATCCAGTCTCTGGGACAAAAAAAAACAAAAAACAAAAAACAAAAAACAAACCAAAAACCCATCCTTAGCCTTCAGTGAAATTTAGTATCATATAGAAATGAAGCCACAATTCAAAAGAAGTGGGTGCTAAGTATTCTAAGAAGGATATGAAAAAAGAACTAGAAATGAAAGTGAGGTGAGTGGTTAGAAGTTGTAGTAGAGGTGGGCTTTGAAGGCAGATAGGAGTTTGGTACACAGGCCATGAGGAAAGATCCACAAGAGGAAGCACACAAAATATCTGGACACGTGGTAAGAAGCCTCGTGTGACTGAGGAAAGGCCATATGAAGAGGAAGAAGAAGGAATAAGATAGATATATCTGATGGCTCACTATTATAGTGGACATTTAACACTTAAGGCCTTTACTTTTTTTAAGTAGGAAAAGGAGGCCAGAGTTGTGCCATTATAAAACAGAACTTGAGGAAGATGACTCCAGTTCCAGTAGACATAGTGGGCAAGGAGAAGAAGCCACAGACCACTTGCATCAGCTTAACTAAGGTACTGGCCACAGGGGTTCCAAGAAGAAAAAGATAATGGGTATCACAGAGAAAATAAAAACCTAAATGATTAAGTGAGGTGCATAAAGAGTGGAGATTCTAAGCGACAATTCCAAAGTTTGAAATTTCCAGCATATCTACTATGTGCTTGCCGATTTGCATGCATTATTTCTAATCTCTATAACAGATCTGGGAGGGAAACTTTCTTATTTATCTACAAATAGCAACAAAGGTAAGGCAAGGCTCAAAGAAGTGAATTAGCTTGCTGGAGGCCACACAGTAGGCACAGGAGGTAGGAAAAGAACTCACATATGTGTGATTCTACTATATTCCACCTTGGTCAATGGGAAAATGAAGGTTAGAAACAAGGAAGTCAGGACTTGGAGCTGGTTGGGAAAAGTAGGTACTTTATTTATTGTCTTATAAAGCTCATACTTGTTTCACATGTATACATAATGATCCTTTTTGTTTTGTTTTGTTTTGTTTTTTGATCTAAAAAGTGTCTTTATTTTTACCTTGTGCATTTATAGTAAATAACACAGGTCTAGTCATTTAATAAACATTCTATAAATTCTTTATGAGTATTATACCAAATTGCAACACATGGTTGGAAGTGAAAAATGCCTGAATGTCAACAGAACAAGATCTGATCTGATAATAGGCAGGCAGGTCCAAAGACCAGAGAGGGTCCCACAGGACCAGTCAAGAGGGTCCTTGGCTTTCTTCAGGATGGAAATCAAACATGATCAGAGAGAAAGTAAGGGTAGAGTTTATTGAAGACATAGAGAGAGCAGATACAGACAATATCTAAGAGACTTGGAAAAGGAGCATGAGTCTTGTCTTTACTTGGTGGTCTGGGGTTTTTATTGAGGATATTGGTCTGGTTTATGTGTCCTTTCAGGCCTCTAGACCGAGTGCTCAGGTGTCCTCCATCAGTTATATATCCCCTGGGGCCAGGAGTCTTGAAATCAAGGTGTTTGCAGTCAGTGGCTTTGGAGAACATCCATGATGACCTCCCCTGGTCACTCCTTAAATGTTATCTATTGTGCTGGAAGACTCCAAAGAAATCCTTAAATCCTTGACCTTTACATGAGGACATACATTAAGGCGGGTGTAATGTAGGGGTGCAGGTGCTAACAAGAATCAAAGCAGGACAAGGAACAAAGGGGAAAAAACAGCTTTTTTTTTTTTCCATGGGGTCTCTTCAGTTTCCCTGTCTTAATTGATTTGCTAAATTAAAAACCAGTGTTGACTAAGAAATGGGGGAAATGTCATTTTAGTAGATTCATGATTAAAAATAAAGAATTCTTATTTCAAACCTATTATTTAGTCCCCAGAGGGTATAGGCAAATGATGAAGAAAGGCAAACAAACACCAGCAACATTTACCTGCAGTTAACATTCTTCTTGGCTGAACATTATACTAAACTACCTGCCATGAACACACCATGATCTTTGGAATGGGTTTTTAATAATATTGCTCATTAGACCAGCACATCAATTCATTTCCTCCCCCATCTCTTATCAGAGACAATTCCAATTTATTCAAGAGTTACTTGCTTTGGAGTAAGCCATCATCCCATCAGAATGTGAAGTATGTCTCCCCTTGGGGATCATATGACCATTCTGTTTAATTTAATTTAGGAAAAAAAAAAAACAAATTAAATCTTGTTTTACTCCCCTGGGGGAAAACATGCTTCACAAATGAAGAATTCTCAGGCAAAAAAATCTCTAAGTCCTATATCCTGTCAAAAAGTTCATTTACATACACCCTCCTTCATTCTATTGACATGTGAAACTGAGTTTATATTTATCCTCCACTCAAACACTCCTCATTAAATATCAATAGCTCAGACAAGGAGGTGAGAGCCATTTTCTCTTCTTACTCCTAATGAGACCACCTTGGAAATTGAGAAGAAAAGGAGTCTGGTGCAATGAGTTAAGTGATTAGTATACCTAATCAATGCCTGGGATAAGATCAGTGAATCCATGGAACTGCTTTTGAGTACCTTCCCTTTATAGGGCTATGTGCTAGGTGCTGGGGAAGAGAAGCGACAGAGTGGAATATTCTGGCTTTCAAGATCACCGCCGTCTATTTAAGAAGGTGACATAGCCATTAGAAAAAGTAATTATTGAAAACAAGAGAAATAAAATTTTGTATGCAGAGAAATAACATTTTAATTATTTGTATACTCAGACTGCAAAGCTGATTCCACAGTGTGTCATTTTGGATGTGAGGAAACAGTACAGAAGGAGTGAAGATTCGTGCAGCACCTGCAGAAGGCAATTGAGCATTACCTGTCATAAATACAAATGCATTTACTCTTTGGCTTGGAAATTCCTTCACAAGATATTTATTCTACAGATATACAGTCAAACACTCAAGAACTATGTGTGAACAAGAAAATTCCAGGCCTGTTTTTTATGTTTGAAAAGATCAGAAACAACCTGTATGACCATCAATTGGGGACTGGTTAAATATATTATGGCATGTAATCTGATGGATTTTTGCAGCTATTAAAAATAATGGGGCTGCTTTTTATATATGATCTGGAAGGATCTTTAATGCATGCTGGTTAGTGAATTAAAAAAGCAAAGTACGCAACAGAAGGTATAGTTTGATATATAGCATTTCCTCACAAAATATATCATAGATGTCATATATAAATATGGAAAAAGTAAACTATATATAACATATATATGATGTACATACATAACATTTCTCTATCTCACACAGACACACACACATACACACACACATCATATAAATGCTTAAAACACTTAATATAATACGTTTGACAACAGTGTTTGCCCTTGGGGTGTGAATAAAAGGACTAGCAGTCAGAAGTGAAAGAGAAACTTAATTTTAACTGTATATGGTTTTATATATTTACAATTTTGTCTTGAGTGCATATATATTATCTACTTAAAAATTAACTTAATACAGTAAGTTAGTAATAGAACACAGAATATAATGAACCTGATCAGTTGAGTATTCCATTCTCTGTAGTTGGGGCTCAGTGAAGTGCATGTGCACCCCAAGATGAGGTGCTGAGAACTCGGTGGGGGTACAGGCCTGCTCTCAGTGTTGAAGTCAGAGTAGTGGTTGAGTGTGAAAGTGATTTAATTTACCTCCATCCCCAGAAAAAGAGTGAGTTTCAGTTGCTAGTAAGTCCACCTTCTAGACTAACAAAGTTAACTCTGGAGGACCCATAGGAGGATAGAAGAAAAGGCATACACATTAGAATGTATAATCTTCCATGCCAAGAAGCTTCTCTTATCCCTCATTATTTACTCAAATCCATCCTGTAGAGATTGGGGGTGAGTAAGAACTCAAATTAAGCAGTTCACCGTGTTAGTAGTCATCACCCAAGCATATGACTCACTGATATACATCTGAAGAGGCTCATGACTAAGGTTTTATTAGACAGTAATAAAGGACCTTTCCCCAACAACAGCTAGCTTCCTCAAGGTCCTGGAAACCTTGCTCCCCAGATTCCCTAGTGACTTATGTTATCTCCAACCCTTTTAAAACTTGAAAGTATACAATGGGCCACTTCTCATGACCACAGTGCAGCTTTTTGTCCACTGGTCCTGTCCCCATCCTTTAATCAAATCATCTTTTTTGCACCAAAGACATCTCAAAAATTCTTTCTCAGCTGTTGGCTCCAGACTTCACCAACTTGCCAAAATTATGTCATGTGGTGACCATGAAGGGACCCCTCTCACTCTAGAGAGCTTTCTTTCTTCACCTAATGGTATATCACTGAACCCTTTTGTGTCCATGAGATTCATTCTTCGACTCTGGTGAGACAAGAACCCAAAAACCCTATAACATTTGGAAGAAATGTATATTGTTACATGGAAGACAAAATGCATCAGACAACGAAGAAGATGATTTGATTTTGGTTACTGAATATGTAAAACATCCATTAATATAGAACATCTCAATGAAAAGAAAGGACACCTGGGTTCTCATAAAGACAGATACATAAGGGAGTGATCCATGAATCTCATGGGAGTCACATAGAAGAATGATGATGGGTCGTGTCGTAAAATATGTGAGGGCAAAGTTGACTTTGTGATTACCCAAAACCCAAAAGGTAGAGTGCTTTCTTAAGTATCACCTGTTTTCCCATCAGCACAGGGCTCAGGTGAAGTTTGACATCATCATTTGCTTCCACTTCAAACACAGTCCTGCACAATTTTCCCAGCTCCTCCAGTCCCATCTCTTTCCTTTCATCTTTGAATCCTCAGTTCCCAACTCCAATTCTCCTTTGATTTTTCTCAGTATGGTCTGCTTATCCAGGTAAGGTGTTCCTGATATAACTCTTCTCTTCCTTCCTATTTCATCTAATTGATTCTTACTTCTGTTTCTTCTCTTAGTATCCTGAATGATTTTCCTTGTCTTTGAGGAACTATTTTCAGTACTCAACTAACTTGATAGTCTTTCACTTACATGTTCTTTAATAAATAGGTCACCTTGCTTCTCCTTTCTCACAGTGAAAGACTATTTCCCCAACTCTGGACAAAGGCTGGCTGGACCTCTTGCCACAGAGTCTATCTGGAGTTGGGAAGAACCATCATACAAACAAAATCATCAGTTATAAAGCAAAATAGAGAGTTTAACTGTCCTCTAGTTTCACCAAAGACAGACCAGGAGGAAATGAACAAGGAGGAAAAAAGAAAGGATTTAAGTGATGGAGACTGAGCAATAACTGTTGACAGGAGAAAGGTTATTATTAAGTATTAGGACAGGTTATCAAGAATGGTTATGAAAAGTGAAAAAATTTCCAGGCTGCAGGAATCCATCACCTTAAGCAAGCATAATATGTACTGATATTTCTTTAATAAAATATATACAGAGAGGAACATATTTGTTATACAGAACTTCAACTGTAATACAGTAGTTTTTCACTTCTCATATCCCAGTGACATGATCTTACTTTCCAATTGCATCAACGTGTTTCTAGATTCCATGCCTGTATTGCTTAGAAGCAGAAGATGTTGAATTATGAGCAGAATTCTAGCCATAGACTTAAGATTTTAGTTTACTTTCTTTTCTTTTTTTCTTTTAGAGTTTAGAGTATATTTAAATATTGTTATCTCGCTACAGAAGGGGTTCTTTTATTGGATAAATGTTTGCTATTATTATTGGTGTTGTTACTGAGTAGGGCAGCTTTTTACTTCTATTTTATTATTTCAGTGCTAACACATGGTGTCTGCAAAATGCTGTGCTAACCTCTGAATATGCCTCTGTGGCCAAAAGGTCTTTTAACATGTTCTGAACCTGTGTGTTTCTGAACTTTTTTATTCCTATGCAAATAAAATGCAGCTACAAGAATGCACACATCTACATCCACAGCTAATTACACTCCTAAGGACTCTTCATTGTCTTCCATTTACGCATAATTAAATCCCCTTGCTCTTTATCTGCTCCTGTAAGCTTTAACATAGAAATACAGAGAAGAAAAAAACAATGAATGCCACCCCACCCCCACCACACACAACCCCCAAACCTGCTGGGTTTAAAGGAAAATCCCTCATTTGCTCTAGTTGGCTATGCCAAGCATTTTGCAGTGAAACACCCCTACAGTGTGTTCCAATGGGTTCTCATTTGGGGAAAGAGAATGTTACAGAGGGGCAATGACACTTCCCATGCCTGTTCCTGAGCCATTTAAAGAGAGTAAAACATGCAGGAAATGTTCAATGGATTTTATAGCAAAGCATCATGGTGCTGTTATCAGCTTCCTTGCGGGAAATGGTAATGTGTATTCATATAAACACAATGGGGTTGAACATCACCTCATATCCATTCAGATGCCTCCCAGTACCCAGGCAACTCACACACAAATGCCTGTTTGCTCGCCCCATAGCTCTCAGCAACTAAGGCTCCCCAACCCTCACAGTCCCTGCTGCTGCCCAGCAGCTTGATGAGCAATTGAATCTTTCTTTTGGAAGCACATTCGAACTCTTACCACTGACCGGAAATTTGTTCAGTTTTCATTCTTAATTGGAATATTAGCAGAAAATGATGGTGAAGATGGCCTTCTTCAATTTTTTAACCCCATAAACACATATGAATGATAGCTATTTTCTCACCACCTCCCTCCTCAATTCCAGAAAAGCAAGGCAGTGGAAAATAAAAACAAGACAAAGCAAACTATGGGATAACAACAAAGAAATGAGCACTATGACACAAGTGCAATGGATAAGGAGAGAAAACATAGATTCAGATGCTCAGTTAGAGTCCTCATTTGATCATGTGGTGGTGTAAACCTCCATAAGGAGGTTAAAAAAAAAAAAGACACTAGCTGCTCAATATCTTAGCTTGTTCAGATAATTGGGCTGAATATTCAGCTGTGGGTATATGACCTTCATATGGCTATGGTGGGCTGATTTTCAGACCATGATTCCAATTACTGGTAGGCTAGTCCTGCTTATTCCACTACCAAGTTAATCTGAACAACAAACAGTAATTGACTGTAGAGACTAATCTTGATACACTGACTTCCTGAGCAAAATGTCATGGTCTATAAAATGAGTATAGCTGCATCTGACCTAATATCCACCAGGAATTTTGGAGAAAAATCATATAAAGTCAATTAAATGCAGAATCTATCCCTCTATACGTATGTTAAGCCATTCTATAACTAGAATCTTGCATATGGAAAGGATTTGAGATACGGATATTCCAGTCCTTATAGATCCAGGCTGATCTTGTGATTAATCAAAAGAGAAAACATATAGTAAGATGATCTTCAGCCTGGAGTAAATACCCACATTTCTGTAACAGCTAGTTTTTGAATCACACCTCATGGATCTCTGACTGCCTTGGCTGATCATTGTTTTATATGTTAATTTTTGGTCATCATATATACCTAAACTCATGAAAGCAGGTACTGACAGTGTTTGGTGTGTTAATTAATTAATTCATTAATCAACCATTTTCTGAGTAATTATAGTTTTCTCTAGCATTGACTATATAAAGATGAAAAAGTTGCTGCTTTCACCTTTAAGGTGCTCAGATGTCATTAAGGGAGAGAAGAATATACATAAATTGTTTGATTATGGCTGATAGCTGTTTTAATAGACTTGCATAAAAGGTACAGTGATAGCCTAAAGGAAGAGATGAACACTTCTCAGGGCAGAGGATAGAGAGAAGATTCAAGAAGGATCCGTAACCAGATGAGCAATTAAGATGGGTATCAGAGCATAAGAGTTTGATATTTAAGAAGAGGAAGATAATTTGCATGTGCAGAAAGAGTCAAGAAATAGCTTAGTGTGCTTGGATAACTATAAAATTTTTTTTAAAAGGCAAACAGAGTGGGAAAAAGGTAGAAAATGAAGTTATATAGGTTGAGGATACTGAAAAACATAGAAAAGTTTAGATTGTATCTTTGATGAGAAGAAAGCACTAAACGAATGTATTTCACCTCTTCCAAGAAGAGTGGTTTCTAGGATGTATCCCTACACTGGTCATTCCTAGGAAGATATGGAATTTTCAGAAGCAAAGTCATGGCCTCCACACCTCTGATCATCTCATCTTATTTAAAAATGTGAAATCAAATTAATTTTTACATCAAGGAAAGTTATGCAAGCAAAAACCACAACTAAGGCAATTGGAAAATTATATGAGAAAAAGAGAAGAACAATTTCCCCTCATGCTGGAGTAATGAAACTGGTGACAAGGGGCAGTTTGTAGGAGTACAAGTTTCAGATCATTGGGACTACCATAGTTAACCAGTTGATGGCCTCTATCATTGGCACCCACGGACCTCTTTCTATCTGAGGGATCAACTTTGCACATTGCTTGGTTCTACTTATATACCCAGAAATAGTCAGATTGTTAGGTTGTCACACAAAATCCCATTTCCCTAAGAGATAAGCCAATGATCCTCTTGAATTAGAGAAAGAAGAAGAAGAAGAAGAAGAAGAAGAAGAAGAACTCTAAAATATCATATAAAATTTTAAACACCCCCTTCCCCAAAATGAAGTGTAAATTGGAAACCAGGGAGGTAATGCATACAAAAGCCCAAAAGCCTGTTTTAATCCCAAATGTATCAGCCTAAGTCACAAGAGGAAGAGATAAGGCATGGGCTAATTCAAGGTGGAAAGTCTAATAGAAGACCACTCCATAAAGTCAGGAACCTAAAGGGCTCCACCCACTGTGTAAAAGGAAAACTTAAGAAACTTGCCTGTCTTGACCTTAGCATTGTTAATGGGAAAGTATCCCTTGAGAATTTATAATCATAAGCCAGTTTTCTTACAGATTGGTTATAAACCCTCCTTCAACGACTGTAAGTAATTGTAATTCATCTGTGGCAGAATGCTACTTTTACTAAGGACTCAAAAATTCCCGCAGATAATATTCCAAGGAAAAGGAGGAACTCATAGTAGAAAAAATTCTATTTATGTATCTATCTCGAAGCACTTTATCAGTTAAAAATAGCAGAAACAACAAATACTAAAGTCAGACTCATAAAAACTTCAGATAGAATTATCAAACACAAACTATAAATGAACTATGTTTAATATATTTAAACAAAGAAGAGATGTTTAAAAATAAGAACAAGACACAAGAGATTATATATTATTAACTAGATTTGGAGTAAATGAAATTTGGAGAAATAAAATAGTTAAATATTTGAAAATAAAAACTCAATAGAAGATTAGACACTACTAAAAGGAAAATTAGAAACATGGAAAACAGACAGGCTTCTTTTTATTAAAATCTGTAATGCAGCTCAGAGAGAGACAAATGATAATAAATATGAGACTCAAGAGTCATGGAGGATAGAGTAAAAAAGTTTAACATGAATGCAATCATCAAGAAGATATAGTAGAAGGAGGAAGAAAGATATGAACTCAGAAGATAGAGGGGCTGGAAAAAAAAACAGATTTGTTGAAAGACAAAAATACTTAGGTCAAGAAATCCCAATGAGATCCAAGCAATATACATTTTCAGATGCCTTCTGGATTTCAGATCAACATCTTCACATTCAGACATCTTAAATAACATTCTCCAACACTGAATATTCCAAAATACCCATCTTCTTTACAGCTAAAATACATCCTTTGTATTTCATTTATTCTTATATTATATATTCTTATATATATTATATTGGTAATAGAATGATTCTTAAAATTATTAATAAAGATCACTTAATTTTTAGATTCCAGAAAGCCAGAAGTTAGATAACAAAGGCCAGAATTCCAGAATATCTAAAAATATCATAAATATCTATAAAATCTTAAAATATGTAGAAAGAGGAAAATGGAATTATTTGAACAGATTTCTTTCCATCCTTGAGAAGAACACACTTTTTGTTGTCAATGGCCTGCCTGTTCTTTCCTTCCTACACTGTTTTGCTGGACAGTATGGAAATAACAATATGTTGTCCTAAGCAGTTTTACAAAATTGATCAGGCAAGATAAATATAGACCTTCATCCCTAGTCATTCACCATTACAGAAATTTGAAGCTAGAAAAGACCAAAACTTGGTACACATGTCCTTTTGGGTTCCAAGTGAGCAAGGATTCAGGGATGGAAGGTAGGGGGATCTTTCATTTTTGACAGACTAAATCACTCCTTAAAAGAAAAACCTGAAATGGGTGTTTCCAGACATTAGTTTCCTTAAGAGAGCTAGATATTTGCTATAGAGAACAAGATAACTACCAGATAATTTTCCTTTATTGTGGAAGTTGGGAGAATGGAGGAACAGAATAATTAGTTGGAATTGTTGATGGATGATTTTTTAAATAAAATGATATGTATTTTGGAATTTCCAAGTCTAAAATAAGTAAATTCCATATCCTAATTATTTGGCTTGACTCAGCACCTTTTATTCAAAAGCATGCTTGGTTCTTAGCAGAGTGTCAGTTAAACAAGGCTTGCTGTGTTCATATGTATCTTTCTTCCTTTATACTCAACCTTAAAACTCCCATCATTCATTCTATCACATTCTTCTGGACTTTTCCAGCCTACATTGATTTAATGTTCTGAATTTCTGTAGTACACATTTTTTATACTATTTTTTGTTGTTGTTGTCTACATTTCACCTTATTTTTAAGCCCTATTCATTTTGAGTACATTTTTTTTTAAGATTTTATTTATTTATTCATGAGAGATGCAGAGAGATAGAGAGAGAGGTAGAGATAGGCAGAGGGAGAAGCCGTCTCCATGCAGGGAGCCAGACGTGGGACTTGATCTCGGGTCTCCAGGATCAGGCCCTGGGCTGAACACAGATGCTCAACCACTGAGCTACCCAGGCGTCCCTTGAGTACATTTCATACGTGAAATCTTTCACATTCTTTGAGACTAGAAATAGTGAATACTGGTTTAGACACTCTGTAGTGCCTAGGAAGGGGCTGTACATTAGGAAGTACTCAGTGCATTCCTGTCTCAGATTGTGCTGCAATGATTTATGGAATGTTTTACTTTATTTTCAGAATGAATGCATAATATAAATAACAGATCCAGTTTTATGAATATTCATATTCCTTAAGCTGAAAGTTACTACTGCTGAATGATCACAGACCCAAATGTTTTTCTTAGGAGAATTGTGACTTTCTGTATAAAAAGTCACTAAAAATAAACAATATCTGCCATCAAGAAATAGACAAGTTAATTAAACAATATCATCAGTAACATACATGTAGAACATAAGGTCAGTCTATTATAGAACCAATAGATAATCCAAAAGGGATACTTTAAAATTAAATTGGGTTTAAAAAGTTTTTTTTTCTAGTTTCACATTTAAAAAATATGAACTAGTGTTACCCAATGTTGCCCATAATTAAAGTAAATGAGAGAGCAAAAGCAATTATTTGGTTCATCAAATGATTGATTACACCAGTTTGAAGTCACCAAGTACAGGATTAAATTTTCTCTGAAATTATCAGAGTTGTATAATGAAGGACTAGAGAATGTTTATAAACATGTATTAAAATCCAAGTTATATCAATTCCTAGTTACCTGATTTTGGATAAAATGCTTAATGATTTTAAGTTTTAGTTTCCTCATCTCTAAAGTGGTGATAATAATAATTATTTTGCAGAATCATTTTGGAGATTAAGTAACCTGTTGAAAGTAAAGGTCTCATCACTACCTGTACATAGTAGCCACTTAATACATTCATTACCACACAAATGAGCCATCTCTCTTAAAACAGATAACAAGGTAAATGTGGTCCATCCCTTCCTTTTCCACTACATGTGTCAATCATGGTGGCTTCCATTGTCACAGCCTCTTCTGAGAAAGCTGATCTGCTCACAGATCTCTTTGAGGGGGGACACCCAGCCAATCATGTTTCGTACCATTCCCTAAATATAACTTTTTGGATGGGAAGTGCCCTAGACTCAAAGGCAACTAATTCTTAGGCTATTTGACGATGCAGGAGTCGCCTGATATGAACTCTCTGTCCAATGGTGAATGAGCTGGGCAACTAGATTCTTGCTTTTAGGAAGTAGAATGGAAAAGCACAGGAGGAGAAAGTCAATCAGTTCTAAGAGGGCTTGCACAGCATGTGGTTCATTAAAATAGGGAGTGAGGGACTGTGAATGAACTTATATTAAGAGTAAGCTAAAGACAAAGGAAGTAGAATTTATAACCAAAGAGACACAGGAAAAGGGAGACTAAAAATTAAGAGGTAAAACTAAAGAAGCAAGAAACAGAGGGAAAAGAAACAGAAAAGCAAAAACAAGATATACAGAAAGAAGCAAAAATTGATAGAATGGCCAAATGGAAAACTAGACAAAGATCCACCACAAATTCTTGCCTTGTGATTCCTAGAAATGCTATGACTGGAATTCCTCCATCGGAGAGTCTCAGTCTCAAATATTTCTTTCTCTTGGAGTTCCAAGTGTAAATTATATACCCTCCTTCTTCCGATCCTCCCCACCCTACTATTTCTTGAGCTAGCATAAACGGGTTTCTTGTTAAACGAGTTTCTTGTAACAAACTAAAACTTTCAGTGTAATTAAATACCTTTGAAACATTTGAGGCCATAGAAGAAGATCTATGGAGTAATAAGTGATTTAAACTAACGAAGGAATGTCATCATTAACTTGTTCCCCCTGGGCCCACGTGATGCATGCATGACCAACTTCCCGAAATTGCTATGTTGTCCCTCCATATGGAAAATGACTCTTTCACTCATCTCCAACTATTTAAATTCTACCTGTTTATAAAATGTCCAGTTGAAGTTTCCTATTTTCCTGAACATTCTGTCTGCATAAGGATCTCTTAACTAAATTCCTAGACCACATTTTCAGGTTTAATGCTATCATATCTCATCTCTATGCCTAAACTCTGCATTGTTAGTTAATGCATTGTCATTTTATCTATTCTAGGGGTATATCTAATCCATCCTCCAAAAAAGATATAAGCTTTTTCAACTCAGGAACTGGGGTTGATGCATTTTTAAAATTCACTTTACCTTTATCATGTGATATCCCCAAAGTAGCAGAAAGAAAGAAAGAAAGAAAGAAAGAAAGAAAGAAAGAAAAGAAAAAAACAAAAATCAAGTGAACAAAAGAATGAATAAATTTAGTGTGGTCAAAGGCTTATATAAGATTTCTCAGAGGAACCGTATAGGAAAGTTTCCTATTTTTTAATGAGGGAAGCAGTAGCATTTGTACATTAGTTCCTTGGAGATTGGGTTCTTCAATTTATCCTACAGAGGCTGTTACAATTATGTTTATCACCATTTTAAAAAGCATTAGATGCAAAAAACATCCATTTTATGTGCTATATCATAATAATTGCAGCCTATTAGACCAATGCAAGAGTATTTCCAATTTCCAATGCCTTTGGTTGTGTTAAAGAGGATGTCCCAAGGAACTGACTTACTACTGCAGGTCAGCAGACAAGATGGGACAGAGGAGTTCTTGGCACAAACTGACATATTCAATGGGAATTGTTTGTTTTCAGTTCTTTTTAATTTCAGGGGAAAATAATCTTTCATCTTCTCTCTACACTTGAACGGCAGGTGGGCAGACACTGATTTTTTTTTCAGGAGAGTGTGTGGGTATGTCACTTGGAAGAAGTTCAAACATCATGTATATTACTGACGTTGACAAGTCTAACTGCAGGACATGGGGGACGCAATCCTAGCTGGGGTAGAGTTGGCATTTTCAGGGTATTTTTAAAAAATATAAATGCTCTGACACTGATCTAAAACCCTAGCTCCTGAGGGCTTTGGTGTGTAACAGTGATGTGTGAGGCCAGGCATATACAAAAGCTGGGATGGAAGATTTCGCTCCAATAAAATTGGAAGCAGCTTATATTTTCTGCCACTTCTCAAATCAACTGCGGCTTCTTGAGTTGGAAAACATCAGATTTGCTATTCATTGTTTTTTTTTTTCCCCCTTTTTTTGTTCCCATTGCTGTCTTTGCCTTTCCAGGGTCTATATAAAGTGAAACGTGTTTCAGGAGCATAATGAGTAGTTCTGAAAAGCATTCAGTTGACTTTAATGTTGCTCTACTAAGTTTCCTGTCACATATGTCCAGGTACCCATGTGTGCGCATGTGAGTGAATCCAACTCACCTGCAGATGGCTACATGCATTGTTTTCAACTAGATATATCAGCCCAGTCCAAAAGTAATTGTTAAGATCATTTGTTATAAACATTGGAGCTAAAGTTCCAGAAAAGGAGCAGGGAGGGTGTGAAATTAACTAAATTTGTTGCAAGAAAAATAATAAATGTGTTGTAAGGACTTTGAGGTATAAAGGAAAGACTTGTGGACAACATTTTTGGGGAAAAAAAGGCTGTCGTGTGTGTGTGTGTGTGTGTGTGTGTGTGTGTGTGTGTTTTGTTCTTTTACCCACATTTATTTTAATATTAGTGTCCTTAAAAATGGCTTTAATTCATAGAGAAGGCATTTTATATACTTTTGTAATGCTAATATAAAGAAATTAAATAAATTATGAAGATGTGGACATATTCAAATTGTCTTTCCAAACAAAAGGACATCCACTCCGGAATGTTTTGATAGCCATAATCAAATTTCTCAATAATTATAACTAAAAACGGAGCCCAGTGGCCTCTGCAAATTTGAAACTGTTACTGGCTAGAATAGAATGGCAGAAATTCTCATGGTGAGTCAGAGCCATGGGCTCAAGAGACAAATGTCACTTTATTTTTGGGCTGTCATAACTTTTTCTCTCCTCTCTCCCTCCCTCTCTTCTTTTCTCCCTCCCTCCCTCCTTTCCTTCTTTCCCTCCTTTTTTTTCCCTCAAATTATGAGGAAATCTTTCTCACTTCAGAACTCATCTTTCACATTTCTTGTACTTTGTTCATTTATACTTTGGATTAACTTTGTTTATTTTACTAAAAAGAAGAACCCCAGCATATCTGAATTAGATTTCAAAATTCTGACTTTAGAAACACCTGGATGGCTCAGTGGTCAAGCATCTGCCTTTGGCTCAGGGCGTGATCCAGGAATCCCAGGATCTGTGAGAGACACACAGAGAGAGGCAGAGACACAGGCGGAGGGAGAAGCAGGCCCATGCAGGGAGCCCGATGTGGGACTCAATCCCGGGTCTCCAGGATCACACCCTGGGCCAAAGGCGGCGCTAAACCGCTGAGCCACCCAGGCTGCCCCAAATTCTGACTTTAACTCTATGGATAGTGCTATTTAGCTCTTTTCTGCTGTAGAGATGTATGTTGTCTGGAAATGAAGAGTTCTGTGTGAAAAACCAGGGGAGATAATGGTGCAAGAGAAAACAAAACATGGAGAAAGAAAAAATATGTACATGTTAGCATTAGTTGCAGAGTTAAAGTTGCTGTTTGGGAAAATAAAAATATATTATGTGTCTAACGGTTAACTCTTTAGATGATCTTATTGTCATGAATGGGTTGATAAGCTACAGTGATGGGATGATATAGAGTCAAAATAATTATGGGGAAAGAAAGGTGTGCTTGTGCTTTCTCTCTCCCCTATAAAATACGCATCTCTTTGGGGAATTGACTTTTCCTATCACTCAGTTTCTCAGGCATTCTCCTCCATCTTGTCTTCTCCACTCTCTTGGATCCATTACAACCCCCAAAGTCCTCATTCCAGCCTGCTATAATTCACTCTTTGCATGTAAACAGCTCGATGAACTGAATTCAACTTCAGATATGGCACCTGATAGACCAGAGTCATTCAAGGGGAACTCTGGAGACAGTGGTCCAAAACCCTGATATTACAGTTGTTCGAAAATGGGGAGGTTGAAAGGGACCTGAAATTCTCTTCAATCTCAATTTAGTTTGGAGGCAGATTACTTTTTGGAATGTGAACTCCCCTCAGTCCTCCCAAAGAGACACAGATATGCATAATTTATTTCCTGAATTGGGAGTTGTGAAGTAAATGGAAGAATTTGGATTTCAATTCTTCCCTTCCTTAAGAGTGTGTCCTTGGGCAAATGTAGATTCTTCATTTATTCATTCAACAAGCCATATGTGTATCAAGCACTGCTTTTGTTTTCGGACATGTTAGAGGTGAGCAGTGGTGACAGGCCCATGTTCTCATGGAGCTTATATTACTGGAGGAGTACAGCCCATACAAATATGCATTTATACACAAGAGGAAATCAGGAAATGTATATGCTACAAAAAATTAAGAGAGTGATGTGCTAGGTTAGTGGATTTCAAATATTAATGTGAACACAAATCAGTTGAGGATCTTGTTACAATGCAGATTCTGATTTAGTAGTCTTGAGTGTGGCTTAAGATTCTGCATTTCTAACAAGCTTCTAGGTGATGCCAAGGCTGCTGGTCCCTGCCCCAAGCTTTGAAAAGCAAGTCAATAGCTATTTATTAGTAGCAATTTTAGATTGTGCAGTAATGACAGGCTTTTGTGATGAGGCTATGAGTAAGTGGAGAAACCATTCATTGAAGATCTGTTGGAAGAACATTTCAGGCAGAGGAAGGGGTTATTTCAAAGGCCTTAAGAGAGAAGAGAGATTGGTAAGTCAAAGGAATAGAAAGAAGGCCTTTGTGTCTTAAACATAGTGACTTGAGGGGAGTGAGAGAAAGAGTCAGTCATGTCATGAAATACATGGTAAAGAATTATATTTTATTCTCAGCATTAAGTGAAGTCATTGTAGAGTTTAAGCAGAAATCCACTTTACATTCTCTGAGACTATTCTGGACATGGGGTGGAGAAAGGAGCATAAAGTAGAAACAAAGAGACCAGTTAAAGTCTACTGGAGTTGTCCAGATGAGAAATGATGTTGGATACAATCAGGATGATAGCAATAGAAATAGAAAAAATAGGTAGATTAAGAGAATGTTTTGCTTTTGTTTCTACTTGTAGATTGATTGGCTGTAAGAGGTAAGGAAAAGAAAGGAAGTAAAAATGTCCCTCAGTTTGTTAGCCAGGGTTGGTGAGTAGATGGTAGTTCCCTAAGGAGACTCTCAGAAGCAGTATTTGGAGAGTCAAGAGTTCCACTTAACCCATGATAAAAAAAAAAAAAAGACATGTCCAAGAGGCATCTTAAATCCTGAGTAAAGGTGAAAAATAGAGATAGACATTTGGAAATTATCAGCATACAAATAGAGCTGGTTACAAATACTTAGGGAAGAAGGATAGACAACAAAAAAGAGACCTCAAGCCTTAAGCTCCATACCTTCTACTATTTAACGTTTCCAATCAGAATGGAAGAAACTACCTGAGTATCTTGAAATTATGTGGCCATTGAATTAAGATAAAAGCTATGAGTGTGCCATGTAGAAACCAAAAAGTAGGTTTCAAAGTGGTAAGTTTTCAATATAGCTGAATAATTCTGTATAAGCATGGGACCTAGAAATGGGAAGGTGAGTTGTTATCATGCACATATATGTGTAAGTACTGTGAAGGATTGATGTGAGGATTAGAGATAATGAGTATAAAATGATGAGAAATAGAGAGGCAGAAAACTATTGAGTGCCCTCTGTAAAGTCATAACACAACAGTAGTGGAGGTAGTACTTCTAACCGAGTCTCTCTGACCCCAGAATGTCTACTCTTTCCATTCTACCTTTGTGTTTCCAGATCACACCAGCAGCCTTTCAGATTGGGTGGGAGAGTGAGTTTCAGCCACAGGCACTGGGTGCATATAGACCGTTTCTCCACAAATATGTCAAAATATAGCCTTAAAAATTAAAAATTAGGGCAGCCTGGGTGGCTCAACGGTTTAGCACCACCTTCAGTCCAGGGCGTGATCCTGGAGACCTGGGATGGAGTCTCAGGTTGGGCTCCCTGCATGGAGCCTGCTTCTCCCTCTGCCTGTGTCTCTGCCTCTCTCTCTCTCTCTCTCTCTGTGTCTCTCATGAATAAATAAGTAAAATCTTTAAAAAACAATTAAAAATTAAAAATAGGAAAGTTGGAAAAAAGGAAGAAAGGAAGGGAGAGAAATCATGAATAGAATTCTGGGTCTAAGTTGTATATAAAATCTTAATTCCACAAGCTCAGAGAATTAATCCTTTCTAAGTTCCTTCAAATCCATCCCTCTCCAAATAAAATCCAGGTGCTCATCTCCTCTGTTAATTTTACAGCAATTTCACTTACGTCTGATGGACCTGGCTTACCTGAAGAATAATCCTAAATCACCCCCTTTCCTTTCACTGTGTATTTCATTATATAGGCTCAAAAACCTTGAAAAAGTACTTTTTGCATTTTGGAAAAAATCAAAAGATATTTGTCTGGAGCTCAGTTATCTTTGGATACTATTCTTGATTGTCTTATTACCGATATGCACTCAACTTGAGATAATGCACTCTACATAATCCCCCTCACTTCCTTGAATATTCTTATGTCCAGAATTAGTTTTTCTTTTTTTTTTTTTAAGATTTTATTTATTTATTCATGACAGACACACACAGAGAGAGGCAGAGACACAGGCAGAGGGAGAAGCAGGCTCCATGCAGAGAGCCCGATGCAGGACTCGATCCCAGGTCTCCAGGATCACACCCGGGGTGGAAGGCGGTGCTAAACCCCTGGGCCATTGGGGCTGCTCAGTTTTTTTCTTAATAGTTTTTTTCCCAGAAATCTTTTCCTATTCCCATCTGGATATTCAAATTCCACCTCATTACAGTCCCCACTTGAATGCCCCTTTTGCAGGAATCATTGCCTGGCCAAACCAAGTCAACCTATTGTTTTGTTTCCTAGAATTGACATAACACATGATACCTCTGTCATTTAGCAAGCTAACAACTATTTTTCTGTTAGCAAACTAACAACTATTTTTCTGTTAGGTCTACCAAAATATGTATTCAATAAACTTTTCTTTGACTCCCATTTAATACCCACTGCCATGTTAGGGCCAGACAGGTCATAAAGACTCACTAGCCTCCTCTGAAATACTACAGAATTTCTTCTATGTTTTAGAAAACAATAGCAAAAACATAGTACTCATTCTAAGTATATAAGGACTGATACGCTAAATGACATATCATCAACTGTCCCGATGTACAGGATAGAGAGAACATGCACAGGTCAGCTAGGGAGGGTGAAATCAGAGACCCTTTTCCCCTGGCTTCCCTGGGCTTCCCTTGGTGTCTGGCATTGTTTGCCTGCTGATTAGTGAGGTGTCTCTAGGTACATTAATGTGGAAGGTTGGATGTGTTTGACAATAAGTCAATGATTCTTTTTGACACGACTTTAATAGTACTGAAGAAGTGATTGTAAGATGATGCCTTTTAATGGGATATAGATATAAGCGACCTGCTTTTTATGACAAAGGTCAATGGTATTGATGGGTAGTGTAGAGAAGATAATTTCCTTGGCATGGTAGGAGACAACTTGCATGATTCATGATTCATGAAGGTATCTCGCTCTCTCTTTTTTTTCTTTTCTTTTTTTTTTTTTGAATATCGCCCACAAGGAGGAAACAAGAGAGCCCCTGCCAATTCCTTCCAGCTGCCACTTTATTTGAAATAAGGAAAAGGTAATATCCCGCAATGAAATGAGTCACTGCTCAACAATTTATGGTAACCTCTAGCCGGCTGAGGCCTTCAGACCTTCAGAATTTGACAATCATATATGGAATGAGTTTTTTTTTTTTTTTTTTTTATGAAGGAAGTGGATATGTGCCATTCCAATGGGACAGACAAGCAGTCAAGGAGCAAAGGCTGAGTGGCAGAGACTGGAGGAGGGCTGATGGCACAGATGAACACCAGAGCGCATCCATATGTGTCTACATGTTATTCGCAGGTCGAGCAATAAAGTACAAGGATCAGCTTTGCAGAATTACACTTTGTTGAAAGGTCATGAGCAAGCAGAATGAAGGGTACCCTGTGCACAAAGGGCTGCTTCTGGAAGTAAAGCCAGCTGGCCTTGGGCTGAATTGGAACAACTGGTTAATCATGGGTCAGGGAGAGAACATTGTGGATACTTCCAGACAGTGCTCATAGCAGGTCAAAAAAGTCTCAGCAGATTCCTCAGCCGCAGCTTTATATTCCTGCACCTTATTGAATCTTAGTTTGTTATGATGGCAGAAGAGACAGGAAAAGGAAAGAGTATGGAGAAGACAGAACAAAAACAGAGAGGGGGAGGGCAGGCTGAGAGGGAAAGGGGTGGTGGATAGGATCAGAATGAGATAAAAAGCAGAGACAACAGAATGTGTACATGTTGAGTGTTCTGGAAAAAAAAAATGTCCTGCAGTTTTGCCTTTCCTATCAGAGTAGGATTCTCTCCTAAGCCCCATTAAGGTAGTTTCACCAGTAACCTTTTCCAGAAAGGATGCATGTCCCACTCTGCCTCCTTGACACTCTCTCCATCCATCAGGACATTGTAGGGCCTGCTTACTTTGGAAAGGTTTGGCTAGTTAGTCTGACCTACAATGCTCCCTACTCCTCAATAGAAGTCCCTCCAGTCATCTGCCCTCTCTTGGATTTTTATTCCAGGATTTTAATTCCAAACTGAGCTGCATTTTCTCAGCTGATTCATGCCTCTTTCCACCAACTCACTGCATGCTTGCCTTTCTAAACTTTTCTCCATGGGCTGTAGCTGTCCTATCCCACAGTAAACAGGGCAAGGGCATGGCTAAAACAGTGGTTGTGGACAGTGTGAAGAGCAATGTGGGGTAGGAAAGTAAGATGTTATGAGCCTTGACATTCAGGGTTTGTTTTTTGTGTGTGTTTTTGTGTTGTGTTTTTTGTGTTTGTTTTTGTTTTGCCAGCCTCTGGAACTTGGGGAAGGATAGAGCTTTGCCACCACTCAAATGGCATCAGTATCACTCATTCAACTCACTCATTCTTCAGTTTCTTAACATTTTCATCTCAGTGAATAACTGCATTCATATCAGCTACCCATTCCCAAGGCTAGAATATAGACTTTGTCACTAAAACCAAAACCTAACCACACTAACAACCCTGCTCCATGCACTTCTGAAATATCAAATTCTATCCCATTCCAGTTTATTGTTTTTCAGCCCTCCTCCTTGGTTATTGTCACAGATATGTCTAAATTCCAATCTCATTGATACTCTGGCATGTTCACCTGGTTAGATTTTTGCTATCTATCATTCCTGTCCTGTTCCTTATCATTCAGTCTGGCCTCTGTTGTCCAACATATCAACACTGCTATCCATCCAAGAGTTCAAGACTTCTCTTTCTCCTCTAGCCCATTTCTAAAAAGTGTTGAAAAAAATCATTCAACATCATAGGAATATACATTCATATCCAGCCACAATTAAGACCTTTGTGCTGCTAGATAATAATAGAGCTATTTCCAGCATTGTTTTAAAACATGTCTTCTGAAACATTTGGTCCCCTCCACTCCAGCCTTGGCTCCATATGTTACATCACAGAAGAAATAGAAGATATTCATTAGGGACACAATCTACTTCCAATGCTTATCTACAAGAGAGCCTTCTAGTACTTCATCTTTTGTATTTGGAAAAGTCCCCCACCTCCATGTAGAGCTAATCCTTCACTGTATGCATTGGATCCTATACTCTCAACCTTCTTTTAGTCTAATATGTCTTCTCTTAAATTGCTTTCTACTTGACATCTGACCCCAAGTATTTAAACATGATCTACCATTAAAAACAAACTCTTACAGACCCTTCCCTCTCTCTACCATACTGTATCTTTCAGCTATATAAACCCACTTTTAAAACAATTTGTCAGTTTTCTTCACTTCAAAGTCCCTCTTTAGCCTATTTCCTTTTGAACTCTACTCCTATCATTTCATGAACTAATCCTTGCCAAGGACATTAATGGCACTGATATTAAATCCATCATCTGCTTTCTGATCATTTTCCTTCCTAACCTCTAGGCAGTTATCAACTTCAACAATGATTGTGCTCTAGAAATCTTCTATGCTTTTGGCTTCTACAACATCATGCTTCTTACATCTTCCATCAGCTCTCTAGATGCTTCTGCTCAGGCTTCTTTGCACTTCCCTTCTTCCACATGGCCTGTAAATGCTGATAATTCTCAGAAGGCCAAAATGTTCTAACTTCACCTTCGTCAATAGATCTCAATTTAGAAATCACTCCCTTAGGGGACCCTCCCAAGCCTCCACGTATTGGGTTGAAAACCCTCTAAGGTACCCTTCCAAAGTACCTCAAGCTTATTTTCTATTTGCATTTATTACAATGCTTGCATTGCTGATTTACAGGGCGGCATTCTCATGATACTATGAACTCCTTAAGAACAAGAATTGGCTTACTTTTGGTCTTAAAACTTCAATGCTGAATTCCATGCCTGCCAAACCTTAGTCACATTACAAATATGTCTTGAATAAATGAGATTGCTTATTTTGGCTATAACTGAAGAGACTCGTTTTCTGAAAATTTCGACTATCTGGCATATATTAAATAAGTGAGAATAACTAAATAAAATAAAACACTAATACTAGTATATTAGTGGGTTAATAGGACTGGTAAGTTTCAATGGCAGTGTAGCATAGTGCTTTACACTACCTACTTTTGTTCTCATCTCATTACTGTGCTTGCTGTGTGATGGTGAATAAATAACTCACATCCCCTGTGTTTCTTCTTTTTTCTTTTTTTAATTTTCGTTTAAATATTTAAGTAATTAAACTACTTGACTTGATTTTTTTTCTTAAGAAAAGGGCTTAGGAAAGGGCTTTGTGATAAAATTACATATGTAGACATTTTAGATTTTTACAGTGATTATAGATTTCTGGCAACACAAAACAAAGTATGTGTCTACATGTATGTGTCTCTATCTACATATAGCTAGGTAGAAGTCAGTTGACATTTTGGTTGACGAAATGGTAGAAATTACTAATAATGATGAGGCAGTAAACAGTACACATGAGATTCTATTGCAGAGCAGAGAAATGAGCAAACTGATCAATTATTTTTTGTCTTTTAATATAAATTAAAAAGTTAAATCTCATTGGCCTAGTTTTTAACATTGATCAAACATGATAATGACGAATATGTGCTTGAACTCTCATCATTGAATTTCTACTAAAGTATCTTGCCTCTCATTTTAGGAAACTAGTTATTCAATGAACATTTTAATTTGCTAAGAAATTTTAAGCCCAAGTTGAGAGATCTCACATTTTCTTTAAGAATGGAAATGTAAACAACAATAAGTATTTATAATTATTGTTTCTCCTTAAGCCAACAAAAGATACCATTTGAATAGTTAAATGATGTGATGATGTGTTAAATGATGTGATTCTCCTTAAGCCAACAAAAGATACCATCTGAATAGTTAAATGATGTGATTGTGATGTTAAATGTGTCTAACGCCATAGCAATTTTCCAAATATAAATCTTGGGTAATGGAATTGTTTTCTCCTACAAAAGAGAATGTTGATTCATGTGTTCATGAATACTTTCATGTTTTCTTGCGAGGTACCAAAAATTCATAGAATCACAGACTCTTAAAGCTGGAAAAGGCCTTGGTGATTGTAGAGTCTGAATGCGTCATTTTACACATGAGAAAACTGAAAACTGATTTCCCTGTCTCCACAAAGGGAACTAGAAAGTGCTTTTTAGTTTCTTCTGCCTCAGAAAAATCTATTCCATCCTGCAAAGCCAGCACCTTCCACCTTTTCTAATATCCCATTTTCCATCTCCTCTCCAGGCAAATGCTGAGCTCAAGGAATGCCCAACAGCATGCACTGTCCTGGCACAACCTCACTCTCTCTTCTGTGACTTGAAACATATTCCTCCTTTTGTTCGAATTCTCCCTCTTATATATTTCCTACTTTAAAACTCAGCAAAAGTGTTGCCTCCTCCAGGAAGAGCTCTATGATCTGAAAGGCTGAGACGAGTTATTTCCAATATCTTCTTATTTCTACCACAGTATGTATATTATTGAATCATAATTGTGGACCTGCTTCTTCTGCTTACTAGGTTACCAGGGCCCAGAACAGTCTTGGCTCATCGTTTCATGAATGAACAAATATAGGAGTAGGTGCCAAGGACTCTCACATGCTAAAATACAAGTACAAACAGAAACAGAGCAAGCAATGAAAAAAAAAAAAAATGGATCCTACTGCTAATTTCTCCAGACAGCATTGGAAATTCACTTATAAACTTTATTTCACTTAGCTACGCACACAAACATATGCATGCATGCATACACACATATATGCTATATGAGAGAGCTTGAAAGGAAAGAAACATATTTAGCTAAAATTCTACCTAGGTGACTAATCCTTGATCTCTCTGGAACAATTCTTATTGGGCTTCGTAGGGCAAACACCATAAAAGAGGGCCTTGATAGACCACATATCCTTCTGAGGGTGCTGCAGATATGCTGACCAAACACCAAAAACCACCATCAAAGCACATGCACTGGGGATGGCCTACCACTCTGGGCTGCCTCTTCTGATGGAGGGTCAGCCTTATCTGGGTCTTTGAAAAGCACTTACTCTTCCTTGCTGGTGAGCAAACCAAAACCTCTATCAGTTTCTTTGAGAAAAAAAAAAAGCTACATGATCCAGCTGACAAAATGATGTATTTTATGAATAATAAATTTCTCAAGGGCTTCAGTCCACATTATTTACTAGACAACCATAATTTGTAATGTTTACTTAAACACTGGCTCTCAACAAAACACTTAGAAACACTTAGCATCTTGTCCCTGAGCAGTTTGTATCTGAAGTCTGGACTTTTTAATTATATTGTGTGGAAAAAATTTTAGAATGCCACTACCCCATTCACCAACAAGGCCACCAACACCAGCCACATTTACAGTCATAACCAGACTGTGATGTCTGAAAAAACACACCAGTGGAAGCAGCAGCATCACTACTATTGGGGCAATGCGAAGTCTGTCTGAAACTACTGCCTGGTCAAAGTCCTCACCATGACTCCAAGAGAGAACATGACATATTTTATATATAAGTAAGGAAGTCCCAGCTGGAATACTTTCTTTAACCTCAAGAGTCATATTTTTTTCATCATCTGATACACTTTACTGGTTGCTTTAGTATTTAAAATGAATTAAGCACTATTAAACCCCATTTTTAGGTAGTTTCATCAGTACAGCCTAAGGGGATATAAAGCAAAGAGATTTCTCTGGCAGAAATCCAGATACTAATGGTGTTAAAATGCCTTCTTATTGCGTTTAAGTCAGTAGTTAGGTCAAGTAGACAAACATATTTTAGAATATGTTTAAATAAGCACTCCATTTAGTGTTGCTTTTCAACTCACACGTTTTCTCTTTCTTATTCTCTTTCCTGGCTAATACAAAAGGTGACACAGTCACAGGCATAGTGGCTTTGTGCCCTGGACAAATTGAATTTTTCGGTTCCGCTCAGAATATCTGCATCTCACAGCAATGATGATGATCATGATGAGGACATCGAGGAAGCCAGTAGAATATTGTAGAGGACTAAAAGGATGATAAGGGTGGCAAATCATCACTGTGTAGACATGTATCAAGGAGACATGTGTCCTTGGACACTTGACTACATCTCCTTTGCAGAAGTAAGAAAACTGGTCACCGATTGTGCACATAAATTTAAACTGTGTTTGGTCTATGAAGAAAATGAGTCTCGAATCTCATTTACAGCTACCATAGTTTTGGCAGAGAATGTTATCACTAAAGCAACTTTACAAGGACAGTGGCATTTTAATTGTAAGCATCTAACTATAAATGAAATTGGGATATATATTTTTGCAGAGAGTGGAGAGACTCAAAAAAGGCAGGAAGTGAAGGCTGTAAGGAGAGATTTTTGTTGCTAAAATTATGCATGCAAAGTGGCACTTCTGGACAAAAATGAGAGATTAGGCAGTCTTAAGTTATGATGTAAAGGAAGCAAGGTGGCAAGTGGATGGAATAAAAACAAAGGAATTCTTGGAGCAAGCAAATTATGCCAAGAAAAATTAATCATAATCATGTAGTAGGAAATAGGATAAAAATTATCAAAAATGTGCATTTTATGTGATTTTTATGAAATGGTAATGAGTACTATGAGCCAAAGAGCAATTTTGAGTAGTTTTTTGATATGTATGCCCACCATTTTGGGCAAGGAATAAGGGCTCAATAAATGATTGTTCAGTATGTACAACGTGTCCATACAGGTGGATGAGTGCATGGATGAGTGCATGGATGAGTGGGATGGACACTGTCTATGCCATAGTCTGTATAAATTTAGGGATAAACCTTAGGATTTGGGAAGCAAAAGAGGTGAGTATCCTAAGGTAGAAAGTTTTTAGTGCCACACTGTCTTACACAAATGCTTAAATTAAGTTGATGTAGCCTGCATCATCAAAGGGGAATTGTTATAAAGATGTTGCCCATTGACAGGTCTTGGTCAGCATCTGTTAGGTTGTCTTCTGAACATGTCCTAATGATTCATCCTTTTACCATAAAAATGGGTTGAAGGCCAAATATAGGATGTATTTCAGAAGTAGTTGCTTCATTTAGAAACAGATGTGTTCAGGTGATCTTCTCTTACTGGGTTACACAATTATTTGATACGCCAACTTAGGATCTAGAATTTCTCCTTTCTCTCTTTGCTGAAACTATGCAAAATAATCATGTGGCCCTGCATATACTAACAATATTTGATATTATATTAAATATTATTCTTGTCTTTGAAATGTGCTTTGTATCCTCTTTTATGTTTATCAGATCTTCCCTTAAGTCTTCCAGTTTTATTATTTGTCTGGATATCACTATCTCAAGTCTTGCCCTCCCTCCACCCCTACTTCCTCACTCTGGCTTCTCCCTATCTTATGGGTATGAGCTTTTCCTTTTTATTTACTTTCTATGACCCACGGTCTTCTGGAGCCATAGTAGTGGTGGCCGTGTTTTAAGTTTCTCCTATTCTATGTGCTACCTGCAGCTTCTTCCCTGGTGGCTTGGGGAATCATAAATGGTATGTATCTATTTACTTGACCATAAGAGAAGCATTCAATATTTTTTTCTTCCACGTCTTTGTGTATTTTTTGGGAACCAAGATATTTCCATAAAATTATAAAACTCATGGTCATGGCACAGAAAGAAAGTTGAAAAATATTTATAATAGGTTCTTGGTGGTTTAGCTGGTGAGTATATGTGTGACTCCAACTGTATGTCAGTCAATTGTTGTAAAATTCCATATGTTCTTTAGAACCCTAAGGCTACATTTAGAAAATGATTTTATGTGGACCAACATAATCCATTTGTGAAATTAAAGTAGTTCTTCAAAACTATACAGATAACACTTGAGCTTTAAGAACAAGGGGAAATGGGTGGTTCTAGTTTGAAGATATATTCTGGAAAGCGAGGTCAACAGACTTGACCTTCACATTCACACAGCAGGCTAAGGTATATTTGAGATACTTTCAGTGGGGTACATGGGCATTCAGCAGTTTAATTCTCCTGGAGAAGCAGAAACTTCAATGTGCACAGAATTCATTTTCCCCCATTACGGTAATATTCAATTGGACTAAATTATCCTGTAACAGCATTTGATCGTGCAGCTACTGGATCTGGCTTCATTTACTTTAAGGTTAGTAAAGTCACAGCTTAAATTGCTTAAGAGTTGGCAGCATCAAAGTTCTCTCTTTTCTTTATTAACTTCTTTACTTGTAAAGAGTTGAAAACTGGCACAGAAAGTGGGAGGTCAGTCTGGAAGAAATATTACAGGTCATCACCTCTACTTTGGAAAGGGCAATGAGACAAGGATGTAAAAAGAAAAAAAAAAAAGAGAGATGTTCAAGACTTTTCTTGTTTTAAGCCAGTTAATCCTCAAAGGAAAACCTAAATCATATTAAAAAATATGAAAATGGTAGGAATAGTTAAATGAAAAAATATTCATTTAGATAATTATTTTACTAAGTATAATAGAAAATCAGGAATGGCATACATGTTTGTGCTTTAGAAAAATATTATCATAGACCTCATTTTCATTCAAAGCAAATTGAGATGAGTGTTCTAAAGGACATGAAGAGAATTATCCTCTTCCTGGTAGAACTTGGATTTTCTGGAGCCAGCCTTAAAACTATGAAGGTTCAGGAGATAGGAGAATCATGAAACCCAGTTAAATGAGAAAATCCAGGGATAATAGGGAATCTAAAAATGAAGGGAGTGGGTGTCACAGAAGAAGGGCCTCAGGAGAATTCTGAAACCAGAGGAGGGAGGCTGTGGTAAGAATGTTCTCAGCTAATAAATGTCAGACCTGAAAGCAAGTTGGGACTACAGGCAGGGAAGATCAGGCAAGGAGGCCATGCACGGTTTAGAAGCCAGAACAGGAAACAGATCTGGAAGGCAGCTTTGAGAGGGCAAGAAAGTTTACTCCTTTTACAGATAACCAGATTTAGAATCTGGTAAAGTGATTTTAGTTATTCCTGTTGGAATCTGAATGAGGCACTGGGTATGAACAGCCAGGAAAGCAAAAGTAAGCCAAGTGTGTGTGTGTTTCTGAAAACACTCAGGAAAGGGTACAGGGATGGGGGTGAGAAGTTGAAGAGTGTCTTTCGGGATCCAAATCCACACGGTTCAATTTTCTACACCCTCTCCTGTGCAATCATGGGGGTGTTATATTTTATGCAGCATTTTTAGATATTTAAAAATTAGCAAGCAGTCCCATTATCACCAATCATAAACCACATCCGCAATTCAACCACTCAATATAGCCAGGCACATAAAACAGACGTGTACTCTCATAAAAGACGTGGTCTCTTCTCCAGGCAAAGGTGATAAGCAATCATGGATCATGATGAATACAGACAAGGAGAAACTGAAAAGATTTTGTTCAAGAGCCTCAGGCCAAAAGCCTGCTTGTGGAAAGTTGTCCAGGACTTTTATTTCCTGCATAGAACACGGAGGATGGTAATTTTGAAGGCGCCATCAGAAAGACCCCTTACTGAGCCATATCGCAGTGGTCTATTTTAGGACAATAAAGGGTTGAACTCCCTTTCCTGGGATTTAAAAGTTGGGTTTCACTGAGTGTAGCTATTTCAAACCTGCAGCTGGCAGGCCTTGGAATTGATACAGTATAATAACACTGTGCTTCAGAACTGGGAGTTACTTGGGATGGAAATGGCACCATCGTACTCTTCAATGAGCAGCTTAAAGAAGATTTTAGTAATACTGAGCTGCAATTGCTCAGTGACAAAGGTACTCTCTAGCTGTACTTTTGACAGGGTTTAAACTCATGGGGGTACAGTTCATAGAACATAATGCTTCCTTCTGAGTTTAGAAAGATATAATAACATGCACAATCACAATCTATTATTAGGAAAGGCTGAATGACAGGTGATGTCCAAAGATAGACAGAAATGATATCGAGTACAAAGCAACAATCAAGAAGCTCCTCTTAAACAAATTGTATAATTGTGTGTATTTTTATATTTCTTTTATTAAATTCACTTATAGCTTTATATATGGCCTTTGGGGGCATGGGGATTAGAGAAGATTTCAAGGAAGAAATAATGGGTGCTTTGCTTTGGTTTAACTACCCTTAAATAAAAAACTTCTAAAATTAAATCTACTAGTTAAATAGAAAGATATTTATTTAAGGAAAAATATTGCTCTTAAAATTTTTAAATGCCCTAGGGCTCGTGCTTGGGATCCTTTATCTCCTCTCCATAGGTAATCTCATCTACTCCCATGGCCTCAAATTCATCTATATGATAATGACTCCCAAACAGTATCGCTAGCCTTGACCTCTTCCCCATCTCCAGGAGAATATCTCTCAGGGATTTCTAATATGCATCTCAAATGTACCATGTTCGAAACAGAACTCTTCGACACCTTCCCGTCCCTCACCCTCACTCTCCTCTTTCCTCAGTTTTGTCTCATCTCTGCTAGCTGACTCCTCCACCAACCAACCAACCAACCAACCAACCAACCAACCAACTAACCAACCCACCCTATTGCTCAACACAAAACAAAACAAAAAACAAAACAAAATAAAACAAAGACATCCTTGATTCTTCTCTTTTCTTCTCTTTTGACGTAAAATTCACAAGCAGGAGCTGCTGACTCTGTTTTCAATTCACAAGTGAGATCTGTTCTCTTCTCTTTACCCATTTTTCTGCCAATATCATCTGTCCGCTGGGTACTTCAGAGCCTCCCTATTTGTTGTCCTGTTCCCTTTGGTCCATTGTCTCTCACAATAGCCCAGGCAGTCTGTAAATACTGTAAATAAGATCATGCCTTATGGACTTAAGACCTTAACAATTTCTTGATGCATTTAGAGTAAAATGTACATTTCTGACTCCTGCCTATGAAGACCCACATAATCTGGCTGCAGTCTACCTTGGATCCTATTTAATGCGCCTTTCCCCTGGGTCAACACACTCAAGCCATAGCACATTCTTTCTACCTTTGGGAACATGCCAATATTGTTCCCACCCTAACGCTTATTATATTTGAAGTTTTATCTACTGTCTTCTAAATATTATGTGGTTGATTCCTTCTTAAAACTTAGGACTTCTTCATTTTAATTCTCTGCATTATCAGTAAATCAAAATTTCTGTTGAACAGGGTATTCACCTTATTGTTCACTATTATATGCCCAATACATAGAAAAAGTCTCTCACAGGGTTGATTCTCAGTAAATACTTGGCAAATAAATGCCCTTCAGAGTTCTTATGATGATTCTATAACTACAGGTGTTATTTTGTACAAAGCGATTAACTTCTTCAAGAGTCACCTTCCTAATTTGTAAATTGACAAATTGGGACTACAACCTGGTCATTTAGGCTTAATGCTATAAGAATTTGGAGTCTATAGTAATTCCATAACCTGCCTCTAATAAAAATAACCAGATTGGGAGGGAGGGAAGTGAAAATAAACCAAAGATATAAATTTGCCCAATATTTTTGTCTATCTTGTGATTTAATTGACCATTAGATAACTCTGCTGCTAAGCTATAGGTAATTCTTATGGTCCAGATCACAAATTTTTTTTAAACTTCATATTTAATTAAAAAATGAAGATTAGTTGATTTTTTTCTGTAGCAACTGAACTTTAGATTAAAATAATTATGTATAGCTATTAAAAAGTATTAAAATAATATTATTTTATTTGATAATATGTGGGAAGCATTAGCAGGGCAGGTATTTGCTCAAATTCTACCTCTGCTCCTCAATAGTTGTATGACTTTGGGGGAAATTTTAACCTCTCTGAAGTGCAGTTTCCTGTTATTATAAATGACAAGGTAATACTCAAGTCATAGGATTATTATGAAGACAAAGTTTCCTGGGCAGTTCCTCACACAAAATAGAAACTCAGATCTAATTCTCTTTCCTCTTTTCTTTCTTCTTGTTCATTGCATACACTTCTATTCAAAGATCAAAGCATTTTATTTTTTCCCTGACATCAATGACCTCTCATTCTAATGGTGCTTCTGCAACCAGGCTGGAAGAGAATTATCACAATGAAAAGAGTTGTGGATTAAACCTTTTTAGCACTTTGCTAAAATGTCCCAGGAATCTTCTGGTACCAAAGCCTCCCCGCGATGCCCCTGCACTATCACAACATATGTCCTAGCAAGACAGTTTGAAAGTAGCTTAAAAGCTAAGGGAGGGAAGGACTCCCATGCTTATATTTAGTTTCTACCAGGACAAGAGAATAGATAAAAATTACACATAACCACAGAACTCCTTATCTTTAAGAAACCTTATTGTCTTTTGCCCAATGAGGAAGAGAATTTTCTCAAAATTGATTGCTTCCCTTGTCTTATAATTTCTGCTCTTAAGGCACTCAACTCTCTTCAATCTAATCTATGTATTGCGTTTGCATAAATTTGTTCCCCTACCAATCCCCCAGTCCTAGAATTCATTTGCTGGCTCTTTAGATTCCCATTTAAAATAACTTTAAAGTTTAAAATTTTCAGTTCTATCAGAAAATCATCTTTTAAGAAGAAAACAGAATATCAAACCTAAAATAAATAACAGAAATAAAATGAACAAAAATAAATAACTCATTTCCTGTATATACCAACAACCTGTGAGGTTAGGTAGCACAATTTGTTAATGTCAGATTGGTGACTTGAATTAAATTCTACCAATTCCTACTTGATGTTTTTAATCACCATACCATGGGCTGACTTCTATTAGTGAAGTACAACATACAATTTTTGTGTGTGCAAAAAGTGTAATCCTGGTGTGTTTATAGTGCATTTTCAATGTTGTCTCAGACTCAAGAATGCTGCTCTTGGTGATGGAGGGCTGCAGTTGATAACCCTCTACTCATTGAGCACAGCACCTGGAAAAAGAGAAAATCAGAATAAATCTACGATGATCTAAGGGATATAATTGCCATTCAATTAAGAACAACCATTTATTTTATCAGGAAATACAACAGCAATAATATCTAATGCATTTGATTCAACAGATAACTATAGAGCAAAATATGAGTAGTACAGTGCTTAGTCCTAATAAGTGCTTGGTAAATGTTATTGTTATTGTTATTTCTCTGGATCCCATGTAATATATAATTTTATGACATTTTTCCTCATTCAGTCCTCTCAACAATTCGTAGGACTGTTAGTAATAGCAGTAGTACTGTTGCTATTATTACCATCTCTAATTTACAAGTGAGTAAAAAGAGCAAGCCATAAATATCTCTGCCTCTCTGAACCAGTAAGAGTTTGGTGAGCAGTTATAGATCACCTATTTGCATCATGCACTCACTTAAATGTTCCCCTCTATAACTTTTAGCAGAGATCACACCATCCCCACATGAACCTTCAGGTTCAGAGACCAAAACAATACCGTGCAGCCAGTTTTTTGTTTTACTCACTGTAATCTTCAGAGGAGTCTTAACATACGGGGTTCAAATTTCTCTTTCAATGACTTCTACCCATTGGTATTATGTTAAGCTCTCTCTGGAGCTTCAAAAAATAATTTTAATTTCGCTCTTATATGAGTAAAATGATAGAAAACTGCCATCATAGGTCTTCTCCTCTTCTGCAGATTAAGCATCTAATTACTTCAACAATGTCACATCTGATACATCTTGCACTTTCCTATCTGGGTTGCTTTTCTCTCTGTTGCACTCCCATTTATCAATGCCTATTTTTGAAAGTGGCAGTCACAAAATCATAAAATACTTGGATCATTGGCTATATGTGCAGAACATAGTAGGATCCCTTGATCCTCACCCTATAAAATTCCTGTGTGACTTTCAAGTTTCAGCCCAAATGTTACCACTTTGATATAAACATCTTCACTCAGCTGAGAAGCAAACATCATCATTTTTATATTCATTCATATAACAAATATGTGATCTACCATATGAGACCTGGTCTGGTTATTAGACATGGTGTGAAAAACAAAGAAAACTTATTTCCTGCCTTCTTTGGTCATATAGAAGCCAGACATTAAAAAAGTATATACAAATTCATGTATAATTACAAATTTTGTGGAGGTGAAGAGCAGGTTATTAGGATAGTAAATAGTATTTAGGGGGTGGTATTTTATGTAAGCTCTGGAAAATACCTAGAGTATATCTAAGGCATATATATAAGTATTTGTGTGTGGGTTTTGGTGGGGCTAAAGTATGTGGCAGGCAGTGGAGGGGCTAGGTGGGTAGAATGAGTTTTTAGAGAAAGGAAATACTAATTTCAAAATCCTTGTGAGTCTTGGAAATTTTGAAGATAGAACTAGAATCCAGCATCCTTGGTGTCATGAAGAAGAGGGGAAAATGACATGTGAGAAAGCACAGAAAGGAGACTTTCTCATGACATGACACATTTTGCCTTGCACACATATCTTATATCCCCTATAGAAATGCATTCTCTTTAAAGTTAGTGAACACACTTCATCTTTAGACCCTCGCGATATCTAACAAAATGCCTCATATACCTGGGGACAATACAGATGTGTTGACTTAAAATGAATAGATATCTTTAACTATCCTTCATAGCTATGTACTACTTATAGTTTTGATAAGCAGTATGGTTAGTTAACATACTGATAAGACTATTGAATAGGAGTGACCAAGTATAAAACTACATATCCCAACAAAATGACATGTCTTCAGGTTGATAGTGTTTTATTTATGAATACTTTGCAGATACGGTTGTTTGACCATCTTCATTCAAGCCTCAGTTTCTCCAGCTTACATATTAAAGAAATCCCCACAAATTTTTCATTTGTATTGGTGAAAAAGCCATTAAGGACTTCTTCAACCTGATGAAGAATATCTTTTAAAAATACACAGTTGTTATCATATTTAAGACTCAAAGCTTTTCTACTAAGATCAGCTACAAGGCAAGGATGGTCCTCTCTTTCCACTCCTTCTCAATACTGTAATAGAAGTTATAGCTAGTGAGAGAAGACAAAGGAATCAATAAAATATATACAAATTGGAAAAGAAAAAATAAAGCTTTCATTATTCACAGATGACATGATCATCTGTATAAAAATATGAAAGAACTGGCAAAAAAAAAAATCTCCTGGAACCAATAAGCAAGTATAGAAAGGTTGAGAATACAAGGCTAATATACAAAAGTCAATCACTTTTCCTATATACTAGGCATAAATAAGTATAATGTGAAATTAAAAATATAATACCATTTATATTAATACCCCAAAGAAAAAATAATTGGTTATAAATCTAACAAAATATATACAAAACCTTTATGAGGAAAACCAGAAAAAAACCTAATGAACAAAATCAAAGAACTACATAAATGGGAGAAATATTCCATGTTTGTGGATAGGAAGATTTCATATTGTCAAGATGTCAGTTCTTCCCAACTTGATTTATGGATTCAATGAAATCCCAATCAAGATTATAACAAGTTATTCCATGGATATATAGACAAACTGGTTCTAAGTTTTGTATGGTGAGGCAAAAGACTCAGAAAAGCCATCACATTATTGAAGGAGAAGAATAAAGTTTGAGGACTAACACTACCCAACTTTAAGACTTATTGTAAAGCTACGATAATTCAAGGCAGCGTGGTATTGGTGAAACAATAGACAAATAGATCAATGGTACTGAATTGGGAGCCCAGAAATAAACTCACAAAAATATAGCCAATTGATCTTCAAAAAAGGAACAAAGACAAAACAAAGGAGCAATGTTAGTCTTTTCCATAAATAGTGCTGGAGTAACTGGATATCTATATGCAAAAAATAAAAGAGAGAGGGAGAGAATATAAAAACATAGGCCTTACACTCTTCACAAAAATTAATTAAAAATAGATCACAAACCTAAATGTAATAATCTATAAGACTTCTAGAAGATAACAAAAGAGAAAATGTAGATGAACTTGGGTACAGCAACGCCTTTTTAAACAAAATACCAAAGACATAATCCCTGAAAGGCATATTTGGATAAGCTAGACTTCATTAAAATTAAAAATTTCTGCTCTGCAAAAATCAATGTCAAAAGAATGAGAAGACAGGTCACAGACTGGGATAAAATATTTGCAAAAGACATATATGATAAAATACTAATATCTAAAATATACTGAGCCATCTTAACACTCAACAGTAAGAAAACAACCTGATTTAAATAAATGGACCAAAGACCTTAACAGACACTTCACCAAAGAACATATTCAGATGGCAAATAGGTATACAAAAAGATGCTCCACATTTAATACCATTAGGGAAATCCAGATTAAAACAACAGTGATATAGCACTACATACTTACTAGAATGGTCAAAATCAGGAATACTGACACCACCAAACGCTGGTGAGAATTTGGAGCTATAGGAACTCTCATTCATTGCTGGTGGGAATACAAAATTGTAGTCACTGTGGAAGACAGTTTTGCAATTTCTTACAAAACTAAACATACTCTTACCACATAATCCAGCAATCTCACTCCTTGGTATTTATCCAAAGGAATTGAAAATGTATGTCTACACAAAAGCCTGCACAGGTCTGGTTATTGAAGCTTTATTCATAATTGCCAAAACTTGGAAGACAACAAGAAGTCTTTCAGAAATAAACTGTGGTACATCGAGACAATGGAATATTATTTGGCACTAAAAGAAAATGAGCTATAAGCCACAAAAAGCCATGAAGGAGCTTAAATGAATATTAGTAAGTAGAAAATCCAATAAAAGGCTACATACTACATGATTCCAATTATTTGACATTCTAGAAAAGACAAAACTGTGGAGACAGTACAAAGATCAGTCGTTACCAGGGATTATTAGGGATGGCGAGGATGGATAAGTAGGCAGAGAACATATGATTTTAATTAAAAATCTTTAATTTAGTAAAAATATTATTTATGATACCATAATGATGGGTACATGTCATTATACATTTGTCCAAACCTATAGAACGTACAGTACCGAGAGTGACCCATATTGTGAACTATGGACTTGGGTAATTCTCATGTGTCAATGTAGGTTCATCATTTGTAACAGATGTACCACTATGATGGAGAATGTTGATAATGGAAAAGCTATACATGTGGGGGAGAAAGGGAATATGGGAAATCTCTGCATTCCCCCCTCAATTTTGCTGTGAATCTAGAACTGCTCTAAAAAAACTAAGGTCTTAATACAAAAAATTTCTTAGACCACTAAGATGGTTTTTTTTCCCCCTTTTTTTAACCAGTAGTTTTCTCGAATTTTGTATCTATGAAAAAAGGCTAAAAATATTGAATTTATAAGTCAACTGGAGTTCATAACCAATTTTCTAATATACAACATGGAAATCTTTAAAAGAGCACACCTCCTAACCTTTTCTCCGTAGAACACCCCTAAGGACAAACATTGAACAAAATTTGACAAACATTGCACTAACTGCCCTTCTCAAAGAATTCTTATGTTGCTGAGAATGTAAGATTCCCTATGCAGGCTATCAAGCAATAGGGTAAAATGATATCTAAAAAAAAGTAGTAAGATGAATATTGCTGACAATTAGTGTTAAGGGAGTCAGAGGAGGAAAAGGCTTCAGGAGTGATGAGATATTAAATTTGGGGTTTCATGGAGGAAGAATGTTTTGAGACAATTATATTGTAGAATATGAAAATTACCTTTAGCTCTATCAACAGTCTCTAGGTCAAATACGATCAACATGATTCCCAGATCAGGAACTATGGCTGCTGAAACTAAAGACACTTTTCTCAGCCTTCATAAGACTTAACTTTTCCAACTAGAAAAGCATATTTTCAAAATGTCTGTGAGAAAAAACACTGAGAAACACTGAGAGCTGCTGATGACAAGTATCATGGTTTAAAAGCAGTGATTGTTATAGGCAGCAGGCCTTTAGAAATCAGTGGGTGGATTGGGCCCCTGTACAGTATGATTTGAGAATCATAATCTTCAACTTTTGTTCCTAAATATAGAGACTCATCCATTGGATACAGAGGATATTTAGGTCATCAAGAGATCACCATAATTTCAGTGCATGATAAATATGACCTGTTCTACAAATTCAGAGCAAGTACATACTTCGATTTTTTTTTTACCTTTTTATAAACTACCCTTTCCAATTCCCTTAACGACAAGTATTTTTGCCAATCACTTCCCTTCTGGAATTTCTTAAGGACATAAGCATTTATCCAACCAAATGTTTCAGTTCCTTTCCAAACAGCCAAGAGGAAATAGATTAGTTCTTGTTTTTTTGGTCTCAAGGCATCACTCTGCAAAACCAGGTCTCCTAATTCAGGGAAATCCTTGATGTTCACAAGATGACTCATAGTATAGGTCTGCTTAGTTTGCCTAAGTGCCTTGTATCATCTTCCTTCCTTCCTTCCTTCCTTCCTTCCTTCCTTCCTTCCTTCCCTCCTTCCTTCCATCCTTCCTCCCTCCCTCCCTCCCTTCCTTTCTTCCTATTATATAATTTCACATCCAGTCATGGAGGCCACCTAGAAAAATAGGACATTACTAAGGGTCTCAATCTGTTATACAGGGGCTGGGCCACCAATTTAGAGTCTCTTTCTTTCTGGTAACTATATTTTGGGGAACAGTTTGATTTTCTTTGCTACCGGGTAGAGGAAAGGAGCCTGCTCCTCATTTCCAGACCACTGACTCATTATCCAACTTCATCAACCCTACTTCTTCCCCTCCACCAATAGAAAGGCAGATTTGCTAAGCTTCTCAAGAGAACAGAGCTGTCATTCACTAACATTCTCTTAGACCAATTAGTAACTCTTGCCTTATAATTATGGTACTAGAAGGGACATTCCAGGGATTCTTCTCTGATCAGTAGGTCTGTTTGGGGTTCCTTGTAACCTTACTTCCTACTTAAAGGAAGGAGTGATATCATTTCACTCTCCTCTCAAGGAGCCCTCTTTAATTTGAGCTTTAAGAGACAACTGACACAAAACTATTACTGAAGAAATAATAGCTTTATTTTCTAAGAAAAAAAACAACTTTGGGAAGCTTAGAAGAAGGCATAAGAAGCTACAACTGAGGGGCACCTGGGTGGCTCAGTCGGTTAAGCGTCTGCACTCAGGTCTTGATCCATGGGAGCAAAATAAGGCTATATGAAAATAACTTACTGACTTAGACTCAGTAACATCTTCCTTATTCCTCAATATTGATTTTCTTTTAAGATTTTATTTATTTATTCATGAGAGACACAAATAGGCAGAGACATAGGCAGAGGGAGAATCAGGGAGCCTGATGCAGGACTTGATCCCAGGACCCTGAGCCACCCAGGCACCCCTGATTTTGAAACATAGAGCATAATACAGTTTAGGGTACAAGAGTAAACATGGATTTTGATAACAGACAGGACAGGGTCTTACTAGCTAGTAGCACAAAACATTACTCAGCTGATCCCTCAGATTCCTCTTCTATAAAATGGGAAATTACTAACCACTTTTTTTCAAAAAAAATTAAGGATAGTTGATACATAATACTATATTTAGTTTCAGGTGTACAACATAGTGATTCAAAAGCTCTACATTATTCAATGCTCACCACAATAAGTGTAGTCACTGTCACTATGCAATGTTATTACAGTATTACTGACTATATTCCCTATGCTGTACTTTTTATCTCTGTGATCTATTCATTTTCTAACTGAAAGTTTGGGCCTCCTAATCTCCTTTACCTATTTTACCTACCCCCCAACTCTCTTCCTCTCTGGCAACCACCATTTCGTTCTCTATATTTATGAGTCTGTTTCCATTTTTGTTTGTTGGCTTGCTTGTTTGTTTCTTTTGTTTTTTAGATTCCACATATAAGTGAAATCATATGGTAATTGTCTTTCTCTGTCTGACTTATCCCGCTTAACATAATACCCTTTAGGTCCATTCGGGTCTTCACAAATAGCAAGATTCCATTTTATGGCCGAGTAACAGTCCTATATGTATTGCAGCACTATTTACAATAGACAAGCTATGGAAGCCACCTAAGTGTCCACCGACTACAATTGAAAATTGCTGTAAGAATGAGATAAGATAATGCACGTGACAATACGTATATACAGTGTGCTTCCACTTCTTGGCTCTGTGATTTAATTGATTTACTTAACCTCTGTGCCTAAACTACCTCAGGGATTATTTGGAAAGTTAAATACCTTATACCTGTAAAGTTCTTTGAGAAATGCCCAGTGAGTATACATGCTGCTGCTGCTGCTGCTGGTAGTGATGATATAGTGACTGCCTTGCTAAGAAAACACATCAACCGGGATCCCTGGGTGGTGCAGCGCCTGCAGGTTTGGCGCCTGCCTTTGGCCCAGGGAGCGATCCTGGAGACCCAGGATCGAATCCCACGTCGGGCTCCCGGTGCGTGGAGCCTGCTTCTCTCTCTGCCTGTGTCTCTGCCTCTCTCTCTCTCTCTGTGTGGCTATCATAAATAAATTTTTTAAAAAATTAAAAAAAAAAAAAACACATCAACCAGTTGTGATAACTAGTTTATAATCTCAGTGAATGACTCTTTAACTTAAAAATCCACCTTTGGGTATTTGTCGTTCATAGACTAATAAGTCATTTGACACCAATCTTTGCAAATCCATTGGGTTATGGTACAAGGAGAAGCAATGTACATACATTGGACTAGAATGAACATCAGGTTTAATATAAAGAGACTTAGTTTTAGTCCACACTCTGACAATTTCTATGAGAACTTGGGATGGATTATTACCTTAAATTTGATCAAGTTCATTACTTCTGCTTTCAAAACTCAGTTCATTGAGGGACTATCACAGTTCTTATCTCTTACCCTCTAACAATCTATCTCATGACCTTAAAGCTTCTCCTTCTGCTGCCAACTCTTGTTCCCTCTCTCTAAAGCATCTATTTCGAATTTGACATGACTCACTGAGCATGATTGTTCTGGAAGAACTTTCTCCACCAGGCCCTCTCCTAGGCCACTGACCAGTTAGATTTGTTGGCCTTTGGACTGGCATTCAGCACAGTCCAAAGAGCTAAAATGAATAGAGGGGTCAAATACTACAGAATAAAATTTAGAGCATTCTCTGTTCTGCAGGGGTGATGTGAGCAAACATTTTCCTTAGAAACCAACCTGTACAGGAAGCAATATGACTGATACATTTAAACCAAAGTTTAAGGCCATATGCGGGGGCCAGCATTAGGCACTAAAAAAATAACAATGAATAAGACACTTTTCTCCCCCTTGAGGAGCTCATATTCTAGTGTGTTAAATAGAAATTTCACACACAATGGGAAAAAAAAAATCAGTGTGTAACTGTAAAGGTACGTGTTCTCCGCTAAGGCAAAAGGAAAGAAGAGGACTTTGCTTGTTTGGGATGTTAAGGAAAATTTACCTCATAGGATAGTTTTGGAGCCTGAACCTTAAAGGATGAGCAAGAATCAGAAAGAAAAAAAAAAGTGCAGGTAAGCCATCCTGCAGCACAGAGACATGTCTCCACAAAAGCAAAGAGGTGGGGGTAGAGCACTGGCCAAGGCTCACGCTCAGCCCCACCAGCAGTTCGGTACTCCTGAGCATCTGGAGGGTACGGCAGGTGATTAAACACATGGGAAAAGGGAGTGCAAAGAGGAAAAAAAAAAAAAAAGAAAATTGTGGGAGTGAGGGTGGTGTTTAAAGAGGAGAGAAAAAAGTAAATAATGGATGTAGGTTCTTGGGAAATGAGCAAAGGTAGGAGTAAGAGAATTTCTAGACAGTGTGCCTGACAGTGGACGAAGGGCCTCTCTCTCTTGAGAGCAGAGGCTAAGAAAGGATCACAGGTGGATAAACATTTAGATGGAGTTCAGGGATATGGGGTCCGTTCTGCCTAACAGCTTTGATTCTTGTGTGAAGCGGTTGAGGGATTCATCTGCTGTAAGAGAGGGTGTTTGAGGGGTCAGAACCATGAGTAGGGCAAGGTTATGCCATCCTGACTAAAGGTCCTGAGAAAGGAAGCAATAATCTAGGGCCAATAAAACCACCAGTGATTCATAAATAATCAGATGTAAAGTATCAAGCAATTGGAAGTCCATCTAAGATTGTATGCTACTCTTTTAGAAACAATAATAAGAAAAACTGGGTGATTTTCACCAGCAGTGTCAGTGTACTCACTCTGGCTCTAGAAGAGAATTCAAACTGCAACGCAGTAGTGTTCTGTTCCCATCTCGTCAGAAGTTCTCGGTTATTTTGATGCTTTCTTTAGAAGAGGAGGTGGAGGGTCTTAACATGAAAGATTCAGAGATCAACCTTGGGGTTCAGGCTGCTGAGGCTTATGGGAAAAGCCAAGTGGGGAGCAGTGGGAAGTGAATTTCCAGGAAAACAAAGGAATCATTGTAGTGGAGAACTTGATGAGATTGGAGAACTGGCCCAATGAGAAAGTCTATTACGAAGCTGTGAGAGTGATGTTATGTGAAGAGGCAAAGCTGTAGTATAAGACTGCTGGGAATTGCTGATAAAATATGCTGTGACTGATGCTACGGGGGTCCAAGACTAACACCGAACAGGTCTAATATTCAAACAGAACAGGAGAGAACGCACATGACAGAAGTATTTCTGCTCTGCCTCCTCCTCTGTGATCTGGCTTGATCTTCTTAAGGGAGGATCACTGTCAGCGGTTAGTCAAAATTTTACACTTATTACATAATTCCTGGGGGCAGGGGCAGGACGAGATGTTTCTTGGCTTGGTACGTTTGCTGAGATTGTGGATCGGGAGAGAGTAAAACAACAACAACAAAAACCACAAGATAAAGAGATGAGTATCAGAAGCCTCTCTCCTCCTGCCCCTTTTGTCACAAAGGTTGCCATGGTGCTAGAAAGGGACAGAACTCTTGACAAACAAGAGAATGTACTGTATTATGAAGAATTAGGTTTTTTTAAATTTTTTTTAATATTTCTTTCTCTCTGAGTCAGGCTTAGTGAGAAAATTTCCTGACTCACACAGTATGCTGTGTGCCATGTTAACGGTAACGTTTTCCAAAATGCCATACACCAGAGTAGCCTCTGCCTTTCCTGTTTAATCCTGGGACCCTACAGGGACAAAGCTCTTGGGCCGCTGAGTGCCGTCTTCTGGTGATAAAGATTTCTGACACATAGGATTTCCAGGTGATGACAAGGTCAGAGATGGGGCCTGGATGCAGATAATCGAAGTGCTTTAGGGCTAAAGGTCTCTGGCTTTTAAGTTGTGAAACAACCTCTGGCCTTTGTTTTCAAATGAGTAATTTCTGGCTGATGACAGTAAACCCTGTAGCACCATTTGGATGTATCCTCTGAAGGAGAATTCTTGTTCTGGGCCAAATGCTGCAGCAGTGAGACTGTTCCTGCCAAAGTGAATTTTTCCCTTCTTTGTTCCTCTTGATAGTCCTGACAATCTTTTGTATGTACACAGAGCCGAAAGCTGTAATAACCCCAGTTTCATAGATGAGGTGGCTGAGGCTCGGGGACAGAACGCAGCCTCGCCCGAAGCAGTGCAGGGGTGGCGGGACGCTGGGGCTGCGCCTTCCTGCAGAGCCCGCCTGCTCCCCGGGAAGCGGGGCCCACGTCCCCGCAGGAGTTGAGGCGCGCGTGGCGGAGCGCGTGGGTCCCGTGCGCGCGCCAGGCCTCGAGGACTTTCGTCACCTTCCAGAACCACCGGGCTCTGAGCAAGACGCGGTCTCCGAGAGGCTAAACTCCCCTCTGTGTTGTTTTTTGGGTTGTTTTGTTGTGTGTGTGTGTGTGTGTGTGACACACTGGCACATCTGCGTGCGATGCGCAGTCCGGAGCTGCAGCCTCCGACCCCCGAGGCTCCACCAGCTGCGCCCGTCCGGCTCGCTCTCCTGCTTGCCCCGCACTCCGCGGAGGCGCGGGGCTGATCAGCCGGCGTGTCCCCGGCAGTCTGTTCGGGGGCGGGGTGGGGGTGGGGTGGGGGTGGGGGTGGGGGTGGGGGTGGGGCGGGGTGGGGGTGGGGGGGGCCGACAGAGCGGCCGGGCCGCCGCGGGCCGCGCCAGCTTCAGAATCCTGCTGCCACCTAGGGATGAGAGCGAGCGTGTCCCCGCGTGCGGCGCGGCGCCCGCCTCCGGGCCTCGTCCCCGCCCGGCCGCCCGGGCAGCCCCCCCGCCCCCCGCGCCCCCCGCGCCCCGCCGCCGGCACCCGCGGGGACCCCGAGCCGGACGCTGCGGACACTACGGCAGCGCGGGGGAGGAAGGAGCGCGAGAGCCCGGAGCCGGGGAGCCGGGGAGCCGGGGAGCCGGGGAGCCGGGGAGCCGGGGGCGCGCACAGGCACACGCGCACGCTGCCGGGACGCGCGGGAGCGGCGGGCGGCGCGGCGCCGGGGTCCCTCGGGAAGCCGGGCTGCGGCAGGAGCGAGCCACGTGCGTCGTCGCGGGGCCCACGCGCAGCCCAGCGAGGGCCACAGCGTCCCGCGACTGTGCTCGCCGCCTGCCGTGTCCAAGGGGCCCGCTTGCCAAGGGGGGGGGGGCGCGGACGCCGCCTTTAGGACGGGCCGTGTGGAGCATCCGGGGAAGCGGAGACTTGCGGAGTTAACTTTAGGATCTTATTGTGGGGCGAGCGTCGCTTTCTTCTACAAACAGAACAATGGGGCTTTCCACGGCGCGAAGGGGAGACGGTGGACGGGAGGGGAGGGGAGGGGAGGGGGAGGAGGGGGCGGAGGGGGACGAGGGGGACGAGGGGGAGGAGGCCGCCGCGGATTGGGGAAGGGGCCCTGCTGCTGACTTGGGAGGCCCTGCTGGGAAACTTCAAATCAAATGCTCTCTGAAAGGAAGTGTTATTAAAAGTAACTTTAATCCTTCCAGCCAGACGGCTCATAAAAGCATACAATTAAGTCAAACAAATGACAAGAGCATTTTCTCCCCTACCTGTTTCCCTCTTCCGAGAGTAATTACTACAGGCTAGTCTTGTCTCGTTTCGTGCAAACAGAAGCAGAGGGCTTTGGTAGGTGCCAGGCTCTCTCTCTTATTTTTTTCTTTCCTGCCTCTTCCTTCCCCACTGCCCCACCCCAAACCCTTTCAGCTCTTGGTACCAACCAGCCTGTCTGCAGATCCAGCCAAGAACAAAGGGGCGAATTTCAATATTTCCTCTTTGTGCAAGGTTAATTGAAAATCAAAAAGTCACTTTTCAAATGTCATATTAAACCCGCCACTGCATCAATTTCCTTTTGGTTCCCATCTCTATGGGCCGGAGAAAAGTGTTTTGGGGGATGGTGGGGAGGCGGGGAATGTAGGGACACAGTTGAAGAAAAAGAGGAAGAAAGAAGTGAAAGGACGATAAAAAAAAAAATTGCAGATAGACACAGACTTTGATTGCAGATACGCTAACGTGCAGTGGAAAATTGTTTCCCAGAGTGTCCTCAGTCAAAGGCAGCCTTTGCATTCGATACTGTTACTTGATATTCCAGAGACAGAATTGCATCCTAAACCTAAGGAGATTAGGCCTCCATGTTTTTATGCTTTAGTAGATGGTTCACAATATGATTGTCATAAATGTCGTGTTTTAAAATCTTAAAGGGTAATGTAATAACCTGACCATCTTCATCCTCCTTTCCCACTTTTTATTTCCCTCCAAAACAGGCACCACACACACACACACACACACACACATGCTGTGCATACAAACACAGCCTTATAGCAGAGACACAACCCCACAGGTTTAGATCCATTCGTTTTTGTCACAGGTTATTTTGGAAGCCTTGGGCTGGAGTTTACTGGTCCAGCATTGCTAACGTTGCTGCTGCTCCAGTACTGTTCAAACTCTCTCTCTCTGTGTCTCCTTTTCTGTATCTCTCTCTCTCTCTCTCCCTCTCTCCCCCCTTCTCCTATTCTGTATCTCTCTCTCTCTTTCCCTCTCCCACCCCCCATTCTGTATCTCTCTCTCCCTCTCCCTCTAACCACCCCCCAGCTTTCCTGAGATTCTGTTTCCTCATCTTCAAAATGGAGCATCCTATCTACCTCCCCCCAGTCACTGCTCAGACTGCATGAGGTACCACACAAACAGAACAAGCACATGTTAATTCTCAGGTTTCTGGGGCCCTGGTGACTGGGTGATCACACCATACCAATTCAATTTTTTGAGGCTGGAACTGGTCTTATTCCTACCAGCATTCTCCAGGTCTACAGAATGGCCAAGGAAAGGACTCTATCCACTGTCTTCAGCATGCCCCTTGTCTGTGAGTCTCCATCCACATTACCGGTCTTCATTGAAGCCAGTTACTTCCCTGTCCCTCTAAATACCTGTCACCTTATTTTCCAGATGCTGGGTTGTAGTCCCTCCTATGACACACCAATAAATCTTTGCTCTAAGGATCATGCTTATTATAGATGGCTTCTAGTGGGAATTGTTTGATTTGCCACAGACTGAACTGTTTAATATACCTACAAATAACTTTTTATCTAGATCGGGGAAAGAGGAAGAATTGTGGAATAAATTCATTCTGAAATAATGAATAATGAAGCCTGCATAAAATAGGCCAGTAAACCTTTTTTTTTTTCAATTATATTTTGTTATCGTGGTGATATCAGATGTGTCCACCAACCTTAAAGGAAGAGTTGGTGAGAAGAAATTGGGAACTCTCCAAGCTCATTAGAACATGCGTGCAGAGAGAAGCATACTAAGACATTGGCCATCTAGCTTGTCAAAATTCTAGAGCATTGTCTTTACTGCTAGGATTCAACAGATGAACACTGGGGTTTACCCCTTGGAATTCTACCAACTTAAACTGTATAAATACATGCTGTGTCCTATTGGACTCCTTCTTAGTTAAAGCTTTTTGTAAAATATTCCATCTACCAGCAAATTTTCTTAGAATTCAACTGGCCACTTACTATTTAGACAGATCATGTTCTGTATATACTTCTATTAATATATCTGTAATGATATGTTGCACATATTTGTTAAAATATGTGTCCTTTCACCACTCTCTAAATTTCTTGAAAACAAAGATTGTATCTTCCATCTTTCTAACCAGGAACTTAGAGATAGAAGCTTAATAAGTCATTGTTGGAAGGTAAAAAAAAAATTATGAAAAAAGAACAGGACCTGGGCTATGCCAGCATAATATCTAGATAATTTCTGTAGCAATTTAGTCATAAAAACAAAGCTGATGGCTGTGTTGGGCCAGCAAAATGTGGTCAGATGACTGTATGAATGAACACCTTCAAACAATTGTGTTAAAATTGTAAACAAGGTCTAAATTGACAAAATATGCACGTGTATCCAAAAATGTTCTTTCATCTGGTGAGGCTTTTTACTTAACACAGGGTTACATTGAAAACGTGCTGACATGACCTGTTATTTTCTTAGTTCACTTGGATTCCTTGATCATTTCCGGAGCGCCCTGCCCCTAACACTACTTTCCAAAAAGAAAAAGAGAGAAAGGGGGGGAAGAAAGGAAAGAAGAGAGAGAGGGAAAGAAATAAACTCTACTTAACCAATAAATTTACTCTAGAGTTGGAGTTGAATTCTGGCAAATTGGTTGGACAGCTCCAAAGACCATCTTTTAAATATCTACCTTTAGAACATTGGCATGTTTACATTATTGTTAAACATGTTTATACTATTGTTTCTTACTAGCACTGCGTTATCTTTTCAGAAAGAGATTCTCTGGAATATTTATAAGGGTCTTATGTATGTGAATTGCAAAATTAACACATTAGTAGAATTTCTTTTTAATGGCACTACTAGGTATTAGAATCTATGGCTCTGCGTACTAGAAGAAAAGTCTGAGAATTTGATTTTAGTATAACTGCAATCTTATGCTGACACTTCTTTTAATCTTCTATATAAATGTAGGCAAGGAACTAAATCACTTAGATACTCATTTTTTTCCCCAAGCAATGGTGTGATAATCCTGAACTTAACACATTGGATTATGGTAAGAATCAAATGAGTCAAACCTGTGAAATTGTTATGAAAAAGTTATAGGCACAATATAACAAGATGATGGCATTCATTATGCACTATATTTTAGTAACCTATGTGAATGTATGAATGCTTGCACTGTATGGTGACATTTCTGCTGCTTGGGGGCCAGGAGCTGGCCTGCAGGAGGAGTCTCCTTGAATTTCTTCAACAACAAGAGATGCTGGATTTGAGTTTTCCCTGAGACAAATAATTTCATGGTGTTTCAGTGGCGCACACAGAAGCTAAAATCTCGAGGAACCATTTCCCTTCAGAAGATGGATATAAATGCTGCCTGGTCGGAATGGGAAGGATGCTGAGGGAAGGTGGGAGAGCCAGGATTTGCCAGACCAATGTGTCTTCTCATTTGCATTGCACGCTTTTTATTTCCTCTCTCGCTCTTTCTTTTTGAAAATCTCTATATCCCCCTTACTGCTAGTATTTTCTGAGATATTCAAAATGTGTATTTAATCCATCCAAGTTTGTAGTCTCCAGTGTCAAAGCTTCTGCTTAATGCTGAGTTAATGCTCGGCCGTGCCAAAGCTGGAAGCTTTCAACGCAGCCCTGAAACCAGCTGCGACACATCACTAAAGCAGAGGCTTCAGCTCCAGAGACTGCTGCCTGCATGGAGTAAATGCATCATTTTTTAAAGCTTTGTCAGTGCAATCTAAGAGCTGTGTAGAGTGTAATTGGGGATCTTTGAAAAAAATTTATATTTGAAACCATTTTACAGGAATCATCGGGGGAGGCTTGCTTGAAACTTTGTCTTCTAAATATCTCACTGGCCCAGAAACAGGTCTATCACTTTGGGCAGATTCGGCTTTTGATCAGGTCCTGTTTCTTTCCTTTCCTCAGCGGTCTTTCGCCTTTCAGGATGTGGTGGTCAATACACTTGGGCAAGCAGACATTTTTCCCTGTCTGTAGCCTTAGAATTACTGATCTTGGAAGAAGAAGAACCTGTCATATCCTAACCTCGGTCACTGCTGCTCCAAGTGTGACCCATGGACCAAGGGCATCAGTATCTCCTGGAGGCTTATTTGAAATGGAAATTTTATACTGAATCAGAGTCTCCGGGGATGTTCCCAGGAATCTTTGTTTTCACAAGACCTCTGGGTGATTTTACTTAACACTAAACTTGGTGAAACACAGCTTCTAGGCTTCCTGGACTCAGAAATTTCTGATCTTGAATCCTCCAAGATGGTCATACAGTCTTGCTTAGAACATTTGAAGAGTGGGAGCCTCACTACATTAAAAACAACTTGCTCTATCAATAAAAATGGTTAGGAAGTCCCTTTTAAAATTATTGAGCATATATCTGCTCCTATAGCATTTATTTGTTTTATTTCTCTTATCTTCAATGCTTGGCATATAGTAGGCCATCGATATAATTGTATTATAAGGAAGAAAATATTGATCTTAGTTTTGCCTTTTAGATATACCTATTCAATAAATCTACCTAATTCTTATTCCATGAGGCAGCCCATCACATATGTGAAAACTGCTAATATGTTTAAATTCTCTCTAAGTTAATGATGTCTGGAGTTCTTATTGCCTCCTAAGAAGGCACTGTATCCAGATGTAGGTATTCCCTACTGACTCTCCTTTGGATATGGGCTCTTTCCATGCTCAAAACAGTAAGAACCTCAGGACCTTACACATCATTTGAAAACAAAACAGATTTCCTTATCTTATACAAGGGCAAATCATTTTTTAAGTAAATCAAGAATTTTAAATTTGATAAAATTGAAATTATCAGTTCTGGCCTTTTGAGCTTTTGCTCTTTTATCATTTCTTTGATGATATCATTTTCTCTCTATTTTAGAGATCTAAAATAAAATTGGTGAAAAATATGAATCCTTGCTAAAGAAAAATTTTAAACTAAAAAGGTATAAAAGAGAAAACCAAATATCCATGATTACACAACCCAGAAGAAATAGTAGTTAGTACTTCTCTCGATAGATAGATGATAGCTAGCTGGCTAGATAAGATCTATATCTATAATGGATATATGTACATATAGTTAGCTAAATTATTTAGAACAAATGATGATACCAACAACATACATATATGAGACATACCAGCTGGGATTTGAGATATTCAATAAACCTCATGAAATCTCTGGAACCTCCTGGAAAGATGAAGGATGCAAGCATCATAGTGTGAATTAGTTAGAAATCCTTTGGTTAGAAGTGCCTGTCTCTTGGGTTGTTTCCCAATCTAATCCCCATTTGACTCATGTTAACGAGCTGTAGGGACCACAGGAGATGTAATTTGAAACAGAAAGTGCTATTTCACCTACAATTCATTATACTGTTAGAACTCAAGCAACACAACTGGCGACACTGGGGATGGGACCCTCTTCCCCACTTCACCAGAAAATAATACTCAATCTTGGCCTTCAGAGAGCTAGTTGGTATCCCAAGAGGGTAGCCAGAGAGTACCACGGGGCCTACGCAGTGCCTGGAGGACACTGGATACAGGGAGAGGAAGCAGAGCAGGTGAACTGTGATGTCTGGAGAAGAATGTCAGCATCCTCATCATGCCAGGAGGGGCAGTGGCTTCTGAAGGGAAATTTTTTTCACCTGGTGGAATAGCAGGAGAGATTACTTGGTCAGCAGGACAGTCCAGAGCACTCGTTGGCCAGGGTTGGAAAACATTTTGGATGCTGACTTTGTTTTTTTTTTTTTTTTTAATTTTTTTTAATTTTTTTTTTTTTTGGATGCTGACTTTGAACTGAGCATCCACAGAACACTCCCACCTGATCTCCAGAAACTTGTGACAGTGAGATTTGATGTAAGGGTTAGGTTCATGTGAACAGATGGGGCAAGAATTAGGTTAATGTAAAATATATATTATGGATATGGGGGGGTATAATTTTATATAATTAGTATTATATTCTAAATAATTTTATAATCCATTTTTAAAATTAACTCTATATCATGAATATTTTTTTATACCCGTAAGTAATCCCAAAGTATAATTCTTAGTGGCTGCAGAGTATAAAGTACATGTACCATAATTATTTTAATGGATTTCCAACTATGTGACTGTTACAGACTGAATTGTTTCCCTTCTAATCCATATGTTGAAGTTCTAACCCTCAGTATCTCAGAATGGACCTGTATTTAGTGATAGGATCTTTAAAGAGGTAATAAATTACAGTGAGATCATTAGGGTGGGTCTTAATGCAAAATGACTGGTATCCTTGTAAGAATAGGAGCGTAGAACTCAGAGGTATACAGAGGAAGGCCACATGAAGATAAAGGGAGAAGATAATTTAGAAGAGAAGACTTAGAAGAAACTACCCTGCCAAACGCTTTGATTTTAGATTTCCAGCATCCAGAAATGTGAGAAAATAAAATGTCTATTCTTTAAGCCATCTGTCTGTGGTACTTTGCCCTGGTGGTCCTAGCAAACCAGTACAGTGACTATTAGTTCTCTCACAAAATTTGCTTTTATAAATAATGCTTGTACATTCTGGTAGACAAATAGTAACTTACTTTGCTTATTATTTTCTCAGAATCAATGCATAGAAGTGAAATGATTGGATCCCAAGATGATTAGTAGTTTGGAATCTTGAATCTTGATTTTACCATAAAGGATACCGATTATTCTTTACAATTTTCTTGTCCCATACTGTAACACATTTTATCCTTTACCTCCATGTTGAACCACACAAGATCAAATGTACTGTCCTAAAGCCCAAAGTTAAAGCTCTCCCTTCTAATCAACAGTCACACACACACCTACACATTGCACTGTAGTTATTTCCTATGCAGTAGGTTCACTCTCACTCAGACTACCTTTTATCCATCTTAATAATGTGTAGAAGATGGCTCCCAGAATCAGAAGATTCCTCTTGGGGAAATAAAGACTAGAGAACTATCTCTAGAGAGCACTTTTAACATCTACATGTCAGCTGGAAAGGGAAATATTATACTTACAAGGGTTCTTCAGCTTGTTAACACCTTAGGATGTTTGTGTTATTGTTTGTTGGTTTGATTTTTCAAAGCAGTTAATCAAGTCATTGTTTACCAGGAAGGAACAAGGTGTTTCTCTACTTTACCTCGGGATATCAGCACTGCTATTTTTAAGTTGGCTACACCAGTGAACCCCTCCAGAAGCAATAGATCTAGAGCCATGGGGAGTGGCTACATGCCACAGAAACCTCCTAGAGGTGGCAGTCCTATAAGAGAGTTACCCAGTGCCTACTAAGACTATTGCAGCTTTACATAACTGGCATAGATAACCAACAGAAGGTATAAAGAATGCTTTGAGAACTCCATCAGGAAACTGACCTAATTCATTTGGAAACACATGTGAGGTTCCAAAGACTTTCAGGATGGAAAAAAAAAAAAAAGAGAGTGAGAGATAGAGAAATTTTCATAGGATGGAGACCTTCTCAGGACAGGGAATGGTGAGAAAATGAGTAAGGATTTTCACCAGTTTAAACCCTGGGTGAGGGAAGCCTGGGAAAGCAGAGGGAATTCTCTTTAAGACCAAAGAGAAAAATGACAGGGTCTACTATGCAGTTTTGTGGCATTTCCTATACCCAGAGCAAGGGCTCTGAGGGTGACATGGGATTGGAATGCATTGTCCAAAACCACCTGGACCTCAGGTTTCATACTGTTACCTAGCCCCCACGGAGAGCAGCTGTAACAGGATGGGGAAAACAGAATCTCTCAGTTTTACACATTTACAAAGTTAAGATATTTGAGCTCCTATCAGTTAAGACCACTATCTATTTCTACTTTGACTTCCTTCCCTTCACATACTTCCTCCTTTTGGAAATGGCATTGGAAATTTTGGGATCCAGCTAAGAGGAAGTTGAATTGGGGATACATTTGGTTTGTATTTAGTGGGATATAATTTGTAGTTTGCAGCTCTTGCATGTATGACTAAATCCTTGCTAGTTATCCTAGAGTAGTCATGACTTCCAGGACTATTACCACTGCCCACTTTGCTGACTTACAGGGAGCAGTGACATAATGAAGGGGCAGGGTCAGAGCTGACTCTCAGCATGGTTGTTCCATGGTACCTGGCATCCAAAGGATGACAGAACAGAGAAAAATCAAAGTTGTATGTACAAAATTAAAAATATATGGAGCCAGAGCAAACCTTCAGAAAATTATTCCAAACCTTATTGCTAAAATAAAGAAATTTGATAGAATTTGATAATAATCTGAAAATTTTGCCTAAATTTACTAAAACAAATTGATAAAACTGAATGACATTAAAAAATATCAGCAGTGAAAATCAAATTTCAATCATGTTAGGAGAAAGACTACATTTTCTATTATCTTAGAGAGAATATTATAAAATCTTTGTCTTATAAATAGTCACAAGTCATTTTGCTGTCACAAAATGTAGAAAAAATATTATGAAGAGATCAACTGCAAATGCATCCACACAATGGAATACTACCCAATAATAAAGAATACCAAACTGTAGATATGCAACCATTTGGATACATCACAAAGGCAATTTCATTAAGTAGAAAATGTTAGTCTGAAAAGTTTACAATAGCATATGATTCCATTTGTATGACATTCTGGAAAAAGTAAAACCATATAGAAAGAGAAAAAAAGTCAGTGTTTTCCAGAGGTTAAGATTTGGAGGAGTGTGTTTAACTATAAAGGGAAAGTTGGAGGAAATGATAGGGTGTGACCAATTGTTTTGTATCTTTATTGTGTTAGTAGTTGCATGAGTCCATATCTGTTAAAATTCATAAACTGTACACTTAAAGTTAACTTTATAGTATGTTAATGAAAAATTTTAAAATATTCTAAATATTAAAAATATTCAAAAATTAACATTCTTTGTGTCTGAGTATAGGAATACCTGTGGGGTTTTAAAGCTTTTAAAATTAAATTTTAAAATCTTGATTTCTTTTATTATACTACATATGTATTATTTTGTATACATTTCCCCATGATATTTAATTGCTTTGTTTTGTTTTCCTTTATTTATTTTTGTTTCTTTTTGTATTATTTCTCTTAAAGAGACTATTAAATTAGATAGACCTCAAGCCTCTCCAAAACACTTAGATCAGCTCCTGGAGTTCTGGAATGAACATTGAATTGCAGACACTGTAAAAAGACTGGTTATTAATCTGTGTTTCTCTGTTTGCCAGAGACTTCACTCTAAAATCCTAGCATCATCCAGTGGTTATATAGAAATGCACTGGCAGCTACTATGGATATAGAGGGTGGATGTAGGGGACACTCTTAGACACTATGACCCTATGGACAGAGCTCCACAGTAAATGTGCAATGAGAGTCGCAGGCAAGGAGACAGGGTTTAGTGATGACAAGACAGTAGAGATGCTTTGGGAGCATCACCATACAGTGTCTATTTCTAGGAGGAAACTTTGCTGGCTATGCCACAGAAGATGCATTTCAAGGACTTCAACCACAAAGCTTGGTCTGGAGGACATTCAAGACCATGATGGCTAACATGGTGGAAAATTGCTATGATAGAACTAGAATGAAATAGGTTTCCATTTGCCAAGTAAGTTTCCATATTTGCTATAGAAAGTGGTTTGTACTTTGAGTGAAAATGAAATACTTTAGCAAAACTGGGAGAGCAGGATAATCCAGACATCAGTGAAGCATAACTATGCCACATTATTTTGTTTTGATTTTTGGCTTGGCCACTGGATTAAGGATGATGTGTAAAGAACCAGGATCCTAAAGAAGGAATCCTAGGAGGCAGAGAGATTCTGAGACCTCTGGGTCTTGGTTAAGTTTGGCCAGGACGCTTTAGAATCTGATGATTTCTCTCAGGTAGAAATGTGCTGCAATGGATAGGGAATATGGGTCATCTTTATGAACATGTAAAGGAGAGAGATAGTATGAGACTAACAACTACTGTCACCATGCCCTAGAGTGGCTCAGAGCTGTGAATAGGACAATGACACCTTACAAAGTACAGGAGCAGATGAGCCCACTATGGAATTATACCTAAGGTTTTCCAGCATACTTATAGAAGTAGATAAATCTAGCCAGAGTCTGTGGGTCCACTCACAGAATGATGACATAGTCACATTCTGAAACTAGAGCACTTGGGTACCACTCCACTGAACAGAGAAGAGATGTGCTACCTGTGATGAGGTACAGAGAGAGGGGTAAGTACAGTGGTTAACATCTTTATCTTTGAAGAAAGATTGCCTGGGTCTGAATCTTCACCCTACAACTGATAACCTATATCACTCTGCAAATGATTTAATCTCTTTTAGCCTTGATTTCCTCATTTAAAACAAGAACATAATAATATGAACTATCTCATTGGTGTGTTGTGGAGATTAAATGCAATAATGTATAGAGAGGACTTCATACAACACCAGCCATACAGTAAGCACAGAATTGCTATTATTGTTCTTCTTAAGTATTGGATTTACCACCTCCACTGGAATATGGCTTATTCATACTGGTGTTACTACAATTTCAGCTTATGATAAGCATTCAATGATTGTCAAATGAAAATTGTCTGAAATTTAAATATCTTAAATTATAAGTCCAGTACTTCCATCATCCAGATTCTGAACAACGGCCTTAGAACATGCACTGGGTTGGCAATGAGAAATCTTGGAGGTCAGAGTCCACAAAGTTCAGTGGGTGGAGTGGTAGTGATGTGGTCAGTGGGAGTTGAACATGAATATTGCAGAATATCAGAGAAGGGAATCACCATGACTATGTGGCATAATTTCTGGAGCCCAGATATCTCCAGCCACTGGGTCAGATATGATAGCTAGAGACAACCATTTCTGTAAGACAAAATAAAAAGGAGATAGAGATAGAGATAGGGAGAGAAAGACAGAGAGACAGAGAGAAACAGGGGCTTGCTTCTAGATTTGGGGGCCAATTAGTTAACCTTCATTAGGTTTAGTGAGCAATGGTGTTACCATCCTTTGGATGAGTTCTAGTGAAACCCATTCTCACAAGCTTTTTTATCAGTTTTTCTTTCTTGGGCTTAGCTGATAGCTAAGATGTCAAGAGCTAGTGTCCAGCTTCCCAAGATGTTGGCAAATAAGAGTTCAGACAACTCTTTTTCAGTAATAATCTTTGCATCTATTTCATTGATGCTAGATTTAAAAAAAAGAAAGAAAGAAAAAGAAGAAACAAGAACCTCTGAGATTAAATAATGATTTTCTCATTTTTACAAACCCATACTTCTTATTTTATAGTATCAATATAGAAACTAGATGAAATAACTCTTGAGCAGCTTTCTCTAGGGGAATAAAATTTTCCTAACCATCTCAGGAATATAATTAGCAGAAATAGTACTACTAATCAACAATTATACAGAATATTGATTGTGCTCTTCTCATCTTTCATCTTGGCCAAGATATGCAGCCAATGGTGTATAAATCACCCTTATCTTTGTCTCTTTGTTTGACACAAACCTCTGCAGTCAAGATTCTCATTCTAGTCCTGGCAACACAGATGACCATGTTTTAATTGTAAACAGTTGAATAACAAAGCAGGAAATAATTGAAGACAAGAAGACATTGGCCACAGAGGCAACACTGCCCCCAGAAAAATGTGAGGCATCCAGATTTAGCCTCCTGTTAGCCCATTGCCTTTTTTGACTTGTCCTTCAAACAGATCTAGGAAAGAAGTGACCTCATGTGACTGTAAATGGAAACTGAAGCCCAGTGAAATTTAAAATGTTTCTGAGATAGTGAGAGCAGAGCTCAGAAGAAAGTTAGAAATAATTTATTTTTATAGCAGCCTGTATAAAGTCAGAAATACCAGAGAAGTAGTGTGTTCATTCAGTTAGAATCATAGAGGCCCTGGCAATATGGGGTTTGTGTTAAAATTACCTGGGGACCTTACCAAAGACTTCAGTTCTTTTCATCACTACCCTCATTAGTGTGATCATTATACCTCTCCCACAGAATTTACTGAACGTTAGCTCTTTGTCCGTCTGTTTGATTTCCACACTAGATGGTGAACCCTTCAATGGCAAACATCTATTCAATCAAAAAGCACAGTCATTTCACAGTAAGTGGTTACTAAATAAATGACCAGGCCACATTTGGCCTAGAATATTTCATGCAAATTTTAAAATTTAGCAGAGATTTACAAATGATATAAACAAAAATTAAAGTCAAAAGTTTGACCTAACCATATGAGGCATTCATTTTTATTAAGCAACATCGGAATTTGGGATGAGGAAAGTAACTAATGGCTGAATTCTGAGTAGAAATGAAGAGGGATATTTTAGGAAACCTGATGTAACATACAGGGCCATGCAAGTTTGGGGATGTAGGCTCCACCTGGCCACAGGTCTGACAACAAGTGAACCATGTTGATGGTTATAGTCTTTGTATGAAGATGTCTGAGACATTTAGCTTGGACACTAACCTTGGAAAAATTAACAGGAATAAAATGGTTACTGAAAGTAGAAAATCTGTGGGAGCATAAGTCAAACTCTGTAGGATCCTTTGAAGGAGAAATGTACACAACCTAATTTCTGGTACTCAACTAGAGTGGGCATAATCCCATTTGAAGCATTTAGAAAATCATTGGAGTTAGCAGAGTTAGGGGGTAGAGTCCTCTTGCAACAGTGCTACTTGCCTAAGGCCACAGGGAATCTATGTGAGCACCTTGGTACTTTGTCCTTTGTACATAATTCTTGTCCCAATTGGTGTCATCTGAACCATTTCTGTGGGGTTTAGCAGTTTCATCTTCTGCATGAAAGACACCTGATTTGTCTGTCTTCATGTTCTTCCCACTTCTCTACACTCAGGTCTCTTTGTTTGGTTTTCTTAGGCAGATATATCCTTAAACATCCTTGCCTACTTATCCTACTTGTATTCCAAAAACAACCACAAAACTGCTCTCTGTGAAGTCACATTTGTTAGATGAATTCCTAAAATGTTCTCTTTACCAGGATTCCTCTCTTTAAAAAAAAATTAAATTCAATTTAGGTAACATATACAGTATTATTTGTTTCAGGGGTAGAATTTAGTGATTCATTAGTTGCATACAACACCCAGAGCTCATTACATCAAGTGCCCTCCTTAATGTCTATCACCCAATTACCCCATCCCCCCACCCACCTCCCTTCCAGCAACCCTCAGTTTGTTTCCTACAGTTCAGAATCTCTTATGGTTTGCCTCTCTCTCTGTTTTCATCTTATTTTATTTTTCCTCCCTTCCCCTACGCTCATCTGTCTTGTTTCTTAAATTTCACATATGAGTGAAATCAGATGGTATTTGTCTTTCTCTGACTAACTTATTTTGCTTAGCATAATATCCACTAGTTCCATCCATGTCGTAGCGAATGACTGAGTAATATTACCAGGAATTCCTCTTTTGATCCAATTTTTCTAGCCTGCTCTTCATGAACATGAGCCATCTGCACAACAAGCTCTTTCACAGACTTGGAAAATTTCTATAATTCACACACACACACACACACACACACACACACACACACACACAGAGTTTACCACGTTTTCCTTCTCTAACTTGTCCTCTGTTGGAATTTCCTGGTTAACACCTCAGGTTGCCCTCAGATCTGGGAGTTCTACCAGATGGCCTGGGGTGAAACATGTCCCTTCATTATAACAGTTCAACTTCCCGGAGAGTCCGTTTCAGTTTACAGGTCCATTGCAGTAGGGTGTCACTCCAAATGGAGAGAGTTGCCAGAATCACGGTTCTCCCAGCATTCCACAGCGCTTGACTTCATATATTGCCTCTCAGTAGAGTTCCAGATGCTGTGCCCGTATCTTAGGCTTTGACACCACACTTCTCAGACAGCATTGGCACCCACTCTGATTGCTCATACCAGGCCAGTTTTCCCAGCAGTGTATCTTTCTTGCTGCTATCAGACTCCTTGGGACCAAACTCACTCAATTTGCAGCTGTTTCTCTCCCTTAAACATTTGTTTGAAAATGGTAAATTTACATTTCATTAATTTAGTCCTTAAAAACTAGCCCTATGATATGTTCTCTCTTGACTACCAATGTAAGATTTGTATTCCCTTTGTTTTCTAAAGTCTATCCTCCCTCATTTATTTTCTTCAGTTTCCTTATAATACACATCTACATTGCAAAATTTAGCAATTGCTACCTGTGCTGGTCATTTGAGCAATGTTTTGAATGATCCTTGTTTTCCTTTTTCCAGACTCATGGGAGGATTGTACTTCCACTCCCATTTCAGTTGGGTATGTCTATTTGACTTTTTTTTTTTTTTTTTTTTTGGCCAATGAAACTTTAAGAGCCAATGCACATTCATGTTTCTTTCTTCTTCTACTTTGGGAATTGTGAAAACACAGAAATGGAGCCTCGCCTCCTTTAAGCTGATCCTTTGGTTGGATGTGTTAAGAGTGGAGCCACCTAGCTGTCTTATAATGGTTAAATAACATGAGCAAGAAATCATCTTTAATGTGTCTTATTTCTGAGAGTTTTGGGTGACTTTTTTGCTTTTAATAACTAAGTTCAACCTGGCTGATATATCTTTAAAATTTTTGTGTCCTACATTATATTGTCAATAGGATTGTAGAACGTAGGAGAAACGATTTCCTTTTATTTGTTTTATAACTTTTATGTATTTGAAAGAGAGCTAGAGATATGTAGGCAATAATTCATTTGTTCAATATAAATTGATTGAACACATATCCCTGTTTTATCTCTTGTGACAGTGATTTTTTTTTTCTTTAAGAAAGAGAATTGGGTAATGAGAGTGCTTACTGAATGTAGCCAAGGTCATTTGGCATAGAGAAATTGGTCAAAATGTCATTCTAAGGAGAAAGTGAAAAGTCCCCAGGATGTAGAAACTAACTTCAAAGTATAAGTAACAAATGGCTAGTGGGAACCTCAGGGCATCAATCTGAGACAAAATCATCAAAATAACACCGCATCTGTATGTGTTTTTGAGTGCGTGTCTGTGTGTGTTTCTCAGTATTATATATATTTTTTTATCTTAGGACCACCTAAGAAAGTACTAAGGAAAGCTGAGATAGGAAAAAAAAGACATCATGACATACCAGTGGAAGAAAATATTGTATAGCTATGATGCAGTTAAGGAACTATGCAAAATATGTAATGTATGTGACCTGAGAAGAGCAAAAGCATTTCAGAAAGAGACCGTATGAAACTTTATAGAGTTGCTGAGACTGAAGATGAGGTTTAATAATTGTGTAGCTGGGAGACAGAGAAAGAAGATGAAGCCTCCCTCAAGTTGATCCTCTGGTTGGGTACGATAAGAGTGGAGCCACCCAGCCGACCCATGATAAAGACCATAAACAAAATATGTCAGAGAGATTATAGAAAGATCATGAAACACATAGTGTATTAGATGTTTATTTATTCAACAAACATTGACTGAAATTTTTCTACATATTGACCACGGTGGTAATAACGTGGCAAACAAGATATCTAGAACCTCTCTATCTTCATTGAACTTTATAGTCTAGTTCAGGAAAAATAGTAAACAGTTGATTGTTTAATTTAGAATTTTGCTGAGTGCTCTGGAAAAGTACAGTGTAATTTAAGAATATAGATCAAAATGGTCTAGACTTATCTGGGATGACAGGATAAGGAAGTCTCTTCAAGGAACAGCTTAGAAAGTATTAACAATAATAGAACTACAACACAGGGCACCAAGTTGAATGGGCTTGGAATACGTTAGTCTGGAAGACAAGGGCTCTATAAGAAGTTTTGTTCTTCATACCACAGAAAGGAGGTTTTGGAGGAAAGCAAAGACAGGACCATCTTTATATTGCTTTGCTTCCCTTGTCAACATTCCTCAGCATAAATTTCTCTATCTGACTGATCTTGGTTCATTTATAGGATGATCCCATGAAACCATTTAAGACCATGTCTTGAGAAGTGAGGGTTAAAAGTCAGTCTCTGATTTCTTCAATTTGCTTATTAATGTGGTCTCAAAATCTCTAAACCCATGGTAGTATTTAAATTAAGTCGTTTATATATGCCGGGTTTTCAATAAGGTGGGAGCGACTTCCTTGAAGATTAGAGGGTAGCAGCGTATTTTTCTAAAATGATCTCACGAGCTATATATATGTGTGTGTGCCTATGCATGTATAATATAAATTATATATGTGCAGGAAAATATCAATGCTACCTCTTCTGAAACTTTTATAGTACACAAAAGGGAATTATTGATATTCACTCATTTGGAAATAAATCTATAGAGAATGCATTTGGGTTATTTTCCCTAATAATTGTTTTCAAAATTTCATTGGAGGTACTTTTTTTCATTCAGGCTCCAGAACAACATAGACCAGTTTTCTTTTCTGGGGATCAGCCAATCTTACTTTCTCCTCAGAGGCTGTCACTTGAGGTAAGTGGAGCGATGTATGGCTGGGACCTGGGGGACAGTTGTTGAAAGCCTGGCATCATTTCTTAACTTCACTGAAACTTCTGTAACGGAGGGATTTGTTGTTATTGAAATCTTTCTGAAATGAAAAGACAACTTCCCTGGGAAGCATTGTAGCCTGAAAAGTGTTTCAAAGTCATCTTGAGGCAAGATTGGTATGATGGAAGCTGCATTTCTCCATACCAATACTGTGGGGCCAGACTTGTGATGCCCTCCAATGATAGCAGAGGTGGGCTGTTGCATCAGCTGTTGAGGAAAGTGATAGGGAGTGGAGAAACTGCACAATGGGAAAGAAGGAGAAATACTCTGAGGAGATGCTGAAGCAAAGATTCAAACAGTGTGACTCAGGCAGATGGTTCGGCAAACCCACTGGCAGATGGGCCAGTAGTATACACACGAATCAGGAATCATGTGGGGCATTGGAAACATGGTTTAAAGCCAACTTTTCAGTGGTGGAGGCTGAGAAAAAATGGAGTTCTGGCTCTTGATTACCTGTGGTGGATGGCATAAATAAAAGGAGGGAAATATCCTAAGCTTCGTAGTCTATCTTGCAATTTCCCTGTGAACACATAGGAAAGTGTTGTGTGGTTTAGGAAGCTCTAAGATAAACCATGAGATGAAATTTTCCCCTATTTAGATGAGAAAGTTTTATCAAACACCATGTATGAAATATTAGGCTAATAAGGAAGAAGGAGATCTTGCCATTTACAACAACATGGATGGAGTTAGAATGTATTACGCTAAGTGGAATATGTCAGTCAGAGAAAGACAAATACCATATGATTTCACTCATATGTGTAATTTAAGATACAAAACAGCTGAACATAGGAAAAGGAAGAAAAAAAAAGAGAGGGAAGCAAACCATAAGAGACTATTATTAACCATAGAGAACAAACTGAGGGTTGCTGGAGGGGAGGTGTGCAGGGGATGGGCTAGATGGGTGATGGGTATTAAGGAAGGCACTTGTAATGAGCACTGGGTATTATATGTAAGTAATGAGTCACTAAATTCTACTCCTGAAATCAATATTACACTACATGTTAACTAACTTGAATTTATTTATTTATTTATTTATTTATTTATTTATTTATTTTTTAAGATTTTGTTTATTTATTCATGAGAGACACAGAGAGAAAGAGAGGCAGAGACACTGGTAGAGGGAGAAGCAGGCTCCATGCTGGGAGCCCGACACTGGACTCAATCCCGGGACTCCAGAATCACACCCTGGGCCAACGGGAGGCGCCGAACCGCTGAGCCACCCAGGGATCCCCACTAACTTGAATTTAAATAAAAACTTGGAACAAACAAAAATTAGGCTAGACACCTAGCCTAGAGGTAAACAAGATAGCCTATGGATTATGACTTGAAGAATTTATGGTTTGCTGGTGAAAACAGATACAAGATAGTTCAAAGTCATAAATGACACAAATAGAAAACTGTAAGGCACATTGGAAGCATAGATGAGAGATATTTTGATGGGGTAGGAGGGGATCAAGGGAGTGTTTCAAGAGAATATAGGCACTTAGTTGAACCTTGATATTAGATATCAACTAGATGAAGAGTGAGTAGTGGGTAGATGAGGGAAAGAAGGCAAGCTTCAGGGAATGGGTTCTGATCAGGCAAAAAAAGAATAGTGTTTGCAAAAGTCTGATGGTGAGAGAGCTTATTGCAACTCAGAGATACATGGAGTTTTATTTATCATTATGTCACACACACACACACACAAATTTATTTTTGTTTTTCATAATTCATTCTATTACACTCCCTGATACTTTGTCCATATGAAAAAATAAATCCAGCAAAATGAGAGGTGTTTTTGGTCACAACTCAAACAATGTTTAGACTTTCTAAATATCCATTTTATAGAGTATTTTAATCCAATTCACAGTATTTTAAAATATATATTTTTAAAAAATAATAAAACATAAAATGGATGGAGAAACATAAGTATGGTTAAAAATGCATCCAAACCTACTCATGGGGTCTTACAATTAGTGTTATTAGTCTTATGTATGAATACAGAATAATATAACAAGACTCAGATACCCACATATTATCAAGGATAAATGAATGCTCATATATGAATATTTTGTAATGGAAATCCATTGCCCTAACAATTTTGTTCATTTGGATGGTATTTTTCCCCTATTTGTGCATTCTGAAAGTGTTCTTTTTTTTTCCCCCTTCTTGTTGGCAAGAGGGAGCAAATAGGGTTCTGCCAAAGAGGATCTTGGATGGAAATCACCTAAGAACTCCAAACTGAGTGCCAGGGTGGACTTGTGTCCATTTTGGAGGGTTTCCAAATTCTGAATATTGATATTTGAATCCAGATGGGGGCCACTCTGAATGTGGGTCAGCAAGACTTAAAGTAACTCTGGCTGAGAGCTGATCAACATACAGGTCACACACAGATCTCTTTGTGGTGGTGGAGAAGCTGGGGTCAGCTCATAGGGGAGTCCTGTTGTAGAAGACCCGGGAGTGCAGTAGGTTTTATTTTTTAAGGAGTAACCCATTAAAAATGAAAACGAGAAGAGGCCTTTGATCTGTGCTTGGAGCCCTAGAGAACCACAACCAAAAATGGAATTAGAATTCCATAGTTTGAAGGTTTGTGACCAAACTCATAATCCACAGCCAGGACTTTTATTTTTCTTATTCAGTCCAGCACTTTGAAGATCTGAAATCAGTTTCTTTTCTGTCATGACAGGTTTTATAGGAAGCAACCCAAGTTTCCCAAATTACGACATTAAATGAGATACATAAAAAGTAATTCACTGATGTTAACTGTCTTTAGAAAAAAAGAATCAAAGCTTAAGTCATCCTCAAATTTATACCTTAGTAGAAGAGTGCTAAGCTGTTTTCTCCTTCATTGTTTTTCTATTTTAAGAGTTAAAATGGACTGTACAAGATTTGCACATACATATACTCCAGAAACTGTCTATAAAAGAAAAAGAGCTTTTTATTATTTGGGAAGGTATTTCCTTGATGGGTTTCTATTCATCAATAAACTATATCTTGCTTCAAAACATGTAGGTATGTGGGGCTGCTTCTAGCATCTCAGCAGGCTATTAGAGTGGATTCCATATCAGCTGGTAAGAGAGGGAGAAGCCAGGGAGAAAATACTGCCTATAAGCCACATGACCTTAAGGGGGTTACCTACCCTCACCTCTCTTTCTCTCTGTTGACTCAGAGTACAAAATAGAGATAAAAATAGTATCTACTCTGTTAGGGTTTTCTTACGACAAAATGAGACAGTGCTTGCCAAACATTTAAAACTCAGCCTGGCACTTAATAAGTGATCAATACATGTGTCGCTGCTCTTGTTTCTACCATTGTTGTTGATCTTACACAGCAACTTCTCTCAGTGAAGTTGATAACTTTGCACTTTTAGAATAACTGAAGAAGTATAACATCTCAACTAAACTTGAGACACTGCTTAGGCAGGAGAGGAAGAGAGATAAACATCATGTCAAAAAGGATTGGTTGAATACATGAATGAAAAAAATGCCTTCCAAGATGTGGAAAGGGAGCAAAAGAATGTTTGCCTAGATTTATGAAGATCAGCAAGAATACAATTGGTAGGGCCTCCCTCCAACAGAATGTTGTGCGCTGATGGAAAGGGAAAGTTTTGTATCCTCTACGATGCCCATGACTCAGATCAGTGGCTCTACCTTAAAAACATATATTTACAGACAACAAAAACAAACAAAAATTAAAACGCATAGCGGAAGTGACAGGATATTTTAATTCAACCAAAAATGAGTTATTAAACAGAGCATTTATTCTAAAGACTTCACAAGATTTCTGTCATTGTCCATCATCCTGGGCATGGCTCAAAGCTTTGAAGAGGCAATGCCAAAAAAAGGCTATCTCTGTCTCTGAGAATTTTCTGGGTTTCATTTTCTGATTAAAAATCACAACTGCTTCTTGGTGGTGAAACTGTGTATCTGAAAGCCACCAGTGAATAGGGTTTGCGTTTGTGTTCATTTCTAAAAATAAAGAAAAAAAAAAAAACCTGAGCAAACCTTTCCCTGTGCATTAAGCCTTCTGACCTTTATTGAAATAACAAAACAGTTATTCAAAGGACACTAGGATGAATCAAAGGTAACTTTCTATTTGCCAACATTCAAGGGTGGGGGAATAGCTTGCCTGCCTTTTTCAGAGGGCTATTCTGACAGAATGTTTGCAAAGCACTCAACCTTCTCAGGAGGGTGTTGAATTATTTTTTAAAATTTAAATGTCTGGATATAAAAAAGTTTGATATGTTAACAGTGAAAAACTGCATTATCAGACTTGAGACTGCCTTGAAAAAACAAAACCAAAAAGTGTATGGAGAGAATAGTTGAGAATCCTGAGGTTGCGGCCTGAGTGCTTCTAAGTAGCCATGTGGATTTAGGCAAAATAGTTAAAAGGACTGACATATTTTGTTGTTGGTAGTGATAGCGGTAGTGGTGATTTGTTTTGTTTTGACTGCAGAATTGTATGCAAAATATATAAGAAAGGGTTTGGTGAGTCCTATGAAGTCCTTAAAATAGTTCTCATATCTATCCGTCTATTTTCTGATCCCAATGCTATTATCTAGGTCAGGTGTAACAACTGTAATGGTCTCTGAACTGGTCTTCCTACTCCTGCCACCCCCTTTTCAATCTATGTGATATATTTATCTTTGTCATTTCCTTATTTATAAACCATTAATAAGATTCTTAAGAATAAATCTAACCAAAGAGGTAAAGGATCTGTACTCTAAAAACTACAGAACACTTATCAAAGAAATTGAGGAAGACACAGAGACATGGAAAAACATTCCATGCTAATGGATTAGAAGAAAAAATATGTTGAAAATAGCTATGCTACCCAGAGCAATCTACACATTCAATGCAATCCCTATCAAAATACCATGGACATTTTTTACAGAGTTGGAACAAATAATCCTAAAATGTATATGGAACCAGAAAAGACTCCAAATAGCCAGAGGAATATGGAAAAAGAAAACCAAAGCTGGTGGCATCACAATGGCAGATTTCAAGCTGTATTACAAAGTTGTAATCATCAAGACAATATGGTAATTGGCACAAAAGCAGACACATAGATCAATGGAACAAAAAAAAGAGAACCCAGAAATGGACCCTCAACTAATCTTCAACAAAGCAGGAATCTCTATCCAATAGAAAAGATAGTCTTTTCAATAAATGGTGCTAGGAAAATTGGACATCCACATGAAGAGGAATGAAACTAGACCACTCTCTTGCACCATACACAAAGATAAACTCAAAATCGATGAAATACCTAAATGGAAGACAAGAATCCTTCAAAATCCTAGAGAAGAACACAGGCAACAGCTTCTTGCCAGACACATCTCCAAAGGCAAGGGAAACAAAAACAAAAATGAACTATTGGGACTTCATCAAGATAAACAGTTTCTGCACAGCAAGGAAACAGTCAATAAAACTAAGAGGTAATGTATGGGATGGAGGAGGAAAACTGCATCCAGGAAAGACACACAGCAGCTCACTGCATTGTCACTGTTGCTTGAGGGAAGGTGGGGGTGCTTTACTTATAAGCTTGAGTAGTCTTTTATTGTATGAGTAGATGTGTTTCCATTTGTAAAATGGGGTAATAATAATTATCATACAAGGTTTTCATAAAGATAACTTGAGCTATTGGATTAAATATGTAGGTATAAGTATAGATATAGATATATAATGTACTATCATTGGTTAGTCATCTTAGACTTTTTCCTCCTTAGTAACAATCATATTTTGTAAACATACATAAACATCCCTTCAGTAATTGTAAGATGTATTATCCTATAGACTTATAAAAAGACCAAAATAGACATCTGTGTGTTTCTGTATGATACAAATAAAGAAATCATTTACATATTTTTCTCTGTTCTTTTTAACTTTCTTGAATATAGGACAGCTTTCTACTTTTCAATGATGGGACAAATGTAGGAAAGTCCCTCAGATACTCATACTGAGATGATGCTGGGCTACGTAAATTCAATCTCTGGGCAAATTTATGGAGTTATCACAATTGTTAAAATATGTAATGTCTCTGTCATACAGAGTAGACTCAAGAGTTGTCTGGAAATGTGTAATTTTTATGATAATAATACACATCTGCCAGCCAATCTTTAGAGATCAAGATATTCCTAATGAGAATAAGGCACCAGGCCTAAAATAATAAGCCAAGTTCATTTTTGTATTAAGACTCTTTGTAGAAAAGAATATCCACTCAATCTAAATGACAAAGAAAAAGGCATTTTACAGAGATATGAAATGAAGAGTCATATAGAACCCAAGAAGAGAAATTTGACTTAACAAAAAAAAAAAGAACAGCTAGAAAGAGGGATTTCTCAACCTTTCCTCGTATTTCCTTCTGTGCCACAGATTGTCCACTTTATGTTTCTCTGATCTAATAAGTAGAAGCAAATCCATGAACAGCTCTCAAAGTATAAAGTAGAGCCTCTGTCTCTGTTCACACACTTCCCAAAACTTTCTTGGCCTAAGCTCAACATTTGTGACGGAATGTTTAGCATGCATAACAAGCCAATCCAACAAGCAGTTCAAAGTTTCCAGAAAGCTGAATTAGGTAAGCACGCAGCAGCTCCCTGTGAAACTACATGGATGGATTGGGCAAAAGGATAATTCTGCATCTATTTTTTGGAACTTACAGATAGGTCAGTTTAGGAAGATCAAAAAAACCAATCATTTATATTGAAGCAAGTTTAAGCTCTTTTCAATGGTATTTATTTTTTCCATGACTCCTTATGTGTATGAAGGGTAAGAGGGAGGGCAGGAGTTTAAGACAGCTGCAGGAAAGAGATTGACAGAAGGAAGGAACAGATTGAAGTAGTTAGCCAAATGATATGACATCGCAAACCTCAGAGGAGAAAAGTACTAGTTAAAGGCAAGGTACACTAAGACTCACGAGGAACCATCATATTCAAATTTTTAAAATACTTGCAACCTAGAATGGTTTTTGAAAAAACTTCACCAAGGTAGTCAGTTAATTTAGATGATTCAGACCAAAATTTTCTAAATAAAATATTAGGTTATAAGTATTTCATGACATTGTATCCCAATCCATTATTTAATATAGTGGCTAAAACATATGCACATTTTTAGTTAAACATTTTGGAAGTGGATGCACAGTAACATTTTATTAAGACCTTTATCCAACAATAAGAATACTTTGTTTTCCTCAAAATCATTTATAGGTGTTTTCACTTATGACTTCTAGCAAACACATTTCTCTGGTGGAGAGAAATATAGATGTTATTATTTTTGTTATTAGTATTAGAATCAGTATTATTGCTGATTACAATCATTTTGGTGTCATCATTTCTATGAAATTTTTGAATACTAAGCTGATACTAGGCTGCTTGATAAAATGTTATTTCCTATAAAATGTTTCATGTCTGTTTTTGTGAGTTACCACCCATTGCTATGTGTTTGGTATTTACGGAAAGATGTGCTTTTGATTTATTTACCTACCTCTCACATGCTAATCTTAAAATTTAATTTTCTTTCTGTTCCCCAGGAATACTTTTTGATATGGCTTTTTACTATGGCTTATACAGGGATGGTGAGAAATATATGCTTTCTCAAGGATCAGACTCTGTTTCAGGAACTGGTAAAATATCTTTATTATAACAACACAATAAGTTGAAAAAGACTTGAGTCTTTTACAAAGTTTTAGAAATGTTTCTCCTGCCAACTATAGTCTTTACTTTTTAAAATAAATCATGGCTAATTTCCTCTAATGTGATGGTTTTTGTTGGCAAACAGATGAGTGGGAGTTGGGAACTCAGGTCTAACCTACTTAAATCAGAGGGAGCATTAGTGCAAATATTCTTAAGCAAGCATTCATTGTCTAATCAAACGAAACTGGCTTACTCAATGTTCGGTAGCATGTCTTTTCAAATCCTGGCTCAGGCTCTTGACTAATGTGGGCTGCTCACTCTGATCCCACTGGGGCTGCAGAAATCTCCTATTTCCTTTCATTTTCGGGTATGCAGCTGCATTTTTAAGCCATGACTACATTGCTAAATGAATCATTGATTTGGAAAATCTGAAGTGACCTTCAAGTTGTTCTCGAGCTCTTCCTCAAGAAAAAGAGAGGCAAAATCAGCCAAATATCGAAGAGGTCATTTTTCTAAAGGTATTTTTGGCAGGTAGAGAGTTGGGAGACCACGCCTTATATGTGTAAGTGTGTGTGTTAGAGGGAGATTATAGTCTATATTCAGAAGTGACCTTCTTCATAAGAATCTGTGTTTTGGGTATAGTTCAAAGGGCAGAGCCTTTTTCTTATAGAACAGAGGCAAACACTGCCCTAGCTTCTCCACTGCCCCGTTAAACTATATGCTACTCAGACAGCCTAAAATTCTTCACTCGAGTGGCTTGCTTCAGTTCTGGTTACTTACTCAGTCAGCACAGCAATAGTCTTTCAGAAGAGTCAATACTGTGAAGTTATATGATGAGAAATTCTACTTTCATTATTTTTTTAACTTCACCTTTCATTTTCAGTTATGTGTATGGACATAATGATATGTTTTGTCAACAATTCGAGACATACACATGGACCTGGAGAGCAGTGCAGCATTTCTTCAACACTGACTTGCTTCTCTTCATGATGGGTGACCTCGTTAGACATATCAATATTCAATGAGACATATAGATTACCCTGACGGAACTGCTCAATGAAGTTCATGTAAGGTCAATAGAAGATGCAGGTATTATATCCACTGAGTCACTAATTGGTCTCATGCTAGAAGTGTCCCTTTTCAATACAGTCCAGTTAACCTCACCCTCATATTCCCTGAGTCCCCTTACCCTCTGGTGCTGAGCATTTTCAAAGGTTTTTCTGGCTGAAGCAAGTATTAGAAAAGAAATTGATAAATCAACATCAGCCCTTAGGTATCAATGGTTGACAAGCCTCAATCCTTCTAAAAAATGAAAGAATCTGAGGTACCTGTGTGGCTTAATTGGTTAGGCACCCAACTCTTGGTTTTGGCTCAAATCATGATCTCAGGGTCCTGAGACCGAGCCCCACGTCAGGCCCTGTGTTCAGTGGGGAGTCTGCTTGAGATTCTTTCCCTCCCTTTCTCTCCTTCCTCCTTTACTCCTCCCCCTACTTGCTCTGTCTCGCAAATAAATAAAATCTTCTTTAATAAAAGAGAAAGAATCCACAGTTTGCCCTGCTTGAAGGTTTCTACTGTATTATTAGAGCCATAATTCAAGTTTCCTTTGAGTTGACCTAAAATGAGAAAATAAGTTACCTAGATGACCTCCTAGGTTCTTTCTTGCTCTAAGAATCCATGGATTTTTTTAAATGAATTTTCTAAGAAGCACAGTTCATTTATTATTAACTCCATTTTAGAGCTAAGGAAGCAGAGGCTCAGACAGGTCTAGCAGCAGAGCAGAGTGCAGCCTTCTGACTTGTGAGTTTAGTCACATTTCTGATCCAGAAGCTTCCTAGTTGATTTAACCTGTTGTGAGGCTTGTACTAGGTTCCTTTCAGGTACATCCCAAACTGAACCACGTTGACAGACTGTCCACCTGCCTCTGCTACTTCCTGACTGTCTTCTCAGGATGAGTCATTTTTGCCATCTCTCATCCCGTTCTTCATGTTCAGGTGGGTGAACGTGAGGACGATAAAAGGCAAGCAATCAATATCTGGGGTTAGACAAAGCTCGGCAAGCCAATCTGCAAGGCCGAGCAAAGCTTCTTGTGTCCTTAACTGTAACCTTGGCACATGAAAAGCGACTTCCATTCCATTTCACCAACGTTTCGGTCAAAGATCAATTGCCATTGTAATTATATCATATATCACAGGACGAGGAATCAGTGAAAGGGCAGGCCCTCTAAACTAATACATATCATTAGCATTTAAAGAACACGAAAAACAAATTGAACATTCGTCCTCATGTAACTCTTTTTTCTAGAGCAAATAATTTTCCAAATTAAAATGAATAAATTAATGAAATTGCCACATGCCTGAGAATAAACCACGTTGGTAATGTCGCCGAGCCCTCAGCAAAGTTAAGCTCATTGTGCTCCTCTATCTGATCATTATAACATCTAATCAAGGAGAGCTTAAATACTTCAGTGAGCTCTCAAAATAAATTTGATCTGAGCAGCTCAGGTCTCGTGGATTCCTAGGGTTACTGACTAGGTGAAACATGTTTTTGTTTTAATCCCTGTCTCAGCTCAAAGAGGATTAATGCCCATAATTCTCCTATCCCCATTTAATTGAGAAATGAAGTTTGAAGAGGCACCTCCTGGAACACTACACTTTGAAGTATGACCTATCTACTGTCTACACAATAAATCTCCCTCTGCTCACACACATGTACACACACCCTTCCTGCCCAAAGAGAGAAGAAAGCCATTGCGTGTGTGCATATGTGTGTATTTGCATGTGTTATGCTACAAAACATGATACATTGCTAGTTTCCCTTTTCCCTTTTAGGAATTGTCCTAACGTAGGCATTCTCTGAGAAGCTCAAAGTGCCTCAAACTGGCTGTGACCTTACACATTAATATCCCCATTGGTACAACTAGCCCTTTTATGAAAAGCAACACACTTCTTGCATTCATCTTATATGATTGGGATTTTTACTTTTGCTGTTTCCCTACCAGTAGAGGTATGAAGGAAAGAAAGAGACAAGATACCACACCCTGGAACTACTTTGTTAGCAGCTAGACAGACACTGGTAGAAAAGGACCCAAATTTCGAATATAGACCCACCCTGTGTTCTTCAATAAATCCAATGCTAAGATCTAATATAGAAAGGGCACAGAGAAGCACAGGAAAATTGAATGTCAGTCTCAGTGTTTTCATACAAGTTGATGCAAGGATTTAATGAAGAGCTTAGCATAGGTCTGTGGGCACAGTAAGGCTTCAGCAAGATCTGGCTATTACTATTTGCATAATGAATATTCACATCTTGCACCCAAGCCCTAAGGCTTCAGGATGACTACATCTGACACTCAGTGTCCTTTCTGACATAATCTCAGAAGTGACATACTGTCATTTCAACTGTAACCTCTTGGTCACATAGACCAACCCTAGTCCATTGTGGCATGGCATTAGAGAAGGGTGGAAATCCCATGGAGATTGTTGGAGGCTGTTGGAGACCATGTTGGAGGCTGGCCACCCCAACAAACTAAAGGCTGCTGAAACCTTTATTAAACTGTGCCTCTGATATTTTAACCTTCAGGGACCAGGTTTGTGTGATGTTGTTTTGAGTGGGATTTTAGCAAATGCCAATATACTCATAAATAGCAAAATTTAAAGACTAAATATCTACTATGAATTTACATATAGATTTTAATGTAATATCTCACTTGAGCTTCAAAAGAACTTTTTATAATAGGCAGTAAAAGATATGCTACTGTAATGATTTCATAGATAAGGAAACTGAAGATCGGAGAGATTTAGTGATTGACCCAAGATCTCAACTAGGTATCTTCCTAGAATTTCCATGACATTTCTACTGCTAGACACTACCTTGTATATTTGCTAAATGTCTACCTCCTTATATGCTGGTCAAAGGGTTTCCAGCAAACCACAAGTGTACAATTTTTGTCTCAATACCCCCCCCCCCACCACACACAAACACATATGCACACACTTATACAAACACAAGTGCACACCTTCCTCTTTTTCTGTTCTCTTGTATTCATACCATACTAAATTTCTTTCAGAAAATACTAGTGGTCATTGTGTCACAGAGAAATCTCCCTTTCATGAAAGTTAATATATACAGAAACTTTGTAGCTTTTCTCTCTTTATTCTAAAATAAATTATGAAAGGTTGTATGTTCAGGCTTCAGGCAGAATTTTTCTTGTTTGGGGAGACTTTTTCAACTTTCTATTTGAATCGGTAGCCATTTGTATGAGAAGAAAATGAATACTAATGGAAAGCCCAAAGTGGATTTGGAAAATCATTACAACCGTTCTGCCACAGGTTTGGGTCTTTGACAAAACACCTATTCAAGGACGGAAAATCCACTATGTCTCTTTTGCATTTCTTTTTCTGAATAGAGCTGGATTGAATAACCAAACCTGATAAAAGATTCAGAGCAATTGCCTTACTAAGTAATAGTGAGCCCATGTTCTAACCAATGGGACAGACACTGGCCTTCAGTACATCTGACTAGGCTGCCAGATTTGAAGTAGAGAGCCTGGGGGAGGAGACAGGTGAAAAAAGATCCCCCATAATTTTCACTCTCCCTTAACATCCTTCACCTAAGCACCAATTAAGGTGCCCCTCTCTTAAATTCTGCATACCTGCAGATTTATTTGTACCTTTAGACATTTTTTCCCAAGTATTCCCCTTGTGCTCACAATACATGCCTGCCTTCTTTCTGCATATTCAAACATTATTGACCTTCCTTGAAACCTCCTCAACTAGTAATAATCATTTACATCCCTGCTAGTGCTTATGATTTTCAAAGTGCTTTAACATAAGCTAACTCAGTGATCCTCACACAACCTTGGAAGTTTAGCCCAGCAAGAATTGTCTTATTGTTTTCATGGATGAGAAAAAGGAGATTGAATTGGTTCCATTAGTAAACAAGGTCATAGAGCTAAAAAGGAGGCAGCACTGGAGTTGATCCCTCCTACTGCTTTTCAACCTGCACCTACAACCTGCTTGGTTTCCCTTTTCTGAATGCTTGGAGTTCTTGGTCACATTCCAATGTCGCCTTTAGGTACTAACTGCCTGGTTGTTTGCTGTGTGCATGTAACTCACTGATGACCTACAAGTGGATTGCTCCTCCACATTTTGCATGCAACTTTCCTCCCACCTACTCAAAGATGGCATGATAAGAACAAAAGGAACAATGATACTAACAGGGAAGAATGAGTTCAACATTGTACTTTTCTCCTTTCTGCTTTAGCAATCCTTGAAGTAGATAACAGTCATTTGAGATCTAGACTTACATATTTCATTCATTCATTCATTCATTCATTCATCCATTTACTCATTCATTCATTCAACATAGTCCATGCCTACTATGTGATGTTCCCTGTCTTCAGCCCTGGAAAAAGTTAAGTGTGGCATAGTCTTGTTCTCCAGGAACTTAAAATTGAATATGAAAAATTCCATTTTTTCTTTGAAATGAAAACAAATGTAAGCACCAGCATGCAAGACAAAAATAAATTGTTCATTTTTCAACTACATTGCATCAGGAAAAAGCACACAAGTGAGGTGAATATAGTATATATTCCTCCTATAGGGCATTCTAAAATTAACTATTCAAGCTTAATGGCTACGTTACATTTACCTTGAACTGAGTGTTGTCTGTCAGGATTTATATTTGCTGTTTGAGATTATGAATATTAAACTTTTCTTTTTTCTTTTTCTCTCTTAGATTCCAACCTGAATGGAAGAGATAATAGGAGGGTGATCAAATACTCCAGGCAGTCTGTCTTGGATAAAGATAATAGAAAAGCAATGCATTCTACCTACATCTTAAGTGTTTCACAGATGATATGAAATAATTTTGAGTGGCTTGGCTCTTTGACTAATTCTTTGATAAATCCAGAAGTCAGACTTAGAAATTATATATCAATATTAATATTGATTCTCTGTTCTGTATATTTAGCATATCAGATCCTTTGTTTGGTCCCTACAGTATTTTACCATACAAGAGGCTTCTATGCAATCTGATAACTCAATCAAAAATAGTCGATCTTTCATAAAATTATATTCCACACTCAAATTCTAGAGTTAGAATTGAAGCTCACTTCTTTTACCATGGCATAATACTATGTTTCTTTATTGGCAAATTCTTATATCCCCTAAAAAGCTCATCATCTCATGGTGATATTTCAAAACTGCCTCCATAACATTAGGATGATTCCAGAAAGCTTGAAAACAGAGAGCAGTTATTCCCATGATATATGATCTTCCTGGACCTCTACCTCATAAACTCCTAACTTCCTTTCAAATCATATACAAAGGCCTATTTTTCCTTCTTTGTACACAGTATTCATTTCCTCTCTCTCTCTGGGCTATTATTTATTATTTAACTTGGTTACTGTATTATTTAAAGAAAAAAGTAGTTTGCAATATTGCCTCTATGGGAGATGCTATATAGCATAAAGCGATATTGATTGCATTGTAGCTATTAACAACTGTTCTAAAAACAAGGAAGGAGTATGAGACACTGAATCAGGGCAAGAATTATCTTCATCCTCTTAAAGTTAAAAAAGAAAAAAATTAGCAAACCACATTCCAAATAATTCAAAGACTTTCGAGGATATATAAAGAATGACCAAGATTTTGTAACTTAGCTCTCATTCACATTTTTAATATTAACTACTAAGTCCTTCACACAAATATACTGTCTGGTAAGATTATTTGTCCTAGAACTCCCCGAATATTTTATTCTGGTTCTTGCTGATATTTTCCTTCCTAAAAAGTTCAGATTTACAAATACTTACAAATATTTGCATTCCTGTATTTTCTTCCATTGATATATCTGGATCTATCTGTCTGGTTGTAAATGTAGAACTTGGTGGATTAACATTACCAGGGAGGGTTAACCAAGCAAATGGAGATTTTATAGGTTTCACAAAGGGAAATATTCCTAAGTGAATCCCTAAGAAGTCTTGGGAAGCAAAGAACCCAGTGGACAAAATGCAGCCAGTAAAGCAAGAAATGGAAGAGCACATTTTTTATCAAACTGAGAGAGAAAAGAAGCAGATGTCAAAAGCTCAGTATGAAGTCAAAACATAGGGACAGTGGAATCCTGAGTAGAGAACAGAGGTCAAGAGATTAAGTGGAAGGTTATTTCTGGAAAAAAAATCAAGAAGAGGTGTAATTTATCACTGACATTTAATTGGCCTCCATGGTGAGATGCACGGAAGTACTACCAGTATTTAAAAGGCTATAGACAGGGCAGACAGAATTAATCAATCAGATTTCCAACTGGACTCATCCTTCTGTTAGGTATTGTGGCAATAAAAAGGATATCCTTTTTAAAAGGAACTTAGAAGACCAATGTTAGACTAAAGCAATTAGAAAATATTGTTTCACAGTACAGAATATTGGTTTCTTTCTTTCTTTTTTTTTTTTAGAATATTGGTTTCTACATTCCTTCCAAAATACCTTGCTCATAGTGATTGATCAGTAAATACTTGTTAAATCAACAGGAAAGCAGTTTGTGTTGTCTAGATTCCATGCAATATAAAATTAGAGGAGAGGAAAAATTCAATGAGAGAAAGATAATTAGGAAGGTCTAAAAGGAAGTGGAGTTTGAATCATGTTTTTGATAGTAAAAGACAATCTGAAGGAAGACCATATTTGAGAAAAATGGAAAGGGATGTATAAAATAATTTCTCCACTAATTAAGTCACTGTTCATCTGCTGAATCAAAATTCTAGAGTCAAACTCCAAATGTCTAATCTCATTCCTTATTATTTCCTCCAAAAAATACCTGACTTCTCTCTAAGTAATTCTACAGTAACATATGTTTCTAGTGTCCATCAGTGAATACCGCATAAATACCCTTTCCTACTTTTCCATGTGTGTATACCCATGTATATGAAGCCGTGTCAGAGCTCAAGAATGACAAACTCTTCTTTGGACCTCAACCTCTTTACCCTATGAAATAAGAGGATTGTAGTCCTAGATGCTATGGTTTCTAAATCTGAAGCAAAATCTAACCCCATTGCACCAGTTTCTATTTAAATGCCATTAATCTAAAGATATGCACACATTATGGTCAAAATGAATATATTGATTTCTGTACAAATTAAGTTTTTGCTAATTTGCGCTGATACGATTGAAACCATAAACTCAATGATAACAACAAAGTAGCTAATTACCCTGATGATCATTTAATTTTGCTTTTGATAATGCATATGCTTTTATTTAGACTAATATAATGTAAATTATAACCAGCTAGTTTTAAATACCCTCTTATTCAAAGTGTCTGCTCAATGAAGGAGAACGGCTGAAATGTGAACTCCTCCTGCTGCAGCCGGTTGTGAGAAGGGGCAGACTTGAGGCTTGCAGTTGTCTGTGACCTGATCACTGCACAGACAATCAGCTTGTGAAATGAGGGACCAGTATTTGTTTATATCTGTCTACACAGAAACTCACTAATAGTGTATTCTGTTGGGTTTAACAGAAAAAGAAAAATATGTGAAGCCTATTGCATTCATTCATTTATACTCATTCATTCATTTATCCATCCTTCCATTCATTCAAAATGTAGGACCCTTGTAATACAAAACTGAAAAAAAATCATACAACTTATCATTGTAAGTCTTACATTCTAGGTGCACAATTAAGTACCTCTATGAGAAGACAAGGGGACATAATTTTATCAAGTGTTAGGAACAGGCAATATTCCAAGTTCTTGGCATACTGCACTGTTTAGTCTAAACATGCTGAGGAGATACAGGTAAACCAGGGAGCTGGATGTGACTTTTGAGATAAGTCTTAGAAATAAAGAATTCAGTGCAGATCATTAGAACAAGAGCAAAGGTATAGGATTAGAATGTTGTTCCTATTGTATTGAAGGTGGGGGACATAAGAAAGTTCTATGTATCTAGAGAATACGAGCACATTTGGTACTATGATGGAGTTAGAGATGAGGAAATAAGCTAGATCGAGTAACTTAAAGATAGTGAAGTGCATCTTAAAATAGAAACTTCTGCTTTAAGCAAAAGAAAAGTAATTGAAACCAAAATGCCAACTAAATTCTACATTTTATAAAGAAAATCATAATGTTTTTGATAATAAGAAATCAGAGAGGAAGGAGACTGAGAGAGGGAAGTGGAAATACCCCATAACATGAAGGTCTGTGAGCCAAGGTAGTAAGAACAAAATTGTTCAAGGCGGTGAGATAAGACACATTGCAGAGAAAACAAACAAACCATATTGCACAACTATCTGTGTTAGAAACTTCTACTGTTCTCTAATAATCAGACATCTAGAATGAAATGATCAACATTATTTTACCAAGCTGATTGGAGTACTTGGGTTAGATGTCTGGTCACATTGTTTTCTAATACGTTGTCTTAGTACTTAACTTACCCTGCCCAGTGCAGACACAGATGATTAATTATAGATCTTCTCAGCAGAAGCCTTCCTCAAGAAGTTGGCATCATGGTGAAATTACACCAAAAAGCACTCTTACCTTAGGCTGACGGATGAGAGGTCAATCCAAAAAGATGAGCCAAGCACTCCCAGATTTTTCTCCTACATTCTCAAAGCAGACACTGCTTCCACCTCCCATGGAGAAGAGTGAGTGATGGTTGTGCCGTGTAATCACTCGTGTGTAAATCACCTGTGAATCTTGTTAAAATGCAGATATTGATGAAGATGTTCCTGGTGAGGGCCTTAGATTTGCATTTCTGACAAGCTAACAGGAAATTTGTATGCTGCTGGTCTATAGGGAGCCCAGGTTGGTTACTGTGGCAAAGCTTTCCAAAGTTAAAGCAGGGTCTATGATTCTACCTACAATATCTTAGTTGAATAGGGTGATCTAACTCTCTGAATTCCTGCAAAGTTCAGGACCATGGAGCTATTTTTTGCACATTATAACTGGCTAGTCTCACAATAACCAGTAATTGCTGAAATTTTGATAAATGTGCCCCAATATAACCGTAAGAGGATAATTCAATTAAACACTCATAAAACATCCAGACTTAGAAATGTTGATTCCAACTCTTTCATGCTTTTCATATATTCTCCCTTCTGGCTCTAGAGGGTTTAAATATTTTTAAATTAGCTCATTCTGCCCCCAGAGGTCTTCATTTCTTCATTTGTTTTATTTGATCACATTAACTTATGAGCTGCCTGATATAATTTTGGGATATGTTTGGGGACAGAAATGCAATAATGAAATTAACATTTTCTTCCCCAAAAGTTGGGCTTCAGTGTAGACTCTGCTTATCTGCCATCCTTACTTTCTTCATCCAAGTGTTCTGCACATAATAAACCCTTAATAAGTATTTCTTGATTGATGTATACATTTGAAATTTTTCATTACTTCTGTGGGTCTGAAATATTAGGTTTCCCAAATCTATCTCTTCTTTTTCCCTTTAGAACTTTACTCAATTCTTTCTTCTTCAAAGTGCTAGTAAGTATCTCAAGTTTATCCTTTCAGCTTGGAGGTGATAATTTTCTATTCTGGGGGAAATGGATGCAATGCCCCAACATTTGTGCACTTAATTAAAGCACAAGGAATGCTTAATTAGTGTAATAAATGCAATTAAAAATGTCTCACATGGAGAAACTGCTGCTCAACTTTTAAAGCAACAGAGAGGTTATGGCCAGGTGGGTTAATTAATCAGTGTTAACTCTCATTTGATGAATACTTTGAGGTTCTCTGATACAATAGACAATACAAATGCCATACACTGTTGTTATTATGTCTTGCTAGAATACCATTTCAACCTTACTTCCTTAGGCCCCTCCATTTAGCAAAATTTTCCTTTTCGAAATTGATTTTTGCTCTCTCCATGTGTAATTCCCTTATTTCCATCTTCCAGTTTTAACTTAAGCAGTACCACAGTGGAAAAGGTAAATGTCAATTTTCAAAAACTTAAAAAAAATTTGTTTACACATTAAGCAATACACTACTTCATTTCTTTTGAGAGAGAAAAATCTTTTGCCGTCACCCTCATTAACTCCATGAGTGCCAATATTGTTCTGTGAGAAGAAAAGACTCATTCTCCATATTATGCCATTGAGTCCTGTCAGCCAGCTATTTTTCAGCACCTACTACACACCTTTTATGAAAGAAGTTTTGTTACTTTTGATGACTTTTATTAATGTTTTGCAAAAATTGATTAAACCCCTTTACCATACGTAGTGTGCCATATTTCTTGTTGGATCAAATTTCTGGTTGGAAAAAGAATAGACAAGTACCTGAGATTTGAATGAATAAAGGAGTTAACGCTGGCTCCGAAAGCACAATCAGTGACTTCCTTTCTTGGTTATGCACACTAGTAATATCCTAGTAGCACTGGGTGGCGGGAGAAAACAAAGGTCTGTGGCTGCCATTGCTCTTTGTCAAGACTTTACACAAAAGTACTGACTGTGCTATAATAGGGAATCAGCTTGCCAAAACATTACAAGAGGCTGAAGCTTCTAACTCACTGAAACTCTACTTAAGTTATTATATGCTTGGATGGCTGCAAGAACAACAGATAGCTATGTAATTAATGCAAACCATGTCAGCCTCCCTCACTTCCTTCTTGTCTCCATGCAGACCAGTAATGAGGAGCCTCCTGACACACAATCACAACGCACTGACAAACCATCTTGGTGTGTGAAAAAGATACAGAGAAGTCCAAGAACCATGACAATGCTGCAAGCATAGTTCCTCTTCACCAGAGATTTCACATCATAGCTGTCCCTGAGGCAGAGGCTCCTGGCTGAAGGAGTCATTATCTGCCAGACTATAGGCCAACTTTTAGGTCTGAAGAGCTCTTATGTTATCATATGGAAAGTAAAAGTTGTTGTCTACAGGAATGATTTTCTTCTTTCCTTTTATGTTAGTATTCCTGAGAAAATATTGCAAACAAATGCTTCTCTGAAACAATTGCATATTTTACTGCTCATTTTCATCACTGTATGATGAACATCTGCCTCCCAAGAAATTAGGTTGTTTCTTTGCGGTGGCCTCACCCAATAGATTAAAAAAGATAATGATGTTAACTTTTATTATTAATTTTAAAAGGTAGAATCTCACCTGATACTCCATGACATGCAATACTCACCACTGTGCTTTACTGATTTGTCCATCAACATCACTATTGACTGACATAGTTACTACACTCTTTCCTTACGGAATTGTGCTAGTTGCTACAGGTAATATTTAAAAGCATAAAACACAATTTTTGACCTTGTGCTTTACGTTAAAACAATTAGTGAAATGGAATTTGTATGTAAAAAGATGCAGAATTATTGAATTCAATAAAATCTAATTCCAAATGGAAAATACAGACAAGATACATGATCAGTGAGTGAGAAGAGGATTACCATTGAGGAGGGTAAACCCAGGCAATTTCTCTAGGAATAGTAAACTCCAAAAAAAGGGAATTTTAGATAAGAGGTTATGTGAGAGAAGCAAGAAGACTCCATACTTAGCAAAATCATAGCCACTAAGAATGTCCTCATATGTAGTGACCACCCCCTTTGTGTGCATGCTCTCTCTCTCAAATAAATAAACTCCTTTTATAAATGTGTAGGAAATGGTTAACATTTTCCATTACTTATTGTTTATTGAATTATACTAACCTATGACCCTGGAAACTGCTTTTTTTTTAAATTTTATTTACTTATTTGAGAGAGAGAGAGAGTGAGAGAAAGAACACAAGGTGAGGGGCAGAGGGAGAGGAAGAAAATCAGACTCCCCACTGAGCAGGGACCCCCCCCCCCCAACCAATGTGGGGCTCGATCCCAGGACCCTGGGATCATGACCTGAGCTGAAGGCAGATGCTTAACTCACTAAGCCATCTAGACGCCTCACCCTGAAAATGGTTAAATCTAATTGTTTTTTCTTCTTAAAGTCTTACTGATTAATTCATTGATCAGGATCCATTTCTAATGTGTGAAGTTATAAAATATGCACATTCTCTAATGACATGAGTGCCTTCTCACTCTATTTCTCCCTATAGAATTAGACTATGTTTTCCTTGTCAAATGGCATTTGAGGTACATCTTTAAGGACCAGAAAATAAAGATAAGCTCAGGATTTAGCTGAGACTGGCACATTTCAAAGCCAAACAAGCTTGTTTCATGTACTCCACACTTTGGCTTTTCATCACTTACAACATGTCATCTTGCTAAGCACAAATATTCCATCCTCTAAAAAGCACTAAATATTGAAAACAAGATTTGATGAGATAGGGTAAGTAAAATAGAAGTGACATAATGAGCCAGCCCAAAGTCATGAAGAATTTTTATTTTTTTTGAGAAAAACACCACCTATTTTCCCAATCTCACCTCTTACCCCTAATACACAACTATCTACCCCTATAACTTATTTCTGCAATAATGATGCATTTACTGTTTCTCAGGAAACAGAGCATATTGCCGGATATGCACTTGATAGCAGAGTATGCAATAACTTAGAGGTTGAAGTAAATATTTTAAATCGAAATTGCACTTTGACTTGGGAGTTTTTATTTCCAAGCTACTTTGGCAGCAGAGGGTTCACTCAGCAGGCCTGAACTGCTCAAACCCGGGACATTCCATAGAAAGGCTTGTCTGTAGGCCTGACCCTTGGCTAACTCCTGGGAGATAACCTCTGAACAAGTGGAATATTCTGGCTGATAATGAGATTGCTTTTGCATACCCAAGGTGTTGGGTCATGCAGACCATTTTAACCATGTGAGTTTATTCTGACACTGTGATTTCTGGTAAATACTTGTTTGTCCTCTAGAAGGGAAGGGGACTGGAATGTGAGCAGCTGAGATCAGTTACCTGGGAGACATATGCCTATAACAATGGAAACCCAATAGAATCCCTGGACACCGAGGCTCCTTCCACAGTTTGGCTATTGTGGACATTGCTGCTAGAAACATCGGGGTGCAGGTGTCCCAGCGTTTCATTGCATCTGTATCTTTGGGGTAAATCCCCAGCAGTGCAATTGCTGGGTTGTAGGGCAGGTCTATTTTTAACTCTTTGAGGAACCTCCACACAGTTTTCCAGAGTGGCTGCACCAGTTCACATTCGGTGTCCATCAAAAGATGAATGGATAAAGAAGATGTGGTTTATGTATACAATGGAATATTACTCTGTCATTAGAAATGACAAATACCCACCATTTGCTTTTCCATTGCTGATGGAACTGGAGGGTATTATGCTGAGTGAAAGTCAATTGGAGAAGGACAAACATTATATGGTCTCATTCATTTGGAGAATATAAAAAATAGTGAAAGGGAATAAAGGGGAAAGGAGGAAAAAATGAGTGAGAAATATCAGAAAGGGAGACAGAACATGAGAGCCTCCTAACTCTGGGAAATGAAATAGAGGTGGTGGAAGGGGAGGTGGGCGGGGGGTGGGGGTGACTGGGTGACGAGCACTGTGGGGGGCACTTGATGGGATGAGCACTGGGTGTTATTCTATATGTTGGCAAATTGAACACCAATAAAAAATAAATTTATAAAACATTAAAAAATAAATAAATAAATGAAAAGACAGGAAGAAGGATGAGGGAAGGAATACCTGAGGTAAAAAATGAGTTTGTATTTCAAAGATACTTCCTACCATACTTGGAATACCCCTTAGGAAATGCTGGTATACAGAACTGAGGATTAAAAGCCAATGAATAGAAGGATATGTGTAAAAAAAAAAAAAAAAAAAGAATGCCTGGACACTAAAGCACGGGTTAGTTTCCTTAACTGGCATTACTTTGCATGTGTTGTCACACATTTTTGCTGGGCAAACTCAGTAGACTCCCCCTGGCAGTGAACACGTGGAAGCTTGCACCTGGTTTCTCCTGGATTTTACCTAGATGCCTTTCCCTTCACAGATTTCCATCTTTTTGCTATAACCAGCCACAGGCATACATATAATAGCTTCTTTGGGTTAGCTAAGTCCTTCTAGAGAGCTATTGTGCCTAGGGGTGGTCTTGGCAACTCTCAATACAGTACTCTTTTGCAATTCTCAATAAAGACTTCCCTAATTTGGGAAGTTTTTGTTTGTTTGTTTGTTTTTCCTATTCTGAACTCTTTATCATCAATACCAAAAAAATTATTTATTATTTATTTTTTTAAGATTTTGTTTATTTATTCATGAGAGACACACACACAGGGAGAGAGAGAGAGAGAGAGGCAGAGACACAGAGACACAGAGACACAGGCAGAGGGAGAAGCAGGCTCCATGCAGGGAGCCTGATGTGGGACTCGATCCCGGGACTCCAAGATCATGCCCTGAGCTGAAGGCAGATGCTTAATGGCTGAGCCACCCAAACATCTCAATACAAAAAAAATTTAAAAGGTTGGCAGGATGCTCTTTGGATTGTTTATTATTGCTAATATATTATTAATTTATCAGTTAAACTAATTGCTTACTTTAGCACAAAGGCTATGATTGCCTTTTTCTCCTCAAAGCATTCTATGTTCTCATAATACTCAGCAATAACTAGGCATCAATCAATACTTTTACTTTAGTGACCAGCCAAGAAACTGATGGAACTAATAGTGAACTAGAAATATCTATTTGTAATCGATTTAATTATGTTTGACAACGTATCAGCAGTTGTCTGGAAATATTCTGGATTACTATTATCGGACAGCCGAAGCACTGAGGTAGCCTATTTTAGCCAACTTGTATCTGTGCCTTGTACATAATAAGCACCAAATGTTTATGAAATGAATGTGTGTAAAAGAAATCTTTTGCTGGATTCTGTAAGAACCATGGTTGAATTTCTTATAAAGACCTAGGAATGGCAGACTGAATGAAAATCCTGAGTTTGAATTAAATATTTTAGGTTGAAGGATTGTTTCATGAATCTCAAATAATCCTGGCGGTTACTTCAATCATTTGCTTCCCTTTCTGTGTGCTAATGTAATACATAATTTAATGGATAGTTTTTATGGTGTAACAAAATTTTTGTGTTATATTGGATGGAACTCTCAAGTAGTTTTGAGTATTAAGTAAAGGCTTTTTAACATAATATTTTTAAAAAGATTACGTTTTGCTGTACAAACTTACACAGACCCTAAAATTCAACTCTATACACCAGTAGGAAAAGGATATAAAGGAGGTAACACTAGCTATTATCAAGCTAATATAGCCAGTGAAGTGACAATGAAGTTGAAGAGAGTAAACTTTTTCAAAATTTAAAAAAAAATTAGATTATTGGCTCATTGTCTTAAGTCATACTCAGAAAGCTGAGATAAATGCAGAGTGATCTCTTAGGGAATTTTCCCAGAAGAAACAGATAAGAGAGTAAGGATGCTAAGCAAAAAAAAAAAAAAAAAAAAAAGGAAAGGAAGCCAAGCAAGAGTATGGTTTTAGTCAAAGTCCCATAGAACAGGATTCCTTCCAATCCAAAGGGGGATAGGGTTGTGTAAGACATACCTCAGAGTAGTTGCTTCTCCAGGTAAGGGAGCTACGTTTTTATGATATTGAGTTATTTACTAAGGTCTGCCTCGGAGATCTAACCTGCCAGGCATTCCCCACTGTTTGTGAGGCCCAGAAAAGCTCCTTCTTTTTTTTTTTTTTTCTCAAGGACATTACTCTGAGAAGAGCCATAGGTCTAGACCTTTAGAAACAAAAATCAAAAAACTCTAAAAGGGATCCAAGGGGATCCAAGTGGAGGGGCACTGAGAATTTTCACTGCCAATTAATAAAAATATGCTGTGATACCATAAAATATAATTAGTGGATTTCTTGTGCTTCAAAAAATGATACTTGAAATATTATTGAGCAATAATTTGAAAATTATTTGCCATAAATATACCAGCCTTTAAACAAGTTGTCTCATTAGTTGTTAGGAGATACAGATCAGTGTGGGGGTATGGATTAAACCTAATGGGAAAGAGTAAATAGGACAATAAAAGAAGAACAGCCAGAAACAAGATGAAAGACGTTTAAATCAACTGTGACTTGGAAGGTCTTTGCCAGGAATATGTTTGCTTATAGGACCAATACACTATAGTTCCAGAGTTTAACTCTGGGAAACATGAATCCTTTGGTTGAAGAAGGAATTTTGAGCCTACGCTACAGTTCATTATTATTGCCCAAATAAATAGAATTTAATTAGAAGCTTATATAAGTGCTAAATTTGAATAGTACAGAAAGTATATTAGGGAATATTTTGGTTTTGTTTTTAAACTGTTTGTTTTGTATGTTTTCTTGCTGGCAGTTTTATCTCTTATTGACCTCTGTGAGAACTTGAGAAGGAATTTTTCTGTGAAGATCTCAGGGCAGCCAAGCTTGTAGAAAATGAGAATTTCTATGTGTAGTAAATTGCAAGAATGAATTCAAAAATTCTATTCATGTACACGTGGCCCTTTGTAAATGACTCTGCCACTTCTCTTCTCCAGAGATAGTATGTATTCCTCTACCTATTAGGGCCGGGGTGGTTTTATAACTTCCTTAGACAAGTAACATTCAGCGAAAGTAATGCTGTATGAATCCCAAGCTCAGACCATGTAGCCTCTCTCTCTCCTCTTCTTGAAACCTGGTCTTGCCATAGGAAGAAGCGTCTAACCTGTGAGGATGAAGTAGAGCTGAGTCTCCTTAGGCCTGCCAGCCCCTAACTGAACTGTCAGTAGACTGGCCACATAAATGACCCTAGGAGGGATGCCTGAGTGGCTCAGCAGTTGAGTGTCTGCCTTCAGCTCAGGGCGTTATCCTGGTATCCCGGGATCAAGGGATACCCACATTGGGCTCCCTGTATGGAGCCTGCTTCTCCCTCTGCCTATGTCTCTGCTTCTCCCTGTATGTGTCTCTCATGAATAAATAAATAATATCTTTTAAAAAAAAAAAATAAAAAAAATAAAAAAAAAAAAATAAATGACCCTAGGAAATACCAACATAAGAAAATCCCAGCTAAACTCAGACCAAATTGCTAGCACACAGAATTGTGATAAAATGAAATGGCTGTTATTTAAATCATTTGGTTTTAGGGTAATGTTTAAGGCAATAAATAAAAATTGATACACATATGTGCCAGGACACACAGTGTGGGGCTTTGCGTCTGGGTTTGCACTGAGTCTACTCCACACATTATGCTTTTACACCAGAAGCCCTTGAGAAGTTGTTTTAAAAGCATCTGAAAAGTATGCAATCAAAATCAGAGTATGTCTTACTCTATCTATTCACTCCCTTAATTACACAGACAGTCACACACACATATATATACCTTAAGCAATCAAACCCAAGAATTCTTCTGGAATATCTCTTGGGTAAGTGCTTGGTAAAAGCCTTTGTGAGAGGAAGTTGAGAGAACAAGCCTATCGTTATATGTGTTTTTTCTATTGATATCTAACTATACATCTATCTATCTTTCATCTACCTATCTCCAATTGAGGAAAAACTAACCCAGTTATTGGCTGATGACCTTATTTATCACAAAGGGATCATCCACCCATTTAGTATATATGTAATACATGTAATGCATCTTGATCAGACATAAGATCAGACATCTTGATCAGACAGTTAGCTATTGTCTGTGGAGCTGATGGGAAAAAATGGGGTACACAACACCTTCACTTTTCCAAAGTACCTATGACTGACTGCCTTACTCAGCAGCAGAATTCTGGAATCTGTAGAAAAGCTTGTTGCCATTAATCTCAAAGCCCTCCTCATCAGTCATGTTATGATGTTCTTGGTAGCAAATGCTCTAATTAAGATTATAAACAGACTTCACAAACACTTTCTGATTGCCTTCTCATTAAAAAAAAAAAAAAGTTTTTCTTAAGTTGTCCTCTTGGCTGACATGGTTTATATTTGTTCCTCTGTTATGATTTCCACACAGCAAGGTGAGAACTTCCAAATAGAAGTGAAGACTTAGGGAGAAAAATAGCAGGTACAGACAAGTAATACCAGTCTGTCTGAACTTTGTGGCTTGCAAGATGCTGGAATGTGTGTCTATTTGACAAATAAATCCCAAATATCTCTTGAGCCCTATAGAGCTGTGTTAGAGAAAAATTTAAGGAAAAGGTATTGGACATCTTAGGTGAATAAAATACACCCCCTATATCGGAGCTACACTGTATGAAAAAAAATACCATGTCCTCATAAAGTCAATGATCTTAAGAAAAACATATTTGCTCTAGTGACCAGTTTCTTTGTGTATTTAATGTACTTACTATCAGGGTCTTTTTTCAATACAGAGAAACAGAGAAGTAACTGACTTAGATGAATTAATTTTTTTTATCTATATGTTCAGCTTTCTTTTCACTCCTGAACTCTTTTATTTTGTTCTACATCCATATAGGCACTTGTTTGTACAGTTCTTCATACTGTTAATCTTCTCACTCCAATATTTTATTATCTTAAAGGAAAATTTATCTGGCCAATATGGACATATAGTTAATCTCAGCAAACATACTATGTACACTGGAACAGAGTATATTTACTGCAGTGGTTTGGGTGTAGTGTTCCATAAATAACAATTAGGCCAAAGTGTTTCATATTGATCAGATCATTTTTATACTTCTTGTTTGTTTCTGAGTTTTCTATTAATTGCTGAAATAAAGATGCTAAAATCATTTACTGTAATTGTTGAATTGTCTGTTTTTCTTTTAATTCTGTCCATTTTTGCTTTGTGTATTTTGAAGCACTCTTATTTATACACAATTATGGTTGTTATGTCTTCCTGATAAACTGACCCTTTATCATTGTGAAGTATCCCTTTTTATCTCTGATAATGTTCTTTATCTTGAAGTTTGTTTTGTCTTGTATTAATATAGCCGCTCTTACCTTCTCAGGCTCATTGCCACATATCATATGCAATGCAATTATTGGTGAATTTTTGTCCATACTTTCATTATTAGTTTTCCTGTTGTCCCCTATATTTTGTTGTTGTTGTTGATTTGCAGCCCCTTTCTTACCTTCTCTTGAAATAAGTAAATATTTTTCAGAATTGTATTTTATCTCTCTCTTTTTAGGTATAACTCCTTGCATTATTTTTAATGGTTGCTTTAGATATTACAGTATGCATCTTTAAGATTTTTGCATTCTGACTTGCTTGAATATTGTACCACCTCAAACAAAATATTGAAACATTTAATCTGTTTACTTCCCTTTTGCTATTTTGCTATAGTTGTCATTTGTGTTTTATCTATTTTCATCATAAATGCCACAAGAAAATGTTATATATAACATTATATGTGTATATATATGCACATATATGTATACACAATATAATATATTATACAATAATAATACATATACATAACATTTATAATCATTAGAATTTGAAATAAGGGGAAAAATTGTTTTAGAAATATATTCACTTACTTAACTATGCCTTCATTCTTCCTGGACATTTTTTTTCCCTCATGTATTATTTCTCTTTCAGCCTAAACATCTTCTGATAGCATTTCTTGTAATGAAGATCTACTTAAAATGAATCCTCTAAGTTTGATCTGAAAGTGTCTTGTTTCTTAAATATTTTCACTAGATATAAAATTCTGGATTGGCACATTTTTTTTTATTATATATGTATATTTTATATCAATACTTTAAGTATTCTGTCTCATTCTATTCTGGTGCCATTCTTTCCAATGGAACATTCACAGTTATTTCAGTTGATGTTGAACTGTATGTAATGTGTTTTTTTTCTCTGGATGCTTTTAATATATATATTTTTAATTTCTCTCAGTTTGACTATGATATATTTAAGCATGATTTTCTTTATATACATTACTCTTGGGTTTATCTAACCTTTGAGCATCTGAAAATTTCTACTCTTGCACTAAATGGAGCTGTTTGTAATAAAACTCTATTATCTTTTTGACTATTTTCCCCCCTATTCTTTATCTCCTTCTTTCAAGAACACATGTATTTTGAACTTTTAATATTTCTTTACAGTGCCTTGAGCTCTTTGAATTTTTTTTTCTATATTTTTCTCACTCTTTAAAATTGTGTAATTTCTACTAGTCTGTCTTCTAGTTTACTGCTCTTTGCTCTGTCATATCCATTTCATGAGTAAGCCCATTTAGTCAAATTTGATTTTTATTTTATTTCTAAAATTTTCACTATTCTAATATAATCATTTTATATAATATATTATTAATAAATATATTTATTTATTTCCTTCTTATACTTCAGGGGATAAATTATAATAATTTTTATTAAATCCTGGTTTGATAATTCCAACATCTCTGTCAGCTAAGGTTGGCTTTTGTTGAAATGAGCCACATTTACTTATTTCTTTGTTTCTGTATGTTGCGTAATTCAGTATTGTATCTGGGACATTATAAATGTTATCTTATTGTGAGTGTGGATTCTGTTACATTCCTCCAGTGGATATGGATATTTTCACTTTTATTTCAGAAGATGATTATCTTTGTTGATCACAAACTGCACCCACTTTGCAGTGGGTGGCTGCTCAAATTGCCTTCGATTACTTTAGTGTCTGTGGAGAGCTGATTTTATTCTGCTCCTACATGTCTGGTTCAAGATTCAGCTAGAGATTTGGCTAGGGTTCATACATAGACTTGAGCTATCCTTCTCTAATTCCCTCCTCCTAGGATCTTCTCTTTATTTTCTGCTCTTGCCCCGGGTTTTGTCCTCTGGTTTGTGCCAATGCAAAGTTGTCAAGGGTTTTAAAAGGAATATCAGTTTTCCTGTGCCTTTCTACAAAAACAGTTTTTCCCTAATCCTGAAGCCATATTAACAAGAAATATCTGGTGCTGGTCCCTTCTTCTAAAGTTTAGCTCCTGTCCAAAAACTGTTAAATCTCAGGAATTGTGTGTGTGCATGTATGTGTGTACATGCACGTATATATGTGTGAATCCAGACTTCACAGTTGCTACTTCCATGACCTTTAGTATAGAAAGGATCCATTCCACTATACTGAGAAAACAACTTCACATATCAGTTTGGCAGAAAAAATGATCAAATCTTTATGGTGAGTTTCTCAAAAAAAAAAAAAAATCAAGTGAACTTTGGATAAGTTGTGTGAATGTATATAGTCATTTAGTTTCTAAGCAAATATTTGTTAAGCATACTTACTTGCAAGGCAGTGTAAAAGCAGAAAGAAAAAAATAATATCACGCCTTGTCTCAGAAATACGGCATTTAAATCACATTCAATGAAAATACTTTAACTTAAAAAAGTATTTTAAATCCAATGCTATATCCAATGCTTTCATTGAGCATAGTAACATTTATACACATAATATAATAATGTCTTCATTGCCAGAAATAGTCCCTCTCTGCTAATCTTTAAAGTAATTCTAGAAGAAAAAACTTCAAGGCAGTAAAATCGAGTATATTTCAGAATCTGCAATGGTGTGCATCTTCCATTAGTCTTTTACTGCAACTAACATCAGCAGACAAAATTTAGTGAATAAATATATTCTTCCTTTCCTTTTTTCCCCTGACACACCCCCTCTCTTCCTCCCTCTAATCTTTCCTGCAACAAATATTTAGAAGTTATTATGTGCATTGCACATTCTAAAACAGTAGAGATTAAAAGTAAATAGATCAGGTAAAGTACAAGCTAACAGAACTTATATTTTATCATAAATAAAAACAAAATAAAGGAAAACAACAGATATATTAATGAGTGTAATGCAGAAGATAAGCAGCATGATTGGGTAGAAAAGACTGAGATATTATTTCCTTATGTTGGGTGATGAAACAGAAACTGAATTATAAGATTCAGTTATTATAAGATTATAAGAACTGGTAGTGGTCAAAACTGAGAGGTCATTCAAAACAGATGGCATAGCCAATGCAGTGGCCCTAGGAAAGAACAAGCATGGGGTGATCTCAGAACTGACTGCTGGTCAGCATGGTTCTGACTGGAAAAGAGCCAATACAGAAGAGCAAGACATAAGATGATATGGAAAAGAAAGGCACCACTTCACCATATTGACCTGCGTGTTACAAAATATGAAGTTTATATTTAATTCTAATTGCAGTTAGATGCTATTGAAAGATTTTAAGTAGAGAAAAAACATTCTCTGATTTATAATTCCAACATGATCTTGGCTTTTGTTTGTGGCATAATATACAGAAGGGAGCAAAAGCTGAGGAACAAAGATCAAAATAGTCCAAGAACTGTAATGACTTGAGCAAGGATGATCATATAGAAAATAGATTAAAATGTGGAGATATTAGGCTTTGATTTGGAAAAAAAATTCAGTTGATCTTGGTAAAGGTAAATTGTCAATATAGGAGGTGAAAGAAAGGTTGGAATAAAGACTGATAATTAGATTTTGGCTTAAGCTACTTAAGACATTTCAAAACAAGAACAGTTGTATGGTTTACAACAGTTCTGTTTTAGCTGTGGTTGAGTTTAACATAGACACCTAAATGCAGATGCAAAGTAAATAAAGGAATAATTTTTGTAATTTAGTAATTTAGAGTTTTGTAATTTAGAGGAATAATCAGATCTACACGTAGAGATTTGGGTGTTAAAAGTATATGGAGGTATTTAAAGCCAGATGATTAGATGATATTTCCTAAAAAAAAAAAAAATGAATGTATATATTAAATGGAAGGATGTCAAGACTAAGTTCTGGGTCATTCTGACATTTAGTGGTCCATCTCAAGAGGTATATCCAGGAAAGCAAATTCTAAAAATTAATCATTAAGAAATAGGGAAGACCAGGAGGATGTATTGTCACTGATTGGAGAGAAGAAAAATTATTAAGAAGAAGAGAGTAATTATTTTATTATTTTTTAAGATTTATTTGCTTGATTTTGAGAAAGAAAGAGCATGTGAATGGGCGGGGGAGAGGCGGAGGGAGAGAGAATCTCAAACAGACTTCGTGCTGAGCACAGAGCTTTATGTGGGACTCAATCTCAGGACCTTGAGATCATAACTTGAGCTGAAATCAAGAGTCCAATGCCTAACTGACCATGTCACCTAGGTGCCCCAGAGAGTCGTTTACTATTTTAAAAGAGAGGTTAATTAAAGTAAGTAAAGACAACCACTGAGACAGGCACTAGGTTAGCTGTTAGAGACCGTCTTAGGAGCAGGTTCAATGTTATGAAGGGGCATCAGATTTTTACAGTAGGTTGAAGAAGGAATGTATTAAGTGAGAGGAGGATAAAAGGGAGACAGATTTTAGATAAATCAAACATTTAGCAGAGAAATGTGGAAATGACTTAAAAGGATGTATGTGAGTTTTTCATTTTGTCTTTCTATTTTACTCTCTTTCCCTCTTGTCTCTCTTTCCTCTTTCCTCCATTACTGACAGGAACAGAAAATGCTGGAATATGTTTTCATGCTCATGGAATAATATAGTCATTACAGATAAAGAATTGGAATAAGTGGTAACAGTAGTGGTGCTAAAGTAGGAAGAATCATTAAGGAGCAAAATCTTTTTGACAACAGGAGGACATGGACTCCATTGCATAAAGTGGAGATATGGAGTCTTAAAGAAACATGGAATTCATCCATTAATGTATTTCTGCAATATTTGTTTTTCTTGTAGGCTACAGAATATGATTAAATTATGCTATTGTGGATGAGATGTGTTGCCCAGATTTTCCCCTTTAGAAATGAAATACTCACTCCCAAAGATGCTAGGAGAGTTAAGGATTGACGATTTTAAACTGAGACTCACTCCATAGATTGCCCTCAACTGAAGAGACCAATTTACTCAAGATCTTGCCTCTTTTCTATTGTTACCATATGTCTAATGACTGGTCAAAGTCTACCTCATTTGCCTGAAAATCGGAACAACTCTATAGAGCAATCCTATCTCTCAGAGTTCTCCACAGATTCAACTAAAGCCTTTTCTAATAACTAACAGGCTAACTTTTGTGAAATGTTGTTCCTTCACTTTCCCAGTTCCTGAGAATGCTCTCCAATAAACATTTAAATGCAAATCTCCATCTGAGTTTGTTTCCTTGAAAGCCAACCTATGATAGTTTATACCAGGAGTGATCTAAAAGGAAGGCCCTTTGAATATGAGATTTTGGAGCTGTAGGTTTTCTAACAATGAGAACTCAACCATTTGTAGTTATAGGAGTGCTGGTGGCTTCTGACATGGTAGTGCAGCAATTGTTAAAACTTTCATAGTTGTTGAACTGAGATTGTATATCAATAGAAATGAATGAACTAGCAATGTTTGGAAATTATGGGGGAATGATAATTAAAAGAGCTATGGAATTTAATGGCTGATGCTGAGGAATATTTATGTCTTGGAGAAAGATGAGGAAAGGCTAAGGGTGATTCATCACCAAAGGCTAAGCATAAATCCCAGACAGCATCCTTGTCATAACAGCTGAAAAGACAGAATTAGGCCTAAGACTTAATTATAAGCATAGCAGAATTGAATTTTCAACCTAGTAGTAGTGTGCTCATGAGGAAACAATGGGGATGTCTGAGTTGCAGCACACAAACTTGAATCCCCAGATTACTCTGAAGATTTTGGACTTTAGAAGTGATCCACTCCTCTGTGTTAAAGGCTAACATTTCTCCCGTGCCTGACAATGATGCAGAGGCATCTGCCATGAAATACAACAAGCTTTTATAACCTATTTAGAGAATGTTGGGACTTTTAGGAGAGGAAAAGTATCTTACCTCAAAGGAGTTGAAAGACCTAACCTCCATTTATGGGCAGGAGTCAGGAAAGTATGTATGGGACAGATCCTGAGGGTGATGATTCTGGGGGCTGGAGCATAAAGTTGGATAATTGAGACCTTATTGATATAAGAGCTCCCTTCTATAATTTAAGATTTAAATCTTAAAAAGGATCCTGGGACACAATGCTAACATATTGCTAGGATTGCCTTTGGAAACTTGGAACAAGAAATGCCCAAATGACAGACAAAGCTAGTGTTGCAGGTGGATGAAGAAGGAACCAATAGGCATAGAGATTGGATATTCTACATAAAGCTAGAAAGACCATAAGATATTCATATTCTGCAGGAGGACCCAGAGGGAAATTCTGATAAAGAGTACACTGGTGAAAGTGATCCAGCACCACTGAGAAGCTCAGTGGTGGCTGTCCTTTGTAGATCATAGATGATGGTAGGAGATGCTGTTATACAGGAAGCTTGCTGAAAAACGGGGTTGGCAGGATCCCCATATAGTAAATGTCAAGCTTCAGTGTTCAACAGTGAGAAGACAAGTGAGTGCAATTATTATACTAAGCAACAAAGCCATAGTGACAGCCAGAAAATCTATACCTGTGGAGAACTAGGGAGATGTTTCGTAAAGCAAGACATCCCTGTGGACAAGATATGCTGCCAACAAAAATATTGCTTAATGCATACAAAAAGAGAAAATCAAGTATGCATAATCAGAAAGGTAAGGGCTGCTGCCTCAATAAAAAAATTGTGATTCCCTTACCTAAATTCCAGACTTCATCCACTTTTTTTCTTCTGTAATCCATTAACTGAAAGAGAAACTGGATCTCTGGGGAAAACAACCCTACAACACCGTGGGAAATATATATGGTAATGATGCCTTCAGTCTTTCTCCAAAGAGATCAGACCAGATGAATAAGAAGTGGTGAGTACATGGAAAGCCTTTTGGGAGACAACTGTCCACCGTCTCTAGCATTTCTGTTGGTTTACAAGCACTGATCGAATTTGTTCTGGACTATCTTTTCAAGAATTTTTGTATACCAATGGAACTTGGAAAATATCGTGTCTCTCTCCACAGCAAAGCGTAGGTTTGTTTACTGTCCATGATAATATGGACAATCCCCTTCTGGGACAGAGGTCAGGCAAGCTTACTACTCATTCTCAAAGATTTTAGTTCACTAACCTTAGGTACCTCAGCTGTGATGAAAACCCTACTGTGTGCACAGAGTTTATCATATCACCCCAAGAGGTTTTTAGTGGCAAGGAAAACTGAGGCAAACATGATATTCATGCTGTGTGGTGAGTAACATGATTCTTCATCTCCGATCCTAGGGTTTTGTGTCTTTACCCAGCATTGACAAAGCTGTCACAATTTAGCTTGCAAGTAGGATAAAATCTTTCATCCTATAAGTTGTTAACTCTAGGTCTTCCTAGGACTCAGAGACTTGCTACATTGATGAAGTCTTCAGGGTCCAACATTCCAGGACATGAAACATCATTACATTCTTCACTCCCCACACCTCCCTACTCACAAGGAGGCATAATATCTGCTGGGTCTCTTTGGATTCTAGAAACAACATTCTGCATTTGGGAATATTTATTTGACATGTACATCAGATTACGCTAAAGGATCTAGTTTTGGTGCAGTCCAGAATTGAAAAGGACTCTGCAACCTATGGTATGAACAGTATGTCTGTTGGAAACAGATGCTGTATGGTGTATATGGAAAGCCCTAGTAGGAGATTCACAATGTAGCTCAGTAGGTTTCTGGAGCAAGACCATATCAGCTGTACCAGAAAATTTTATGCCTTTCAGAAAACTGGCTTGATACAAAGCAGGAGATAAACTATTTGACCATGTGTTATGAAGTAGGCTTCGGACCAGAAGTGCTCATCAAGAGCTTGATTATATACACCACCAACAAGTTAGATTGAGCATTATCAACAATGATCCATCTTAAAAGAAAAGCAATACATCCAGGGTAGGTCATGGACAGATGTCGCGGTCACAAGTAAGCTGCTTCAGTCGGTGCCCAGACACCTATGTCATCCATTATGGTTGCACTAGTGTCTTTGCTTCAGGCCACACCTCTGATGGTATGAGACTGACCCCATATGACCAGCTAACTTGGGAGGAAAAGGGCTATTTATTTCATAGGTTGATTGGCTCCTTATATGAGCACAAATCCCAAATAGATTGCACATGCAATAATACATTCCCTCTCCTGGGCAGTGGGGAGAGAGAATCCCCTTACTAGTCAGAGGTTAGTGTGGTACACCTGGAAACCCACCATGTGCAGAAAGATGGGCAGTAGCAAATGACTTACTTGACTGGTTGGAGCCAGAGAACTGAAAGAGGAAAGATTAGAAGATCAAGGAAAAGTCAACTTGAAGAAGAGGCATGTGGAAAGACCTATGTGTGGTCACAGGTTGTATCTTTGGATACAGAATATCCATTTCAGAAAAGTTACTACAAAACCAAGTAGACAGTAACCTACTTGGTGTCAGCCACCTTTGGTCATTGTCCATCCTGCTGCATCTAGACATTAAAGGAGAAATCAGAATTGAGGAATCAGAAATGAGGATTTATCAGTTTCTTCAGTCTATGTGTTCTCTACCAATGTCTTAATGTCATCACTTTGATGAGGTCAACATTCACTTTGATAAACAAAACTGGCTGTGAAATGGTACCCCATCTCCTCAGCAGCCCTCATTCTACTCTGATCCTTACGACATCATTATGGAAAAACAAGCAAGCGATACCCAAGATGGAAAGGATGGACAAGTTACAAAGATTAAGGAATTGGGTAAAATTCTTAGAATTATGCTCCCCAGCTTTCTTACTGGATTCAACGTGTATGTCCTTGAAACCATTTCCACACTCTTATTTTGGGAGAAAAGAGTCCACTGAACACTAATTTTGTTCTCCAGAAGATACAGATTGTCCATGTTATAATTAACTCCTTATGCAAGGTGTACCACACATATGGAACTAAGGAACACAGGGTCCAAATAATGATTATCATAATCATTATGGTTGTATCCTTCATGAGCTTTGAGGATAGACATATTACCAAGCCTTCGTGAATCTAAGTTTACTCATTTAAAAAATGGTTTACATGAGGTAATTTAGAGGAGGAACTGACACAGGGTCTTTTACATAGAAAACATTTAATGAATATAATCTAATAATATTATTAGTAATCTCTATGCTAAAATAGGAATAGTCGTTGTTAGAATGTTGTGAGATTAAACAAGATTAAATGAGATAAACATTATTCCACATTTGATGCACTAAAATATTGTTAGATCTTAAACATTCTCTTGTGATATTATTTAAAAATGAGTCTTATTTACATTATGGCCACACTTTGTATTAGCTCAGCATTTACTTACATATCTTCCTTATTCTTTCACCACACACACACACACACACACACACACACAAAATTAATTCAACATTTTAACTGTATGTAAAATATAGTACTGTCAAACATAATTAATTTAATCCCAGACTGACTGGGATTTTGTGATAATTCAGGCAGTGGGATATTGGGATATACTTCTCTGCCCTGGAACAAACCTGTTTACTGAGAAAATTGATAATATAAGTAGTATCAAAAAGGAAAATTTAAGGTACTTAAGAGAACAAACCTTTATAGTTCTTTAATTATTCATATAAAGAGGAAAAATATTGACAGGTTACAATGTGTTGGTACTACTGTACTATAATTTTTTTAAATTTAATTTTTATTTTATCAATGTTGCACTTGCTTCTACTTTTTATTATTTGTTTGTTTTAAAGATTTATTTATTTATTCATGTTAGAGAGAGCAGAGACATAGGCAGAGGGAGAAGCAGGCTTCCTTTGGGGAGCCTGATGTAGAACTTGCTCTCAGAACCCCGGGATCACAACCTGAGCCAAAAGCAGACGTTCAACCACTGAGCCATCCAGGTGCCCACTACTTTTTTATTTTTAAAATAACAATAAACATGCTCCAAAGTTTTATAGAATTCATTATAAAAATAAAGCAGTTTTCTGACCCCTCCTCCATCCCTACATTTTCTGTTATCCAAAGAAGATGACTTTTTGGTCTTTTAATAGACCTGTTAGCAATTTTCTTGACATCTCTAAATAATATGTTTATATAGTACTTTGTAATTCTTTAGAAAGATGAAACATTAATACAATCTTTCTTATCCCATTTTGCCCTCAAATATATCTACTCTTCTTATGTCTCCATCATCCAAAAATGATGATGTGATAATTTGGATTAAATCTATATTTAATTCAAAAAAATCTATATTTAATAATTTACATATCAAATCAGTTTTCGTTTTCCCTAAATTAATAATTTCCCCATTTCTTTTTTGTTTATTATGGTTTTCTATTACTTTTCACTAATTTATTCCATTCTTGCCTCCTTTGGTTGAAATTGTATCTCAGTGCATTAAGATTCTTTATATTCCCTCCGTGTCACCTTCTCTAAGCAATGTTGTAGGCATCTCCTGATTTGCTTCAATCTGGGTTAACTAACCTCCACAACTCCCATCCAGCTGTCCTTTGGAATTTCCCTTTGCCATCATGTAGGGGATTCCCTTGGTTTCTCGGGTCAGAAGCTGCGTTTCCTTTATGCCATATCTCCATTTTCGGTTTATTTTATTGTTTTTGGCAAAGTGTATCATACTGTAATTTCATAAGACCATGTGCATAGGAGGAGAAGTTTTGTGATCTCACATGCCTAAAATGTCTTTATTCTACCTTCATTCTTGGTTGATAATGACTGAGGAATAGTATTTTAGGTTGGGAATAATTTTATCTCAGAATTTTGAAAACATTTTTCCATTTTCTTGTCTTAGTTCAGTTTTGTTTGCTTCATTTTAAGAAATAAGATGCCATTTTGACTCCAGAAGCTTAAAAAATAACCTGCTTTCCCCTGTTGTTCTAAAACTCAAGATGCCATGTTTTTGTGACAGATGTATTTTCATTCATTTTCGTGGGCCCTTCATGGGCTCTTTCAATATGGCTACTCAATTCCTTGGTTCTGAGAATGATTCCAGAGTTTGTGTGTGTGTGTGTGTGTGTATGTGTGTGTGTGTGTGTGTGTGTGTGCTAAATTCCTTTCTCTGTTTCTTCTACTCATTCTGTCTTGAACTTTGTTATGCAGACATTGGAAATCCTTTACCAATTTTCATGGGTTTTTAAAATATTTTCATCTCAGTCTTTTGCTCTTTTTGATTTTTTTCAAGTTTACATTTCAATCTTTTTATTATATTTTTCATTTATTATAATTTTTTATTCCCTAAAGTTCATACTTGTTCTATTAATGGTTTAAAAATATCCTCCTATTATTTCTTAGATTATCTATCTTTCTTGGACACTGAACTTCTCTTTCCTCTATAAGGATATTGAAGATTTTTTTTTTGAAATTTATTTTTCTTGCATAGTCTCTTTTTCCTCCCATCTGTTCTTATTTGTTTATTTGTTCTGGCTTCTCTCCTGCTTATTGTTTGCTGTCTACTTGCATTTATAAGTGTAAACTAGGACACTTACTAGAATTCCTGAATTCATGAGTGGGAATCATCAACTTTAATGTTCACTCAAGATAATCTAGTTTGGCTGTTTTAATGAGCAATTATCTATGTCAGCACATTTAGAACTTTTTCCACGTGGTAGCCATATTCTCCAGAGAAATCTCTTGATTTCTTCACCTGTAGAAATAGGCTGAAATTCTGGTGGAAAGAAAGACCAGGAGTTTTAATAGTCACTAACATCATGGTGTGCAAAATGGTGTACCTTCCCACAACTGTGATTGACATCATCTCTTCCAGAGACCACTGCTTGCCTTCTTCAGAGCATAAAATTCCAATCTTCTTTTTTTTTTTAAAGATTTTTATTTATTTATTCATGATGGACATAGAGAGAGAGAGAGGCAGAGACACGGGAGGAGGGAGAAGCAGGCTCCATGCACCGGGAGCCTGATGTGGGATTCGATCCCCGGTCTCCAGGATCGCGCCCTGGGCCAAAGGCAGGTGCCAAACTGCTGTGCCACCCAGGGATCCCAAAATTCCAATCTTCTGACGGGATGAGAGATGGCAGTTACTAACCTATGCAAGTAGGAGAAGGAATCTGGGAAGACTCTCAATCAATGTTTCTCAGTAGGAGAGGTTCATTGATATTTGGGGCTGGACAATTCTTCGTTGTGTGGGATTGTCACTTATAGTGCAGAAATAGATCATTGCTGATTCTAGCTCACTGAATGCCAGAAGCCACCCTTCCTTCATTGGGATACCCAACACTGCAATCCCATATTCTAAGGACCCCCAACAGTTGACACTGAGAGATAGAGAAGTGACTTCTAAACACCCTTTTATCCACTTTTCTTATTTCAAGTCCTAAATAAATCGTCTCCCAGAGATACCATCAATTCTTGAGATTTTTAACAATTCTGCCAGAGTGCCACCAACTCTGGAGTTTTTAAAGGTTTCTTCAGGGTAAATTGAATTGCTTCTTTGGCTTAGCTGCTGCCAGTTTTGAACTTAGCTTTTGGACATTCGATAAATTATTTAATATACATTGACTTTGCAGCTTCCAAAATGTTTATTGCTAATGTTTCCTTTTCTTTGTTCTCTTTGTGAATTTGTATATTTTTAAAAGATTCTTTTTTTGTTGTTGCTTTAGTGGGGTTCAGCAGGGAATGGAGGCTAATGAACTACCTACTGTCTTTAGCTGTTATGATATATCCCTTTTGTGTGCTATTTAATTTATGTCCGCAATAACCATCTGAGGAAGAAACTCAAATTATCTCCATGTTTAAAGAAAAAAACTGGGTTGGGGTGACTGGGTGATGGGCAATGAGGGGGGCACTTGGTGGGATGAGCACTGGGTATTATGCTATGCTATATGGTGGCAAATTGAACTCCAAAAAAAAAAAAGAAAGAAAGAAAGAAAGAAAGAAAAGAAAAGAAAGAAACTGAGGCTTACAGGCTGATTTTCCTTATCTTAGTGGCCCAGCTACTAAAAAAAAAAAAAAAAAAAAAAACAGAACAATATAGTTCAGCCTATTCCCAGAGGAGTTATTTGCTTGTTTGTTTGTTTGTTTTTTGAGGTATTCTTTCTGTTTCACATGGATGCAAGGTGAGATAATGTGGAGAGGGTGTGGACATGAAGCAGTTTCAAGAATTGGAGTACAGGATTCCCTCCCAGTGCCTCATAGACCACAAGTAGCCAGAGATTCCATTTTGCTTTGGCACTCTAAACCTTGTTGATCTATGAGTAGAGCCAGATAGTCTCAAAAGCTAAGTCTGTTTTAGAAAATCTCTTCAGATTGTGCCCTATTTGAGTTACCACCACCACCTAGCTACCCCCTATTCAGACTCCATGACTTATTCCTGTTCCTTATCACTGGGTAGAAAATTTTAAATATTATATTGTGGGGGTATGGTACACTCTCCTTAGAAAATCTAACTAAAGGGGTGCCTGGGTGGCTCAGTCAGTTAAGCATTTGACTCTTGACCTCAGCTCAGGTCTTGATCTCAGGATCGTGAGTTTAAGCCAAGCCCTGCTTTGGGCTCCACACTGGGCAAGCCCTGCATTGGGCTCCACACTGGGCATGGAGCCTACTTAAAAAAAAAAAAAAAGAAATAAAATCTAGCTAAAGTAATAAATTATCCCCTAAAAATAATTTCCTTACACAAAAATTTCTGCATACTCTTAAAGGGAATTTTCAGACCCTCTGACTCTAATCTAAGAACCTCAGAAGTTCATGGATTCTTTTATCTTAATAATAGTAGAACTATATTCTGAAAAAGCACCCACCTCAAATTTTACTTTTTTGTACATAAGAACTAGATAGATTAACATTTTTCCCCCGGACTTTTCAAATATGCTTTTGAAAAAGATCCTTTGAAGCTACTGTAGGCAAAAGTTATTTTAAGTAACTGTTACCATGTTTTTCCCTTTCTGTTCTAATGAACAAGTGAACTTCTACAAATTCTAGCTCATAATAATGACTATGAGAAGAAAGATAAAAGTACTGCGTTTGGAGGCTTACCCTGTTTCTTGAAACTTTCCAGAGTTTTCTCTATTTACAGAGTAGAATAACTTAAACATCGATCAATTTTTCTCCTGACATGTTATAACTCAGGCAATGCACAGTAGGTTTCCCTTGCTGAGTATATTTTGATGGTTAATTTTGTGTTTTAACTTGGCCAGACCATGGACACCCTGGTACTTGGTCAAACACTATTCTGGATGTTTCTTTGAGTGTATTTTTGGATGACATTAATATTTAAATATGTAAACTGAGAAAAGTAGATTGCTCTCCCTTATGTGGGTGGCCCTCATCCAATCAGTTGAAGGTCTGCCTAGAAGTAGAAACTGGACTCTTTCCTAAGTAAGAGAGAATTCTTCCTGCTTGGCTACCTTTGAGCTGGGACATCAGAATTTTTTTTTTTCCTTTTGACTTGAACTGATACCCTGGCTGTTTCTAAATTTCAAGCCTCATGGTCTTCAGACTAGAACTACACCACTGGCTCTCTGGCTTCTCAGATCTTTGTACTCGAACTAGTACTACACAATCACTTCTCCTAAGTCTTCAATTTGCCAACTCACCCTGGAGATGGTGGGACTTATTGGCCTCCATAACGGCATGAAATAGTTCCTTATAATAAACCTCTCTGTAGATAGATGGATGATAGATAGATGATAGATAGATAGATAGATAGACAGATAGATAGATAGACTATTGGTTCTGTTTCTCTGCATTGACTCTGGTTCTGTTTCTTTGTATATGTATATGTACATATGTGTATGTTAGAGAGGAGGAGATTTAATGGGAAGAGAAGGAAAATGGTTTAAAATAAAAGGATGGTGGTGTACATTTTTCCTTTTAGAACAAAAGATGCCATGCCATGATACATGCTCTACAGGTAATCCCAGAGTGCTGTGCAGAGCAGAGTTCTGTGGAGGCTCATGATGAATTTATTGCCCACAGAGCAACCACTTCACTGGACCTTAACAAGCAAAATATTTAATTTATCTGCATGTCAAATCAGTATCTCAGGTTTTTTTGTACTTTGAAGGCTTTTTTTTTCTTTTCTCTTAAATTTGAATGGGAAGAAAGCAATAATTTTTTTCCTTCTATCACATCAAAATGATTTTGTAAGTTTATGGAACCAGAGGAGATGCAGTTTAAATATATAATTGTTTAAATATTCTGTTTTACTTTCTGCAACATGATACACTAGTAAGTATAAGGAATCATGCATCAGAAAGGGCGAGGTTCAAGTTCCAGTTCCTTCTCTTTGAAGTTGCAGGAGTACAGCTAAATCTCTTATCCTATCTGGGTTTTCATTTATTCTTTTGTTAAGTATAGAAAATACTACCTGTTTTCCTTTTTGGAAAGTAAAAAGTAAACAAGATAATATGTAAGAAAGCATATGTACTATGTGTCTAATAATTAGTAAGATATATTTTAATACCAAAAAAGGAAGGAAAAAAAGAAAAAGAAAAAGAAAAAGAAAAAAAAGGATTGGAAAATAACTTTGCCAGGAGGAAAGCAACAGTTTTGTCAGCACACACACACACACAAAAAGATGACTATCATTCATCTCAAATCTTTAATGCTATATTTTCTTTCATATATGAGTCTATGCATAATTACAATTAGACCTAAGATTTGTGTCTACAGGCATGTCGGTATCTATGTTACAGATTTACACAAGCAGATTGAACTGCTTGCTTTCCTTTTCTGAGCTTAGCTGGAATGGTTCCAGAATGAAAGGGATATTGATTAATCCCTCAAACCCCCTACAGGCCTGAACATCAATGGGATTATCTCAAAAAGCCTAAAAAAGAGACAGAAAGATCACAGAATGTTAGAGTTAGAAGGGATCATCAAATCCAACCTTTCCCTACCCCCGTTTTTCGAACTCCCCAGATAAAGAGAGAAGTTTTGAATGAACTGCCAAAGTTCATTTGAGTAATCAGTGGAAGCACAGGTGCAATACGTTGGCTTCTTAACTGTCCACCCTATTGTTTCACTTTTCCTCACACCACACTGCTCTGATTTAGGTGTTCATGTCTTTAACGGGAGATTCCAGACCTTTTGCATGTGGTATCCTTGACTCCCTTTTGGAACAGTTGGCTTTTTGCATGTGGGATTTTTTTTTTTGGTCTGAAGTTTAACAACTATTTGGAGAGAAGGTACAAAAATTGCATTTTTTCCCCTGAAAAGAGGTGATGATTAGAAATAGGGATATGTAAAAATGCAATTTTTTTTTTTAATTTTCTGAGAACACTTCCCTTGGGAAGGGAACTCTCTAGGCCACTTATCAGGGCAATAGGGAAGTGTTTCTACCAACAAGTACTTGGATTTTCTTTTTCCACAATTTAAGGGTCTGGTGTCTGTAGAGTCAAAACATCCACTGTAAATTAAGCTGTTTGGGGCAGTGCTGAGAACAGGTGCTTCAAGTATCACTGAATCACATGCTGATCTTAAGAAAAAGAATAGAAATTCCTAGATCCCTTCTTAAAGCTTAGGAAAAGGAATAATAGAAGAAAAAAAGCATGACTTGCTTTTTTTAAGATTTTTTTTTTTTTAACAGCAGTTTTAGGTTCACAGCAAAACTGAGAGAAAGGTACAGAGCTATTTCTTATACACTTGCATAAACTGCCCAATTATCGGCATCTGCCACCAGAGTGCTACATTAGTTACAACTGATGAACCTACTGTTCACATATCGTTACCACCCAAAGATCATAGTTTACATTAAGGTTCACTCTTGGTGTTATACATTCTATGGTTTTCTTTTTTTTTTATTTTTGACAAATGCATAATGATGTGTATCTACCATTATGATATCAGACAGAGTAGTTTCACTGCCCTAAATATCCTCCACCTATTCATCCCTCCCTCTCCTATAACCTCTGGCCACCACCAATCTTTTACCTGTCTCCATAGTTTTGCCTTTCCCAGAATGTCATATTAGAATGATATATAGTCTGTAGCCTTTTCCAATTGGCTTCTTTCACTTAGTAATATGCACGTACGTTTCCTCCATGCCTTTTCCTGGAGTGATAGCTCATTTCTTTTTAGAATAGAATAATATTTTATTGTCTGGATGTATCATAGTTTATTTACACATTCATCTATTGAAGGACATCTTGGTTGTTTCCAAGTTTTGGCAATTATGAATAAAGCTACTATAAACATCCATGTGAAGGTTTTTGTGTGGACATAAGTTATCAACTCCTCTGGGTAAATACCAAAGAGCATGATTGTTGGATCATATGGTAAGAGTTATGTTTAGTTTTATATGAAAGTGCAAAATTGTCTTCCAACATGGCTGTACTATTTTGCATTTCTATCAGCAATCAACGAGAGTTCCTGTTAGTCCACAGCCTCACTAGCATTTGGTGTTGTCACTGTTCTGGATTTTGGCCATTTTAACAGGTGTATAGTGATATCTTGTTGTTTTAATTTGAATTTTCCTAGTGACATATGATGTAGAGCATCTTTTTACATGCCTATTGGCCATCTGTAGATGTTCTTTGGTGAGATATCTGATAAGGTCTTTGACTTATTTTTCATGTGGTTGTTTGCTTTCTTATTGACTTTTAATAATTCTGTATTTATTTTGAATGTCAGTCCTTTATCTTGTATGTGTCTTTTCTAAATATATTTTTCCCAATCTGTGGCTTGTCTTCTCAATCTCTTGGCAGTATCTTTTGCAGAACAGAATTTTCTTAATTTTAGTGAAGTCTAGCTTATCAATTCTTTTTCTCATAGATTGTGTGTTTAGCATCATATCTAAAAGTCATTATTATAATGACATAGATTTTCTTCTGTGTTACCTTCTCTCTATTATCTTATAAAACTAAGTTTTAGAGTTTTACATTTTACATTACCTCTGCGATTTATCTTAAGTTAATTTTTGTAAAGAATGTGAGGTCTGTGTTTAGATTTATTTATATCTTTGCATGTGGATATCCAGTTGTTCCAGCACTGTCTGTTAAATGGGACTTCTTACCCAAATATTTTTGAGAGGGAAAAAACCCACAAACATTTCAATTGGCTCTGGGTAAAAGTATGAAGTTCACTTCCAGTGTCCTATCACTTTTTCTTTGTATACTGTTTCCCCTAATTATGCAATTTGCCTGAATTCTCAGATTCTTGTGCTTTCTCAGGTCTTCTTTAGAGAGCAGGAAAAGGCTATTTCTCCCAAGGCATTCAGGAACTCAGATTATTGCTCTTTTAGCATTGTTTTTACCTTAAGGATATTTGAGAAAGATGACATCATTTCCTTAAAAGAGATACATTTCTCTTGATTGCATTTTCAGTGGGACCCATCAGGCTCTGCAGGCACTTAGGATGGCATGGTGGTGAGACTTTGAATTCTGATAATGAAGCAAGAAAATATTTTTTTTAAACTTTGGTTTCAGTGTCACTCTTTTTGCCATATATTCTTATTTAAAGGTTCATTGCCCAGAGGAAAACTGTACATTGTCTGGACGGGGTGCAATTTTCTGAAATTCTGAGTATTTGCTGAGCCTCGCTAGAATCTTGTGAATAACCTTGAGTTCAGAACTACATTCCCCATTAACATCACCACTAATAACACTCACATACACAATGTTAGGCAAATATATTAAAGAAGATGTAAGAAGTAGCCTGTTCATTTTTGATCCTGGCACTTATTAGACTAGTACCCAAAACTGTGAGTCTGGATACCACTACTTGGCTCTCCCCAGTTGTTGCTTTTCTTCTCTTGACCATGGCTCCTGTGGTCTATGCTATTTCTTAACTCCTTTCTTCAATGAGAACTATGTAAGATCTGAGTTCTCATTCCTCAATCTGTGATCCAAAACTCGCTACCTTTTGTTTTTAAGGTAGACATCAAACAGTGTAACATCTTGCTTAATGTCAGCTGGCAAACAGCTCTTGATTGTTTGCAATAACTGCTCTCAGAAGTTGTTTAATTCAGTTAAATATTCTGGTGCCTTGAGATTAATTTTGGCTTGCTTAGCAGAATATACTAAATCCTACCTACATACTGTACTTAAGTGAATCTTTTTCTATCATCTCCGCCACCTCTTCTGCACACTTTTACATTTCTGCCATCACAACTGCAATGTCTCTCCAGTGTTGTGGTCCTACATAGTATTTTCTGTATGAGACTCTTAATAGGTATTGGGAAGGAATTATGGATTCATTTCCAACTTTGCAGTCATCTTTGAACAGTTCCTCCTAAATTTTCATGCAATATAGGACCAAGATAAAGACTCTGGTGCAAGAGTAGAAGAAAAATTGCAAATAGGAACAATGCCAATTTCCTTTGCAGAATGCCAGCCCTGCCATAAACATAGACACTGAGCTATTTTCTACTGGAGCCAAGTTTATTTCCTACTCACACCTTAAGGGGATATTAGACAACTGGAGTAATGCCTATAATGTTTGCCTCATGTTCTGACAGTCCTGATATTCATTCTTCCTAAATACTCCCACTTCCAACAATTTTATCCCATTTCCTTTGGAGCTAACTTTGTTTACTGCCTCATGACTTCAGACCTCATCAACACCCTCAAGACTTGTTTTTCTATCTCCAAATGCTCTAGGCTTAACTATATGTTTTCCTGCTACCATGTTTACTGTCCTCAAGCACAGATTTTTCAGCTCAGTTCCTAGTTCAGTTGCCCAGGAAAGGACCTATGTAGTCTTGAGTCAGTGGCACACACAAGTGCTATCATCTCCGTCTTTTCTCATGTTCTCCTTCCATGTGAATTACCTGTACCAGGCAGGTTTATGGGTCTGCTGCCCCATCACAGAATTCCTGGTGGATCTCAGGCTTTGTATGTAACCCATATTCATATCAGTCCTATCTGTCTGAAAAGTTCTACACTTTTTACTACATAGATCTAATGCATTATCCAAGTCTTAATTCAAATTTTCAGTTTTTATTTCTTTATAAAGACTTCCTTAGCAATCTGAAAGAATTTCCCTCCTCTTATCTTCAACCACATTTATTACTTGCATTAATCATGTTGGCACAACTTAATCATTAGTGATTCTGGTTATTTTTTCATATGCATCTCTTTTGTTTACCCAGCTGTAGGGTAAGTCCACAAAGCAATCAAAGTAAGCTCCCTGTAAGACATATCTGATTATATCATTCCCTTGTCTAAAACTTTCCAGTAGCCCCCCTTTGCAGTGAGCATAAAGCCCAAATGCTTCCCAGTGAAGAAACAGTCACATGTTTTACCTCCTGTCCTAGTCCCAGAGCCTGTAAAGGTGAATCCACTGGGGCTGGCTGGGGGAAAGGAGGAAGCTTGCTCCAGAAGGAACTGTCTGAGGGATGATAAGGGATTTCTAAATATGGGAAAGGGGAATAAGTCATTTGGTGAAGTCAACTGTACATACTTCTTTGTAGGTCTAAAGAAAGAACAAAGCTTTTATATATCAGGAATCCAGTTCTTGAGGGATACCAAAAGGAAATTTTTTTAAAGGTTTTTATTTATTTATTCATGAAAGACACAGAGGCGGGGTGCAGAGACAGGCAGAGAGAGAGGAAGAAGCAGGCTCCATGCAGGAAGCCCGATGCGGGACTCAATCCCAGAACTCCAGGATCACACTGTGGACCGAAGGTAGGCACTAAACTGCTGAGCCACCCAGGGATCCCCACAAAAGGAAATTTTTAAGTCATTTTTGGTGCAACCTAGCTGGAAATTAGCATGTAATTGTTTGAGCCTTGCTGAATAAAATTTTAACCTTCAAAAAAAAAAAAAAGCCTAAATGCTTGTAAGGCCGTTCACTACCTGGCTCATGCCCACCTCTCTAGCTTCATCTACATCTATGTTTATTGTTTTCTCTCCTTCAAACTTTAAGGTAGTAGATTTACGTTATGGATTTTATATTCCTGCCTTCAGTCTTGCATATAATCAGCCATCAAATCCTTGAACTCAACCTGCTAAATATATTTAGAAACTATCCATTTATCTCCATCCCTATTGCCCCTAATTTAAAATATAACAATATTTACTCTTTCCCTGAATAGTGACTTACCCTCCTCATGTCCTAAGTGCTTTTCTAAAATAAAGTGCTGAGTTTGAAGTGATTCTGAGTTATCAAAATAGGTATTTAGAGTATGAACTTGAATATGTACATTCAGGGTTAAAAAATAAAGTGGGATTCGTCAAATTGCTAATTATAGGGACAGATGATGACAGGAACAAGGACAAGAATATAGTGTGAGTGAAGCAAATGGTATAAGTCAGAACACCAAAGATATCTAACATTAAAAAATGGAATCTGAGAAAGAACAGCCAGAGAAAGAGAGGAAAAACAAGCTAGTGGGGTTATCATAAGAGACAAGAGGAGAAAGTGATATGCAACAAGATTTACCGTGCTGAATCCTGAAAGCATAGCCAAGGCAGATAAGGATTGAGATGCAATGTGTTACAACATCTGTGTAGAGGAACAGGTCAAACTTATTGTTCATTTACTATATGCTAAATACTTGACTCATGAGCTTATTTAAATTTTCTTCAACAGTGAGGTAGATTTTTGTTCATAGAATAAAAGAGGCTATATTTCTGTGTGTGTGTGTGTGTCTGTGTGTGTGTGTGTTTTCTGCAAATCAGGAGAGATTTGAACAAATTTAAATACTGATTGATAGGACCTATAGAGAATCAGAACTTGCAGGGAACAGAGGAAAAGATAGAGAGAGGGAGTTCAGCTAAGATAGGTAGGAGACAGTGGATGAATAGCCCAGGTGGAGGGATGAGTACATGCCAATAGCAGGAGGGCCACAGTACCTTTCATTTTCAGCCAGGCTGGTTAATGCATGGGCTGCTTGGAAGCTGACAGAAAGAAAAAGATAAGCAAAAGATGCCATTTCTTTCTAATGGCTTCATTTTGAGGTGAATGTAAATTTGAGCTCATTTGCTGGCAGTCAGTTATTAAAGGTAGAAAAAGGATCGATGCATTCGCAATCTGAAGATCTGGGTTCAAATTTCCCAGCTTTGATGATTTTCCTACAGCATCTGAGCTGGCCTTTTAGCTGCCAGCCAGGTTCATATCTCTCAGCTTAGAGAGTTGTCATGGCGACATCTAATCCAGGGAATGCCACATAGTAGGCATTCCAAGAAATTATAGTTAAATATGCATCTACATTGCTCTCCCCCTCACCCTTGTAGGTTATTGAATTAGAGATCAGTAATGAGCTGTTTGAAAGCTTTCTGCCAACAGCCATTGTAAGGATAAAAAGGAAAGAAAAAGCTTTAGTAAAGTAGCCAGAGCTATATTCTCTGTAGAAAGGAAGGGTGCTCTGACTTCGTGCCCACCATGCCTAGGGCCATTAATGAAGCCTGGCTCCTTTCTCTCATCATTGCAGCCATTCAAAAGGAGAAAGTTCTTCTTGGCAAGGAAGTGCTATTTTCAGAGACAAGATTAGGCTCATTTTGGGCAGGAGCCATGCTTCTTCAGTCCCGGCACCTCTGAAGATTAGGTTAAAAGGTAAGAAGGAATGACTCAGAATAATTGCATTGCTTTACTGTGAACTTTAAGATCTTTTAGTGGAGGAGTTTTACAAGCAGTGATAGATAGTCATGGAGAGAGGAAAAGTACAAACCCAGGGGACAGGAACAGCAATGCCTGACTGAATTTCTACACAAAAAGAAGGTTGGCCAGACTTGTTATTTTTTCTACCTCCCCCAATTTCACAGGAATATTTTTAATATGCTTTCGTCTTCTCAGGTTCTGAAAACCGAATTCTCCCCCCTATCCACCTTCACTATATAACTGCATGTTTTCTGTGAAGCAGATTTTAGAAATCCCATTCTGAGATCAGATATATCAAAGTAAACACTGTCTGTACATGTAAAGTTCAGTTGTTATTTTATAATTGGGGAAAATATATCCAATAATGATAGCCCTCAGCCAGAACCTAATGTCTTACTTCTCAGCACTAATCCAGCAAACTATCGAAAAAATATTTATTGATCCCTTATTGAGTTTTTAGCTTGATGCTGAGCTATTGGGGAGATGCAGAAGAAATAAAACTAGACAATCCCTAGACTTATGAGTGTATGATCTACTTGGATGGAAAAGACACAGTTTGGCTCAACACCTGATAATAAGGGGTAGCACATAATCACAGCTATTCAAGTATAATCTGTACTAATTATTGTAACGTCCTTACCTGTCCTTCTCTCACCTCCATGTACTCAGGTTCCATAGTCAGAGACGTGGGCGGAACCCTCAACTCCTCTAATTTTCTGATCTTCCATGTTTGATCAATTGACAAGTCCTGTGGTTTCTACCCCTAAATATCTCTGAACGTGTCTACTTATTTCTGGTCCCTGCTGCCATCACTCTGTTGAGGCCACCATCTATACTCACCTGGAATATATCTAGTTTGATAAGTGGTTCCTATACTTCTAGCCATGCCCTTGGCCAATCCATCCTACACAATGAAGCAGAGTGATCTTTCTAAGTGGCAAATGTAACAATGTTCTCAAGTTCACACACAGCCTCAATTTTCACACCTCTTTTCATGTTTAAAATCATCCAATCATTTGTCCTGGCTCTTAAAACACCCTGATCTCCTCATCGTGGCTCTAAGGAACTTGCTACTCTGGCTTCAGCTTGACTCACCAGACTTTTCTCTGACCACTGAATAGGATGAGCAATCTGGGCCCACTGACTCCCTTTCTGCCCCTCCCCGGGCTGCCATCTTTGAAAAGCCTGGCACCATTACCTGTACTTCAGTGGTGTTCTGCAGTAACAATCATCAGTTTGTTGTGATTGTGTATTCAGCTCTTGATCCTCATGTGTGCACTTCAAGAAGAGTAGGACTCAGTTTGATTTACTCATTATCTTGCCGTCTGAGGCTAGATCAGTCCCTGGCAGTAAGTAAATGGCCAATAATTAACAGTTAAGTGAATAAATGTGGGACTGGGTACAGGCAAAGAGAAAATTCTGTGAGGGAAGGGTAACTCTGATCTCTCACAAGCAGCAAAGGATTGAGGTTGGTTTGAGAAAGCCACAGCAAGCATTCCATTCTGAGAAACCATTTTAGGACAGCACTAGGACAGAGATACCTGCATGGTAACAGAGAGACCCCCTGTCTGTCAGAAATAGTTGGTAGATATGGAAAGACTGGGAAAACTGGGAAAATGGCTTACGGGGGTGGGGGGGCAGTTAAGAATATAGAAGACCTTGCTAGCAGGACAAGATATTTATTTTTGATGAGGCAGTAAACATGGAACATTTAAAACATTTGACCCAGCATCTGGCACTTGCTGGGGAGAGAAGGAGGAAAGCTTTTGTGAAGGACACAAAAGCTCTATTCTTTCTTCTACTTGCACAGTAGAGAAGCGAGAGGTCTTCTTTCTACAATATTCGAGTTGGAAGAGAAACAGGAACTGTTTAAACCTATAACTGGCAGGCTGGATACCATAAAGCGCAAGCCCTACAAGTCCTATAATCTGGTGGCTAAGTCTAGAGCAATGTGCTTCTGTGTCTCGGCTGCATAATATAAGGAAAGTTATTTAACCTTCCTAAACCTCAGTTTTCTCCTCTGAAATGGGGATAAAAATAATTGAACCTACCTCATAAGACTGTCATGAGGAAGAAGTAATGTAATTCAGGTAAAGTGCTTGACTCGTAATAAGCATTTAATGAAAGCAGTTCTTATTTTCATGACATATCATACTTCTTTTTATTATTTTGTGTTTGCAGTTTCCATTCTAAGGTAAAAAGGTTCAGCGTGAGTTATGTACCCTTGTTAAATTAGTTTTCTGATTGTGGTTTTTGATTAAATGTCATGTAAGATTCAAAGTAGAAATAAATAATCATGCAGACAAGATGTTATACCACAAAAGAACCACAGAACACAAATGAGGGGAATTTTACCATTTGTGTCACTGTCTAATTCACCTGAAGGACTGTGAGACATTCAGAAGAACTTGATATTCTGTGAATTAGTAAGTGAGTTAACTCATTTGATCAAATATTCAAAGATGATATGTCAACAAATGTTCTCTATTCATTTATGACAAATGTGATTCACAGAGCACACAATACCATCAGTGATGGCAGACAGACATTCAGAGCCTGTTTAGCCCTCAAAGCAGGGCCATGAATGTGGCTGCATGGAGGTGAATTAATAGAAGGATGCTCTGGGATAAGCCATTGTGAAAGTGTAGGATCTGAGGTGAGGAGGGCAAGGCTGGAAAGAGCAAGAGAAATATAGCTGACAGAAGGGATTGGCTCTGACAAAGATGATGGATTTTTCCCAAAGGAAAGTAGCAAGCCCAGCCATAGGTCAGTATGTACCAGGAGAAGAAATCCAGTGATGATGCAGAGCACAGTCCATGACAACAATGTTTATTGTATTTAGTCAGCATACTACGTTGTTGTGGGAGAGCAATTCATTCACGGCAGATTTCCAGATAATGGTTGGGGATGTGAACTGAGGAATTCAGTTACTTAGGGGTAGATCTGGCAAGGACTAGATAGGGAACTAGGATGCAGTCCAAGTTGATTGAGATCTAGGGCCACTGACTGAAGAGTATATATATATATTTTTTTTTTTTACTATGTAGAATAAAAGAGAAGAGGAAGGTATAGGAATGAAATGTGACTCAGTGGAAGGACCATATGATTCCAATAGGATACACTTACAGAATCTAAGATTCATCCTTGTTCCATCCAGTCTTGCAAATATTTGGTAGCTCAACTACCAAGGGACATCACTATGTTAGGAGTTGGTGACTTCACAATTCCTAACTGATAAACTTGCCCTCCTCGTCAACATTGGCTCAGAAAATAGGACCATGGAGTTGTGATTCTATCCATAAGAAAGCTCAACTTTGGGAAGCTGAAAAATGGCACAGCTCAGAGAATCAAAAAATGACTGCAAACCTCCATCATCCAAATCAGTATGGTCAGATCTATGTGCCTTAAGAAAATACTACGTTATTCACTGAGGAGAGTAATGGAAACAACCATGTCAATCCTCTAGTGTTCCCAGTACTAGGAACCTTTTTGGTAAATTGCATGTTAGCTTGAAAATTAAGTGAGAACTTCCACTGTTTCTGATTGAACCATTGTCCTTATGCACAGGTAGTTCTTGGAAACATTATTCCAGTTATGCTTAATTATACATATTTTTTTCTTGATTACATATAACGTTTTAGAAGACAAAGAATGACTAAAAAAAAAATCAAAGGACTATTTTTCCTTGTTTATTTGTTTCATTTGCAAATGAATGTGTTTTCAGAATGGTAAAACATATTTTTAAAAAGCCTTACCTTTCCCTCGTTTGTTTAAAAACATCTTTAAAGTAACCATATAGATTTTGATTTCTTCTCCATTATTAGTACATTTCTTACAGCATTATGTATTTGCAGAATATTCTAATACATTCCTAAATACTTGATAATTGTGATGTACTTTCCACATTTATGTGAAGATGCATAACCGGAGTAGTTCTTGATCTCAGTGGCTTAATGTAGCCCTGGAAATGAAAATAAAATGCTATTGAACACTTGAGAGAAGTTAGTAGGTGAAGCATGATGGTTCAATATCAATAAAAATAAATTTTGATATGACCATTAGAAACTATCTTTAAAGGTCATCTGTCTTCATTCAAGGCCCAGACAAAGGACTAACAGACAATTTTTAACATTTTTTTAAACTCAGCTTTTCTTAGGTGAAAATGTACAAATTAAGATCACACTTCTTTAGGTATTTAAATATATAGGCTTGTAAAGCAGAAAAAGAATACTCTAAGAAAATTATTTAGGTGCCATGTTCTTTGGGCCAAATGTGTCCTTGTAAGTCCATGGGAAGAACTTTTCCTGTACTAACCAGAGACCCTATGTTCCAGAAAATAGAATGGGCAGCTGAAAAATATTTCCAGTTGTTTTAAGAAATAAACAGTTTCAAACTCGTTTTTTGAACTGCTTTCAATAATCTCTACTCTCCAAGTAGAAGACTTGAGACTGGCTGATCGGAGGGAAAAAGGGATTACGAAAATTCTACACAACGTGTCTCGTTTGGCACATCCACAGTTGGACGCTTTAGCTTTCCTGCCAGGATGGTTAAGTTAACACTTAATTAGTATGTGTACCAAACAAAACGTGCTTCTGGGCAGCATATTTTTTAAAAATTTCCCCCCACTGCCCCACAAATAAATAGCCTGGTTTCTGCCCAAAATATTCAAGGAAAAGGCTGTGCTTGCCTGGGGCAGAGGCCAGATGCCTTGACTTCCAGCTTCCTTCCATCAAAGCCGTGCAGTTTGGAAATTAAAATCTACAGCAATAATGAAACATATTAAAATGCATGCAAAGTCTTGAGGGCTTATAATATGCTAAAAACCGGCAATGCATGTTTACATCCATATATCAACTTGGATGTGCTGAAAAGATTTAAAGTGTAAAATATGCAAATATGTGTCATATTGTCACACTTGGTCTCTCTAATGGAACTCCCTTTCATCTCAAGTCGTCTTAATTTCATGAATATTACATGGCCCTCACACCTTTTACTCCTGCTGTTGCTAGGCTGAGAAGATTATGAAAATATGTTAATAGTAACTTTCATCAAATAAAAGTTGCAATATTCCAAATAAAGCATTTTCCCCCTCCTCTTAAAATACAAATGGTGAAGGGTTTCATGCTATTTTGTTTCCCTGTGGGAGACTAGATAACTATAGGCCAATTAAATTAATGAGAAAAGACCATGCAAATAGCAATATTTGTGCATAATCCTGGCTGGCTGCACATATAGACAGGTATATAGTGGTTTTTAAAATATTCTTGAGGAATGAAAATAGTCCCAGATCCGGGATACTGATAGTATATAGAAATGAGTTTTAAATTAGGCTGTCCTACACAAAAGCCTATTCGTTTATATTTAATTGTCAAAACACCATAGAAGGTAGAAGGAAGTGCGGAAGTTTGAGGTATCTGTCCTCATTTATGAAGATGAAGAAGAAAAATAATATTGGCATCTCAGATAATAGGAAGAAAGAAAAAGAAAAAAGAGAAAGAAAGAAAGAAAGAAAGAAAGAAAGAAAGAAAGAAAGAAGAAGAAAGAAAGAAAGAAAGAAAGAAAGAAAGAAAGAAAGAAAGAGTAAAAGAAAGAGGATATACTCTGTTCTGTTCATCTTGGACACATTGTCCTGATACTTTCAAAGACAGTCTTCTTTTTTTTTCCCTGACATCTGCTGAAAGGCTCATTTTAACTTACCTTATTGATAACTTTAATGCACAGTGGAAGGTGAAAAGAATTAGAAGCATACTTTTCTGGACTTAATTTTCACCCATGGGGAAGATTTGGTGACTATGTAGAAATTATAAAAATCTTAGCCTGAGTGCCACCTTGAACTCCATAATGGGGTGGGAGGGGAGACACGATACTTTGGGGTTTAATTAGAACTTTGTTTTAGAAGAGCACTGGATTTAATAAATTTGAAGAAAATATTTGTTATAACCAACAAACAGATATTCTACAAATGATTAAAGGGTAGGAATCTAAGCAGGTGATACTCTGACAAGATCTTTGCCAATAACTGTAACAAGAAAGTTAAATAACATTCGAAAGGAGCCAGTTCTGCGGCTCTCCATAGGATGACCCTGGAAGGTTTCATGTGAGCTCTGATTCTTATTTATTTATTTATTTATTTATTTATTTATTTATTTATTTTGAGCTCTGATTCTTAAAAGAGTTTGCATAGATGATGAAAGGAAGGGCAAGAAGCCTGTACATGGGAGGCCTAAGTTGTGAAGGCTGTGGTGCAAAATGTGCTGGGCTCTCTAGCTGCCAAGGGTAGCAGGATGGATAAAACTACATTTTAAAAGCTTGCCAGGAGAATGAGCTATGGCTAAAGGCTGATGGGGTAAAGCAGACAGATGACAAAGAGAAGATAGACTTCCATAACAGCTTTTCTTCCGAAGTGTTGCTATTGTCTTGCTATTTTTGTTTGTTGTGTTCTGTATTGTTGCAGTTCCCTAAAATGAGGGTTTTCAGATATGAATTGTTAAACCAAAGTAAAAAAAGAAAGTGTAGCCTTCGCTGTGTGAAACCAGAGGAAATAAGCACACATATACTTTCATTGGTTTTATGTTAGTTATCTGAGATTCATCCTTTTTCTTAAGTAATATATAATCTTAGTGGAAAGTATGGAAATTTCCCCAATTTGGAGAGAAAGCAACATTCTATCTTTCTCTACCACTCAAAGGCAACTTCCCTCTGTATCATGCAAAATTTAGATTACACTCTTTAAACAACTTTATATGCTACATTTTAAAACTAAATATCTTTCATGCATAGTTCCCTACATCATTAAGAAGACTTTATGAATCTTGATCAATCACTACATAAAGTTTCATATTACATGTTTTTTCATCAGTATTGTATATTTAGTTCTAAGATTTTGTCAAATAATGTTAATAAAATATAAAATATTGCTTATACATTTTGTCCATATTTAAATATAGGTTCAGATAAATTCCTTGTAAGGGAACCAATACAGTTTTACAGAATAGTGATGTTACTAAATGTAAAGAAAAATAATAAAAAGGAGATGAGACAAATTGTCCTCTAAAATACAATATTTCCTCTTTTATTACTTCTTTTTCCTTATTGGCTAAAATGCACCAAGTGAATTTTAACAGAGAACATGGATAAGTCTTCCCTGACTGGTTCTGGTGAGTTAGGTTATTGAAAACAAACTGCTTTTGAAAAAATAATGAAATGGACTGGAAAAAAAATGTTAAATGACATCAAAACTCATTGAAGGTGTCTAGCACGCAGTTAAAAATAACACATCACTCAAAAGAACAAAGCCATATGAGTAGAGTGAAAACTGCAGATGGCAGAGAGATACCTACTTACACTTCAGATACTATACTGGGACTGTCTAACACAGATTACAAAATGACCATTTTAAAGAAATAAACAGCAAGCAGACAACACCTACAAGACAAATAAAAGTATATGAGGGCAGATTTGAAGAAAACAGAAGAGAACTAGAAACATAAATTACAATAAAGTAAATTAAAAACTCAATGGAAATCGTTAACAGCAGAAATGACATATTCTAATTGAGAATTAGTACACTCAAAGATAGGTAAGAAGATATTGTTCCTACTGAATTCAGAAAGAAAACAAATGTAAAATTCAATAGACAGAATAGAGTTTTAGGAATTAAAATGAGTCTAAGAAGAACAGTGCGCACAGGATGAGGGAGAGATAGTATACAGAAAGATGATGACTGATAATTCTTTAGACCAAATAATAAACCATTCCACAGATTCAGCCCCAAGCAAGATCAAGGAAATAAAAATTCATACCTGGAGACTTCACAGAGAAAGTGTTGAAAATGAAAGTCAGAGGCAAACCAAGCCAGCCAGCAAGTGAAACACAGATTTCGTTAGAGTGGCAGATTGACAGCTATCTTCACAAATGCAACAATTGAAGCCAAAAAACCATGGAATGTATCTTCAGAATCCCAAAGGGATCATCTGCACATTGACTCCATATGCAAGGAAAAAATCTGTAGCAACAGAAATGAAAATCAGGGTGTTTTATTTTTATTTTTTTTTTAAGATTTTATTCATTTATTCATGAGAGACACACAGAGAGAGGCAGAGACACAGGCAGAGGGAAAAGCAGACTCCCTGCAGGGAGCCAGACATGGGACTTGATCCTGGGACTCCAGGATCATGCCCTGGGCTGAAGGCAGGCACTAAACCACTGAGCCACCCAGGGATCCCAAATCAGGGTGTTTTAAAACAAAAGCTAAGAGAACTGATCACCCAAGATCCTATTAAAGAACTACTAAAATATAGATTCCAGACAGAGAGAATGTGATTACTGATAAAAATTTCAGTGATACCCTGCCTGTGATACAAAACAGAATGAAAGGATTACACATGTAGACAAATGTGAATAGATACTGACTGTATAAAACAGCAATAATCTCTAGGGTGTATTTTTAAATAGAATTATAATGCCAGGCATAAATAGCATGGGTAAAAATAACATTAATGACAATCCAAGAAGATATAAGATTTTATTTATTTTGTACTTTGGTTAGTTATCTATGATTTTTTTTTTTTTGCTATTTTTTCCAGACTTAGCCATAAAAAGAAAGAATAAGAATATTTAACTGTAGGTAGAAAAGAATCAAAAATTAAAATAATAGATGTAAACTTATACTGTATTAAATTTAAAGACAATCAGGTAAAAGACAATCCTGTCCACATCAAAATAAAAAAGCAAATGCTATTTATAAGAAATATATATAAAGCATAATCCACAGAAATGTTGAAATTCAAATACTACATGTCATCCAAATATTTGTATAGAATAAACACACTGGCAATCAAGATAATTACTTTAAAATAATAAGAGCCTCAAAGGTCCAAGAAGATATAAACATTTAACATGTATAGCATTAAAAATATAACCTCAATTTATAAACCAAAGTTTACAGACTTAAAGAAATAGAAAATTTACAATCATTGTGAAACATATACCCCAGTAATTGATACAGCAAATCAAAAAAATAAGGAAATAAAATTTATCTAATGAACACATATAGAAAATCACCCAACTAATGCAAAGTAGTCATTTTTTTTCCAAACACAAAAAGTACATTTATAAAAATTGACCAGAAACTTGATCATAAAGCAAGCCTTAACATATTTCAAGGCATTTACATCATGGAGAATGCCTGCTCTAACTACTATATAACTGTAGTAGATGAGAAATGATAGAGAAAGATATTTGGAAATTAAGAAACATTTATCCAATAGTCCATAGATTGAAGAAATGGAACTAGAGGTTAGAAAATATTTTAAGTTAAATGATCATGAAAATACCACTATTCAAAATCTGGCCCTCAGATTAACATTTATGTAGTCTTGAAAATATATGTATATGTGTGCATGTGTGTATGTGTGTGTGCATGTGTGTGTATATCAGAAAGAAACATATATATACTTTATAAAAATAAAGGCTGCTTTAGAAAAATAAAGGCTGAAAATTAATGAGCTTTCCAGTTTCCAGGAATATTAAGAAATAACAAAAATAACCTAAAGATTTTATGGAAGATGTAACAACAAAATCATAGCAATAAATTACAAAATAAAAACTTTATATAGAAAACAAACACAATGCACACACTCAACAATGCTACTAGTTTGTTATTCGAAAAAATCTGATTCAATTGACAAACTTCTGGCAGAATCATTCAAGGACCAAAAAATAAAAGAGAGAGAGTGAGAGATAAACAATAAAAGCATAAAATAAAATAAAAAAGCACATAGCTATAGATTCTTTAGACTTGATTTCATTCGCCAAAACAAGTTATATGCCATTCTTAACATTGATGGGCTAGGAAAATACGATTGTGCCCTGAGGCGGGACAACATGTATTGTTTTTGTTAACTATGGTACAATCTACCACACGTCTTAAAATTACATTTTTTATTCATTAGTAAAGATGAACTTCACTCTTCTTTTGTACCAACAAGCTCTCTCCCTCCACATTTTAAAAAAGATTTTTATTATTTATTCATGAGAGACACAGAGAGAGAGAAGCAGAGATACAGGCAGAGGGAGAAGCAGGCTCTCTGCAGGCAGCCAGATATGGGACTTGATCCCCGACCTGGGATCACTCCCTGAGCCAAAGGCAGACGCCCCAGCCCCACCGCTGAGCCACTCAGGTGTCCTGCCCTCCACCTTTTTTTAAAGACAAAGAGGCAAATAGACCATTTATTGTTTCTCTTTCCTGAGGAAGGCCTTAGAGCAACTTACTTATTTTTTTCCCAGTTCTAAGTGGATGATATATGCATTTCTCAAAATAAGGAGCCTCGGATGACTTGAAAAGTTCCCCATCCATGATTATGGACGACATCTAGATTTATAACCTGAATCTTGATGTGTTGCCTTACACCAGTAAATGGACTCAGTTCCAGCTACAACAGTGACAGCTGGGACAAAGGCTACTGATGCTAAACTAAGCCTCTGTGCATCTTCAACATTTAGAACCAGTAGAAAAAAGTAAATATGGACAATCCTACTCCTTACCTTAACCAAAGTACCTGCTGAACCAATTGGCCCACCAGGCCTTGATGATTAAGCAGAGATGGTCAGTGAGGGCATGCCAGACCTTTCACTTACAATCATGCACTTCCTCGAAGTGTTTCTTTTATTATCTGTTCTAAAGCTCATCTATTTTTAACTGCTTAGATTTATTATGAATGGAGTAGCAAAGTGTATAAGGTCATGCAACCCCTGATTACAACGGCAGTAAATCAACTCAGATTTTTTTAAATGAGATACATAATTTTTTTAGTGGGCTTTTCTCTTTTTCTTTTTTTTTTTTATTTTTATTTTTCTTTCTTTTTCCTTTTGGGGATGGTTCATCTCAATGAAATCTTCTCAAAAATCAGAGTTTAGTAATTGGTTGGAAGATTCTTCATTTTATGTCTCTTGACCCTACTCCTAATTTCTGTATGCAGTAAAGTGAGAGCCATTCTAGGAAACTAGAACAGACAGATTCATTGTGAACACCCAGAATTAAAAATGCACCCAGAAAAAGCAGGTCATAGGTTTTCAGGTTTATTTTTCTTCTTTATAATCCATCGCTACAATGTGCACAACAGGAGTGTTGTCCTAAGTCAAGAGATTTGCCACTGATGATGGGAAAAGAGCAAATAACTGTCTAATCCTGTAAGCCAGAGGAACCACTACCAGCAAAATTAATCGTGAGTTCTATTTGAGTTATACCAAACAACCCGTAGGAAGTTTTTTCTCCACTGTGTTGATTTAGCTGAAAAATTCATTTGGCTGTTTGTTGATGCAGGCAATGTGAAAGAAAAAAATAAATCATTATGCTTTTGATTGCTTATAAGTTTTACATCTACAGAATGCCAGATAGACAATTGGATGAGTGCTCATATAATCATTAAAGCAAATCATATGGATGGGCTTCTGGAACTCTTCTTGCCACACTGCAACTGCATGTCCTTCCAAGGAAAATTTGAACAAGTAAGTATATGTCAATATATGTAATTATTCCTTTGATGAAAGGTTAAATTGTCCCAATCTTTCTGACTACCATATCACATGGAAGAAATGTCAAGACACACCAAGTTTTACTTTTCAGTGGGGAGCTCCTCGAGCACTGCTTTACTAATAAGCTTTCATTTTAACATCAGGCCATTCATCACATAGCCCATATCTAAACAATAATTTCAATTTTTCTTATTATTAATATCTCTCATTATTCTTAAATCAAGTTGGAATAGAAAATAAATGTCTAGTCTTTCTTTTAATACTGTGTGATGAATGTTACTAAACCAAAGTAAGTTTAGGAATGATTTTTTTAAACACATATTACATTTTACAGTATGTTTATTGTCAACAACAGCAAGAAAATCCTCCATTCAATTTTTGTTGATTACCACATTTGCTATAATTATCTTTACATATTATCTATATATTTTAGTCAGAAAACTTATGTTTCAAAACTGATAGATATTAAGTGCAAGTATTTCAATATATACTGAAGAATCTAAAACCCCAAGAAGTGATACTGGTGGCAATACAAAAACTGGGACCCAACTCTTCTGAACTAGAATCTAGTATAGTTTCTACCAAACAGCACTTTAGTCATCTACCTAGAAAAGAGTTCTACAAACAGAAGAAAAATCCAGAATAGGATCTTTGTCAATCACACCAAAAATTAGGATATGGGGGTATAAAGTATAAAGTATGTTTTTAAAAGACTGAAATTACATACTGTGGAGCAAAGACTCACACAGCCAAATCAAAACTGTGAAAACATGGAGTAAATAAAGGGATTTTCTTTTACTCCATTCTAGAATGATACAAATGAAGCACTTTTAAAACATAAAATTAAAAAAAAAACATAAAATTACTTAATTGCAGGTGAGCACTGCTTTACCCAAACGCTGGTACACCTATCACTATAGTGGTAAAAGGATATCCATCAGTCATCAGTGATTTGAGACTATGGCTCATTCAGCACTGTATTTAGTGGTGGCATGGTATGTTCACAGGTTTGCAATAGATGGGTGGAGCCAAACTAAAAAAAGAAAAAGAAAAAATTGTGAGAGTTCTAAATGAATGTCAAGTCACATGACATTATTTTATTAAAGTCAATGTGGTTCTAAAGAAGCTTATCCAAACAGCTAAAACGAACCAGAGAAGGTTTTTTTTTTT